>NC_090021.1:200431604-200757058 GCF_037176765.1 Anolis sagrei | reverse complement strand
ACTCCTGAGCACTGGAAGGTCACAGCCTGTGAGTTGAGCTGCTAGCAAAAAAACATCTCTGATGCTCCAGAGCTGCCATTTTTCTTCCTTGACAAAGACTCCATCTGCCACAGTGCCATTTACAGCCTCAGAGTCAGAATATCAATGATTTCCAACCATTCTGCAAGTCTGCTTTCACCTTGACATCACCTCTGTAATACATCTAAAACAGATGATACATACATCCCTCCGCAAGCTCCACACCCAGGCTTTATGCAGCTGATAGGCATTTTAAACCAGTTTCTGATGAGCCATTTTACATCCCTGCCAAATTGAAAAAAGATGGGAGTTTAAGACTAGAACATTTTGTACTTTTTAAAACATTATGCCTACATACCTTAAATTAATTAAGTCAGCTCCTTTAAAACTGAAATTACAGGCTATTTGCATATTTAAGAGGATGATTGCAAAAGGTTTGAAAAAAAATATATGTTCCAATTCAGCACATTTTATCCTTTTTCGTCTTGTGATATTGTGCACAAAAATTATTTTATCTTTCTTTCACTAGCCTGTCCAGCAAACTGGGGTGGTAACAGGAAGAGCTCTGGGATCACTGTCCTCAAAGAAGGGGGAGAGAAAGACAAAATCACAAACAACATGATACTTCATCTCAGATAAAGGAGCCCCCGGTGGTGCAATGGGTTAAACCTCTGTGCCGGCACGACTGAAGACTGACAGGTCGCAGACTCGAATCTGGGGAGAGCGCGGATGAGCTCCCTCTGTCAGCTCTATCTTCCCATGCGGGGACATGAGAGAAGCCTCCCACAAGGATGATAAAACATCAAAATATCCAGGCGTCCCCTGGGCAGCATCCTTGCAGAGGGCCAATTATCTCACACCAGAAACAACTTGCAGTTTCTCAAGTTGCTCCTGACACAAAAAAACCCCAAAAACCTCAGATAAAGCTAAATTCTCCACCTGTTTACCTGAGGGGTCCCCTTGGGAGCAACATGTGGGTTGCATCCTGGACCATGGTGTCGTGCCCTTGTTGGAAGATGATGTATTTGTTGAGGGCCACTGCCTCACGTTATGACATATCAAATTCAAGTGTAAGCTCAAATTCAAGTTCAAATTCATGTACAAGTTCAAGTTTATGTTTATGTTTAAATCTTTAGATCTGGGTGGCAGATTGTGCAGAGATTGACTGGTAACAGATAATAAAAGTTGACCATAGTTAACCCACAATGTGGTGTTGCCTCATGATTTCACTGGTGGGAGAGCAAATGCCAAACCTAAGTTCGTCTGAAGGTTTCAGGGCATGTCTGGCAAGTTTCAATCTGTAATTGTTAAAATATGAAATACCATAGTGACTAATAGGGAGTAGTATTGTCTCGCTGTTACACTGAAAATGAAAGAAGTACTTGTGTTATTTTTGATTGAGAAAACAAACCCTGTTTTTTTTAATTATTTCCAACTAGAGTTTTAAGCTAAAGCTGAGACAAGATACCCAAGTTTCAAATGCAAGATGTTCAAATCAAACATAAATGTTAACTCTGCTGCAAAATATGTAGTTCTCCGCACACAATCTACTGCTTTTAATTCTATTGTTAGTAAGAATGTCAAAGTAGTAAAGCTTTGTATGAATTTTAAAGCAGAATTTTTAAAATCAGTTTTAACCAGGACTGGAAAAGCTATAGAATATAAATAAATACAATACTAACCAAAATAACACCAAAGCAAATAAACTTTGGTTCACAGATCCTAAGTCTGTACCATATGGAATATCAGGATGGAAATCATATTTGTATGTTCTTAATTCCATTTTCTGGAAAATGTTTTCTATAGAAAGCTCTAAACATCTTGCAGACAAAGTATGTAAAACGAGTACAAATGTTTATGTTTGGAAGGAGGGTGGTGTCAAGATATATTTGAATACATAACATAAATACAGTAAACATATGTATGTTTGTACCCCAAAGACTCCTGTGTAGCTTGATGGATCTGGTCCAAATTTGGTACACAAACTCTTCATTATCCAAACTGAAATGCTGGTTCTGACTGAACAATCCTTAAAATTGTAATGCGTGTTTATAATAAATATTACTAGAAAATGCATAACTGGGCAATGCCAGGTATGCAAATATAAAACTGCCCTTCTCCCCAATAACAATTTTTACGGCTAAGACACAGGCTTAAGACTAATAGTTAAAAGTCAGCATTACATTAAGTACGCAAATGGTTTTATCTAGCAGTAAAAAAAGATGATAACAGGGAAGCCAAGCAGACTTTACTGATGATAACACTGCACATAAGAAGGCCCTCTTGTTACCACCTTTTGAGGCTTAGATATAGGAGAGGGATTCAATCAACTATTGAAAGCCTAAGACATCTAAAGCACCACAGGTTAAAAGCTATATTTTGAAATGTATCCACAACTATTAGAGCTACGGTTGGCAAGTCTCAGGACCTGGCCCTGAATCTCCTGTCTTTGGGTGGGAGAGGGAGAGAACGGTGCAAATGCTTCTGTTTTGGAGCCAGGCATGAGGAAAAGATTATGTCCAAATCTGCAGCTCAACAACCAAAGCCGCAGTCCATTACGATTTGCAAAACTTGATTTGTTGCTACTTGAGAAGACTCTCCAATGTTGATATCTCCTTCCTTCCCTCTTGGTTGTGGCACTAGAGTTCACCCTTTCCTCTACTTTGCTCTATAAACACCTTCTGCCTAAAAGCAAAAGTTAAGCTAAGCTAGCTAGGCTACACGTTCCTTATCCTGCCTCCCAATATGTGTGAGAAGGAATAATATAATTTCTCCCTGATTTTGAAACAATCTCCGAAGCTAAGGTTTCTGTCCTTATATCCAAACAGGAAAAGATGTTGCCTGTGTGTATGTATTAATGTATAATGCTGAATAACATTACAAGGGGTGTCCTTACATCTCAGGTTTCAAAAAGTGGTGGTATGTTACCTCCAAATTGGTAGCACAGCACAGAAATTAAAAATAACACGGTCCTACCCACAAGCTTAGTGAGAAAATTGACATGGCTTTCTAGACATTTTTAGCTTTTTTTATTTTTCCATGTCAGGAGTGACTTAAGAAACTGCAAGTTGCTTCTGGTGTGAGAAAATTGACCGTCTGCAAATACGTTGCTCAGGGGATGCCCGGATGTTTTGATGTTTTACCATTCTTGTGGGAGGCTTCTCTCAAGGGGAGCTGGAGCTGACAGAGGGAGCTCATCCCTGTCGGTCTTCAGTCCTGCTGGCACAAGTGTTTAACCCACTGCACCACCGGGGGCTCCTACTTTTGGGTTACAGCTCCCATCATTCCTTACCATTGCCTATGCTAGCAATTGCTACAGAGGTTCCTGCAGGGCATATTATGTGGTGTTGCCTCTGAAGACAATTCTAAAAATACAGCCAGAATTCAGTAGCCAGATTGATCAAAGGAATCAGATAGTTTGATCATATAAAACTTGTCCCAACTGCAGTTAGGATTGCCAGTTCAGCATCATTGCAGGTCCCGAGCTTTCTAGTCCAAAACCTAGAGTTTTTCATATTTAGCAACCTCAATAAACCAGTTGCATCACTATTTTCAGTGACTCGAGACTATAATACTGTTACCCTTCCTGCGAGATACATGATCTGTCTCTCCTCACTTTAAAAAAAAAAAAGATCAGTAGAATAACATACCAGAACTTCATCTTCACAAAAAAGAAACTGAAAATTCGATAGAGTTTTATCAGAAGTGCACACGTGTAGCGATGTAAAGTGAATTGGGCTTCTAACACTAAGCAATGCGTGTTAGCATAATAGCCAAGTGTTAACTATGTGACAAGAACGGGTTCATTTTTATTACTGGTCTTGTTGAAAACTTCTTGCATCCACTTTTAGTCTGACGATGAGAAACGATATGAGAATGGACAAGGAGACTGAATTTTTCTCTGTTGCAAACTTGGTTGCACAGTTCTCGTAGCCACCATAGAGAGATGGGTCATGCTCACACATTTTGATTTTCTTTGTTTCCTTCCACATTCTATCACCCTTAGGAGTCCATGCTCCAAAGCCATTTAATCACCAGCCAAGGATAATTCAGGTAGAATTAGTTTGGGGACCCAATTCTGCCATTTGCTATCGGGGGATGCTGGGCTCTAGCAGTGAAAGGACTTGAATTGTTGTCCGAAGCAAACCATCTACTGCACTACAGCAGTAATATCTGTCAATTTCAGGTACTGAAAAAAAAAATCCATGGAGAGACCTGGGGCTACACCCAGTTGAAGAACAAGACAATATGTACAGTTTGAACAGTCAGGGAGTTTTACCTTAGTTAATGCAAGTTCTAAAATTTATGTTACCTGAAATGATGTAAACATGGGGGTGGACTCTGGAAATAAGTTAAATCCTTCTTTTGGAATGACTTTTGATCTAAAATGCTCTTAGCAAACAAACAAAAAATGCTGAAATATACTGTGTTTGTTTCAAAAACAACCAGAGGGGCATCCCAGTTGCATCCTTAATAAATTAACTCTTAGACCTGTCTTTACCCCTGTTTACATGCCTACTTAATATATTAATCTGTTAAGCAAGAAAAACTTAGTTATAAACAATTGCCTGAGATGGTTTTGGCACTTTCTAAGCAATATCAACTAACAGGAATTTTCAGGATTACTCCTATTTAACTAATAAAACCAGCTGGTCTTAGTAATCAAATGATACTACAGAAAATTCAGTTTACATCTGAATCCTTCCAATAGCCATCTGTACAGTAAAGCTTCATAAACTACTTATTCCTCCTAACAGATGCTAACAATAAGCAATCAAAATCTGTCTTTAACTCTTTCAGAAAAATATACACTAGAGCAGGGGTGTCCAAACTTTTTAAGCTGAGGGCCAGTTCACAGTCACTCAGCCTGTTGGGAAGCCAAACTATAGTTTGAAGAAAAAAAACATGAACCCATTCCTATGAACGTCTTATTTGTCTTATTTGTAATGCAGAAAAATCATGAAAGAACAATACAATATATAAAACTAAGAACAATTTTAACCAACGTAAACATAACTGTCTTTCAATGAGTAGTGTGGGTTTTCATTTGGCTGATGAGAGAGTCAAGTTAATTAGGATTGTTGTGGTGGTGGTGTGCTCAAGTCATTTCATACACTGGCATATGGTGCCTCAGAGTATGGTGGAGTTGCCTTCTCTGGAGGTTTTTCAGCAGAGGCAGCATGGCCACCTGTTGGGAGGGCTTTGATTGTTGTGGTGGTGGAGGGCTTATAGTTGCTGCCTGACTCTCTCCTTTTCTTCCCAAGGGAGGAGCCTCAATGTGATATGAATGACAATGGTCTGCTTTAAATGTATTTTTATGATTGTCGTTAGCAGTCGAACGAGTGCTTGTTGTGAAGCCATCCTGAGTCTCCCCCCCCCTCCCCCGGGTGTGTGTGTGTGTGTGTGAGAAGAACGGGGTACAAATGTATGAAATTAATTAATTAACACTCGCTTGCAGCATTTTATTAGAGGTCAAAGTCATATTACATAATTACACTTTTGTAATAACATAAATATAGCCTAAATCATACAGTTCATTCTTACTAAGAATAGATCAATTAAATCAGTGGAACTTACAGAAGTATTGAACAGGGACTCAGAGCAATGGGTTCAAATTACAAGAAAGGAGATTCCACCTGAACATTAGGAAGAACTTCCTGACTGTAAGAGTTGTTCAACAGTGGAACTCTCTCCCTCAGAGTGTGGTGGAAGCTCCTTCCATGGAAGGTACTTTGATTGTGTTTTCCTGCATGACAGGAGGTTGGACTGGATGACCCATGTGGCCTCTTCAAACTCTATGATTTTATGATTCTATGAACTATCAAATCTCCATTGTTTCAGTGGCTTTATTCTGTGTCTGCTATGTATCTTCAAGTCAACTCTAGTTTATACTGCACTATCATAGTGCTTTCTTGTCCAACTTTATTCAGGGGAGGTTTCTCATTGCCTTCTCTTAAATTCGAAAGGTTTGACTTGTCAAAGAACACCCATTGGGTTTCCATAACAGAGCAGTGATTTGAAATCTGGTCTCCCAAAAAACTAGTCCACTATCATGCTGCTTCTGAGTTTACACTTATTCGGAATACACAGATTTATGCTTATATGAAAACTATTTGGCAAAATTTTACTTTTATTAATTAGTGCAGTGTGTCTTGAAAATATTCTTGTCGTCTTTTTTTATATTTTCAAATACAAAATTAATTGTAGGGACAGCATTGTGGTCTAAGTATATGCTTCTCATATCAGATCATGGGGATTGACAATGATTTTCCAACAAGTTTGTAATCGGGACTATATTTCTGTCCCATTAGTTCCATGTTTTATTCCTTTCCTGGGATTTTTTTTAGGAGACAGCACCACCACCGGCCCTTTGAGTTAGCACTGGCCTAAATTCAATGGCTAGTCTCAAACAGAATAGATCAATTGAATCAAAATACTTTACATAAGGGCTGTATTACCATTCAGCAAGTGATTTAATGGCTCTTCTTTTGCAGAGACTGACAATGGGATTTAGGTCACTGTTTAGTTTCCACTCTTTTGTTAGAGAGACCCTTGTTTGTCCTCGAATCCTTTTCACAAAGCATTTTTTCCTGACACAATTATGAAAGATTTCTCAATCATTACAGTTCAAGTCTTTGGTACTAAAGACAGGCAAAGCAGAACAGTTAACATTTCACTGGATATACTATGCAAAAATAGTTTCATTCTCCATTGCCATTTCCCCCTTCAAAGTAATCTGTATTCTTCAGTCACACAATGCAGATTTTGCTTAATCTTAACTGCTGATTTCTCAGCAAATGAGTCTCTGAATTACAAATACCAAGCAACTCCATATTCATTTGCAGTACTTCAGCCTTAATATTTGTCTCTTTATAATCTACATGTATGTTTTGCAAAACTACTTTCTTTTAAAAAATAATCTCGAGAAGTGTAATTACTTCTCGCCTTCCATTTTAAACAGTTTTACTTATTGCAAACACTTAAAACTGTGTGTAGAGATCTCATTCTTTCAGGTTTCTCAGTTATAATTATTGTTATTATATAGCAGCAAAGGTTTAATTAAATCTGCAGGTGCTGCACACATACAAAGTGGTGAATTTTTCTTTTTCTTTATGAACTGTCTGTAGAAAAAAAGCCTAGCAGTGTTTCCATAATATTTCAAGATATTAAAACAAAATTTGTGGCTTCATGCTGGGTCTCAGAATGCACAATAACCAAAATAACATGAATCATCACCTTTAAGTGAGGGAAGAAAAGCTATAATTTGGGTTGTTTACATGAGTAGGCTCCCGACTGACTAATGATAAAAATTCAGAAAGGGCTTACATCAGTCAAGGTTGCCTTGAAATAATTAAAAGATAAGGCCGAAAGACATTTTAGCAGCCACGCCTTACCTTTCAAAGTATCAAAGGGGGCGTTAATTGAAAGAGTACCATCTGTCCATGTGCTTTTCCTGCATGGCAGGGGGTTGGACTAGATGGCTCATGTGGTCTCTTTCCAACTCTATGACTCTATGATTCGAAGAGAGATCTGCACATATAACCAACTAGTATGTCTGTTAGGTAGAACAAGCTGCAAGATGCCCTTTGTCTACTACTCCAAGGTAGCGCTGCTACTACCACTCATAGTTTTAATACATTGGGTGGGCGTAATATAAAGAGCCTTATTAGTAGATTAGGTCTGCGTATTCCACAAGGGACCCATTTCAGGATCCTTTGTGTAATATAATTTTCATGTATAATCTGGAATCTTATTTTTCTTACACTGTGGCTCAGTGGGATAAACCCTTGTGCTGGCAGGACTGAAGACCAACAGGTCACAGGTTTGAATCCAGGGAGAGCACAGATGAGCTTCCTCTGTCAGCTCCGGCTCCCCATGCGGGGACATAAGAGAAGCCTCCCACAACGATGGTAAAACATCAAAACTGCCGGGTGTCCCCTGGGCAATGTCCTTGCAGAAGGCCAGTTCTCTCACACCAGAAGCAACTTGCAAGTTGCTCCTGACACACACACACAAAAGAAAAACCCTGAAATGAATAATGTCTTGGATTTCAAGATGAAACATATCATAGGATCACAATGGAGGATCTACAGAGCCCTAGAGGAGTGCTCTTTCTAGGCCTTCAGCACAAATCTATGGTCAGCTTCCAGCAGAAACCGCAGGAGTTGATCATAAAATCAAACACTTCTGTAGGTCTTTCAGGGTGACTCTATGGCTGGGGTGGGAAAACCTTTTCCCCTGCCAAGAGCCTTTTGAATATGTATAACATCATTCATGGGCCATACCATACCATACCTTTATTTATTTATTTATTTATCTATCTATCTATCTATCTATCATATTATAAATACTTATAAAATCATATATTATTATATTCTTATAAATTATACATTAAAATCTAATGAAAGTTTCAAAGGCTGCACAATATATGTTTACTAGGTTCATGCTCAGCTGGCAAAAACAAGAGCGGAAGAGCAGAATGTGCATGCGCAAGGGGAGGAACCCAGAAGTGGCTCAGATCTGAATAGTAAGCGGCATTCAACTCACAAAAGAGTCGGTGTAGTGGCTCAGAGGAGCAACAGGAGCTGGGTTAACAGAGTAGGTTGGTCCTCACAGCACTGGGCCACACCAAATGATTTCATGACCCTTATATGGTCCATTGGCCAGGCATTCTCCACCCCTGCGTTATGTCCTGCTGGAAATTCACATCAAATTTACCAGGAGTAGAAAAAGCCCAAATTGTAGGGTAAATGCCTGAGAGGCAAATGCCTAGTAGCTAGAAACCTATTGTCCACTGGGACAGGGAAGGAGAGGGAGCTTGAAAGGAAAGACCTAGTTCAAAAAAGACAACCTGTTTCCCATATCCAACGCTGCTGCCAATTCAACAATGCACCTTCATCCCTGTGCCAACCCTGCAACCACAACCAACAGGCATGTAGCTGGGGGGGGGGGGGGCTTGAGGGGCTTCAGCCCCCCCTCTGAAATTCTCATGGTGGTTCGCGAAAAGGCTTTACTGGTGCATTATTTAAACTGTTATGTTTATTCATATCATGATCTGATCACCATACTCAATATATCCCATATGCATGGGGTTATTGGGGTAATGATACAAAAGGTTTGCTAGGCTAGACCCTCTTTCACTCAGACCCAGTCTCCCCCCGAAACTCAGCCCCCCCGAAATCTCCCCCTGAAAAAAAATCACACACACACCCCCCCCCCAAACAAAATCCTGGCTACGGGCCTCACAACCAACCAGGCAAAAGAGCAGAAAGAGTGCTGGAGAGGGCAATCAGGGCTCATAAAACTCCTAGCCCCAGTCTCCCCCTGTGACCTGCCTCAGCAGACACACATACCAGGCAGTTCAACTCAGGGAGGCTGTCAAAGAAAGAAAAAGCTTTGGCGGAGACCCCTTTCCCCCATGGTAATAACTCTTTCGGGAGTGAATTTCCGCTCCAAGGAGTAGATTTCTCTCACTTCCTGTTGCCTCACCCCTGTTCTTAACAATTAGTCATTTGTAAGTCAGATGTTCGTAACTCGGGAAATGCCTTTACTGTAATTTCCTTAATTTTCACCTCAGATTCAGTTTTTGCAAAAATTGTCAAAGGTACCAAATCTGAGTCAATACTGGGTTATTATCTGGGTAAGAGACCAAGGGCCAGACTAAATGATCTATGGCTCCCAAGCCAGACATTCCCCACCCTGCTGTATGATATGTTCCTTTGGTTCTAGGCCTAATTCTAGTTGGAGCAACAACAGTTTATTATTTATTTATTTATTTATTTTAGGGCATTTATATCCCGTCCTATCTCTCCTCCACAAAGAGACTCAGAGCGGCTAACAACCGGCACAGCATAGTGCCCACAATAAGAAAAGCATAAATATACATAATATAATAAAAACAGTATAAAAACAATATAAAAACATTAAATACAATGTTAAATTCAGTCGTAATCCTAAAAGCAGTCCATCATAGTCCATTAAAATTGTAACTTTGCCAGCAAGTCAGTCTAGTCCGCAAAGGCGTGATCCCACAGCCAGGATTTCACTTTTTTCGGAAAGACAGGAGAGATGGAGCAGATCTGATTTCATTTGGGAGGGAATTCCATAGCCAAGGAGCCACCATGGAGAAGGCCCTGTTTCTCATACCCACCAAGCGTGATTGCAACAGTAGGGGGGACTGAGAGCAGGGCCTTCTCTGATGATTTTAAGGTCCTAGGTGGCTTGTAGTGGGAGATATGTTCGGACAGTTTAATTTAATCTGTTGTGTTACATGTCGCCCTGATAAGATGGACAATACTAACAGAATTTTCTGCTGGGAGTGGAGAGGAGATTTTGGTTTCCTTTAATACCTTTGCTTTAGTACCCACAAGGCTTTTACAACAAGGGGGGTGGTGGTCCAGAATAGGGGATACAGGTAAAATCAGCAAAAACCTTTCTTTTTGTAGTTCCTTCAAATGTACCCATAGTAGGCTAACATCACCTTCCTGCTGTTTTGATGTCACATCATGAACACATAGCTGAGCAACATATTCATGACAAAATTGTTCTTTTGACCTTTAAAATAGCTGGTTGCTTCCTATTTAATGGATTTCTGCTCACTCTATAAGAGGCTGGCTTTTCTTCCAAATCAGCAGATGCTAGTTTCTTTTCCCATTCCTAAATATGTTTTAAGGTTGTAGGCTGTGGCTTTAAATAGTTTCGCATTCAGTTGTAGAACATGCTGTCAGTACTAAGCAGAAACCATCCACAACTAGTGGGACTTTTCAATCTAGCCTTAAAAATTATTTCTTTTAGTCAGCATTTCTAAAATGATTGTTCTAGCAATTTTTTTCTGTGTTACCCGATCTAATTTTAACTTTACTGATTGTAAAGCACCCCTGGGATGCAGGCATGAAGGTCGCTACTGAAAGGAAAGATTGCAGAGTACCGTAAAATATTCAGCTTGCTCTGAATAAAGGAAGCTACATTTTATGGAGCGCAATGTTTCCCTTAACGGCATCAAATCCCATGTGATCTTGGAAATTAAGCATAGTCTGCTGTGGTTAGTACTTGGATGGGAAATCACCAATGAATACCAGGTGCTGTAGGCTAAATTTCAGGGGATGGAACTGGCAAAACCACCCGAAGATAACCCTATGAAACTCATGAGGTTACCACAAGCTGACAGGCAACATGAAGGCACATACACAAATACATGTGTTGCCTGGAACACAAATAACTTCATGTACTGTTCTTTATCAACTCATTTGCAGACAGAAGGCTTACAAACTCTTTGACTGTTTGTGAAACAGTGGCATCTATACACCCAACTTGTGGAAAAGATAAACTTTCTATTTTCCAAGTGCACGGCTGGTCCTACATGAGGATTTGACCTTATGGTTTTCAAAGACTGCCATTCCCCAATACACAAGGCAAGCTATTTTTGAAACTGAGAGGTACATTCAAAGTGGTTTGTGATATGACACAAGCGAAAGCATTTGTCAACCTATATACTGAAGATAAGGAATAATAATCCTTGCTGAAGAGGAATCAACGTGGTTTCTGCAAAGAGAGCCGTCACCTTGTGGTTCAACAATTTAAGAATACTGCCAAAATGCTTCTGACAATGAACTTCACGGATACTACAAAAAGAAGATAAATCTACCATTGATCAGTAACAGGTTAAAGAACAGTAAACAGAAAGTAGGAATAAATGCACAGTTCACAAAATGAAGTAAATGGGGTGCCATCCCACACCAACATAAATATATTTAATTATGTAATTTATGAATAAAATAATGGAGAAAGCAGTGAGGACTGCAAGATTGCAAGACAACACTAAATTATTCAATAGATGGTTCAAACAGACCCAGGGTGGGGAGGGGGGGCTTGTAAAAAAACTCAAACTGGCCAACTGGACTACACAATAACAAATGAGGTTTGGTACAAGTAAAGTGCACAGATTAGGTAAAAACAATTATCTTCAGAATATATGATGCCAGAACATGAGGTAATAACACAATGTTAAGAAAAACCAGCTGACAATTATGGCAGTAGAACCATGTTTTGTTTTATGGTATATTTGCCCTTCTGTTTACACTCCAATCCTCAACATAAAGTGATCAAATGAGATCCTACCATGAGCACTAGAGGGAAGCAAGAACCACATATATGTCTTGTGGTTCATGAGGAGATGTCTAGCAAGCACGTTTCTAAGTTACAACTATTATTTGCAATTAAGTCCTATTAATCTCAGCACAACTTCCTTCTGCACAGTGCAATTAGAATCATAAATTCAGGAACGCAATTTTGTTTTTCAAATTTGACAAAAACAATCAGACACTCAAATCCTTTACTGTCACCAATAGTTTTAATTCAGTTAATATGACTCCCACATGAGAATGAAAAAGTGTACAATTTATACCAAGGGCTGAAAATGGAGTATCGTGCACAGAGAGTACAGCAAATGAGCCATGGTAATGACAGTATCAAACAGCACTCACAGTATAATTTCCCTTAGAAATGAGACTACAGCACAGGTATAACAATGGAATACATTCCACAAAATAGACATTGTTGCTTCAATCCAGAGCTGACCTAGAGCATTTTGCTGCCTGAGGTTGAAGACACAACGGAGTCCCTCTTTGTGTTGTTGTGTGCCTTCAAGTCATTTCTAATAGGGGGCTGCTGAGGCACAATGGGTTAAACCTTTGTGCCGGCTGAACTGCTGACCTGAAGACCTGAAGGTTGGCAGTTCGAATTCACATGATGGGGTGAGCTCCTGTCTGTCAACCCCAGCTTCCCATGCAGGGACATGAGAGAAGCCTCCCACAGCATGGTAACACATCCGGACATCCCCTGGGCAATGTCCTTGCAGATGGCCAATTCTCTTACACCAGAAGCGACTTGCAGGATATTCCCAAGCCACTTCTGACACAATAAAAAAGTCATTTCTAACGTATGGCAATCCTAAGGTGAACCTGTCCTGTTGTTTTCTGGGGCTGAGAGCTTATGACTCCCTCAAGCTTACTCAGTTTCCATGGCCAAGCTGGGAATTAAACTCTGGCCTCCAGAGTCATAGTTACACTGCACTGGGGCCCCATCTGCCATGTAATGTATTTTATACTGCAGTTTAAAAATGACTGCATTATATGAGTCTACACTACCACATAATGAAGTCCAATGCCATTAAACTGCATTATGAAACTGCATTATATGGCAGTGTAGCTCTTATGGTGCCGCCCTCCCATGCCATATATAGAAGATGACCATAACGACAGTTGAGTCTTACTTCAATACTGAGGACAACACATAATCCTCTCCTGCACATGAAAACGGCAGGTTCACATAGGAAGTGCAGAGCAGGTTGTGTCGCACTTCCAACCTTTCCCTCCAACATCACACTGCTTGAGATTCTGTTATGTTCAGCCTAATGGCAGGGCAAGTCCTGATAATCCATTAACAGGAACTAGTTTCAGTACTGACACTATCCTTCTAATTTCTTCTCTGGCATGCAGGCGAGTCTGTTGGAAGTGAAACTCCCTCATTCACTACCCAATACTAGGCACACAGTGCCAATGGCTTTCGTGCCCCCAGTACTGGCCATTAGCCATGTAGGGGACCATTTTCAGGCACGTGCCACCCTCACCATCTATATTATATACAAGCAAAAGAATTGGGCCAAATCCTTACATTTCTTAGAGACGCTCACTGCAATTTTACACATACTTTAACAACATAGGGTTGTCTTATTTTGTGGGGTATATAATCCTTCTCCTTCTTTCTCCCTCTCTCCTTCCTTCCTTCTTTCTTTCCACCTATCGTTTGCACTCTAAATCTTCCCCTCCTGCAGCTGCTTATTTTCCCTGTCTTGAGGTGCTTGTTAACATCTGTAAGAATGTAACCTCACAAAAGTCCATATGTTACCTATGTGTCTAGTCCAATGGTATCCAAACTTTGGTTCTCCAAATATCTTGTAATTCAACTCCAAGAAGCCTCAACTTGGCAAATAGAAATTCTCAGAGCTGAAGGCTAAAATATCTTGTGGGCCAAAGTTTGGGAACTACTGGTCTAGTCAATACACATAGAGTGAAAAACAGGATTGAATCCACTAGCTCCATCCTTCCCCTCATTCATTTGTTGGAATTTAAAAAGCAGCCTACTTTTATTATTTATTTATTTACGCTGTTTATACCCTGCCTTTCCCTACTCCGAGGGGGACTTAAGGTGGTTTACATATGGCAATTATTCAAGGCCTTAAACGCATACAACATTAAGTTTAAAATGAATTGAATTAAAATTACATTCAATATTAAAATCATGCCATCCAAACATCATAGTCTGAGGCTGTTCCATAGTCATTGCACATATTCCAATTATATTATATTATTGCACTGCTGGTCCCAGAGCCATGTTTTTACTCTCCTTCTGAAGGCTAGGAGGGAGGAGGCTGATCTGATTTCATTCAGGAGGAGATTCCACAGCTGAGGGGCCACCACTGAGAAAGCCCTATCTTTCATCCCCAACATCGTGCTTGTGAAGAAGGTGGGACCAAAATCAGGGCCTCCCCAGAAGATCTCAATCTTCGAGGTGGTTCATAGAGGGAGATACTTTGCATTAAAAGAATCACACCAACAGAACCAGTGTATACCACACAAGAATGCACTCTTTCTTAGATAAAGATTAATGTAATCAGGGGACAGCTGGAGATTTAGGGAGATGGGCAACCGAGAGTTAAACCACTAGGGCAGCATATAATATATACCTGCCTTGCACAATCTGATACCATCCAGGATTTTTTTGGTCTTAATATCTCATCAGCCTCGGCCACATAGCTAATAGTCAAATATTCCTATAAGTCAAAATAGTTGGAAGATATCAGGTTAAGGTAGCCTGATTAATACAGCAATCTATGCATATTACATACATATACACAGGAGCTATCCAGGGTATGCTACCCTAAACCCAAAGTAAGTTTAGGACCTTGGACAGAACTTTTAAAGTTCAGACGAAAACCCAGAAAGGATTTACTATCCGAATGATACAGGAGTTATCAGCTGGAACTACATAGAAAGACAGAGACATCTATAAGTGCCTAAGAATGATTGACATAAATCAGACTTAAAACATTTAAGACGTACTTTTCAGTTCCACTCCTTTCCCTGTTCTTAATTTTCTCTAGACTGTTTCTCATCTTTTTCTATTTTCTGATTTGACTCAAACTTCTCCGAAATTTGCCATGTCAGTTACTGTGAAGCTACTTACTGCGATCAATGTGGTCAGTTCTGTGGCATCACTGTCTCGCAAGCTGAAACAAAAGGTAAATAATGTTCATTTGAATTGTTCCCAAATGCTACATTTTAAAAGCTAAGACATCAAATATAGTATTCAAGAAATCCCACAGTAAATCATAAAATATTCTGCCAGAAAACAAACATGAAGAAACTCAAACATATTAAGCAAGAACATGAAGGCCATTACTTTCCTCTGATCAAGTGCAGCTTGACTCCACGCTGGATTGCAATGTAATATTTCTTTCACTGCTCTTCCACCATGGGCCAAGCACAACGCTGCTGTGCCAGATATGCTGATCAATGTCAGTCCATTCATTAGCAAAGGCCCACTTCCAATGTGCATCATCAAAAGCAAATAGTGCAAGAAATGTACAACACTGCCCTTGTGTGGGTCCTCTTTTTATGAGGGAGAGATCATATTAAGAAGAATTATATGTGAATGAACATTCCAATATGTGAGCAGAATAGTGAGACCACCCCCCCCCCCCATGAATATTGGAGGAGTATATTTATAATGGGAATCCTAGTCTATGTATCTAGTATCCCATGTCACTCAGAACCCTGCAACATCAGGGTTTTAAATTATGGGGATACTAGAGGTGGGGATCTACATGAACATGCTTCTTGGGACCTGTGTACCCTACCCAACACACTATTGGTGGAGGATGTAGTTGTGACAGTTGAGAATGCAAGAAGACAGGTATAACAACAATATAGGGCTACTGGTAACTGTGGCCTTCCAAACATCTTTGGTCTAAGAACTCCCATCAACCTGATCATATTAACCTGAAATATTATATGAGTCAAACACCACAAAACACCTGAAAGGCCATGAGCTCAGTGGAATAAAGGAAACACGACTTCTCCTCAAATAGATCCCACAAACTTTGTTGACTTTCTGACACATTAGAGGGGAGAGTGGAAGCTAGTACATACAGGGAAACTGATATAGCTGTTCCCTGTCTATCATTCTAGAAAACCCTATTGAGCCGAGATGAAAAACAAAAATCTGGAAAGGAATACAAAGAATGAAGTTTGAACAAAGATGGAACTGCCAACGTATCAGTGCTATTCTTCTGCTTCTGAAAACAGCCTCTTCACTCTTCTCCTCCATTTTACCAACATTATATAAAAAAATCAGCACTAATGTTTTTATGGAAATAAGAATTATCATCTGCTACTGACTGCAGAACAGAGCAAGTATGGTGTCATGGTAGTGTTGGACTAGGATTCAGGAGACCAGTGTTCAAATCCCTCTTGGCATTGAAATCCACTGAATGACCTTAGGTATGTCACATTTTTTTAGTCTCAGAGGAAAACAAAGGAACCCCCCCCCCCTCCCCAAAAGAGTCTTGTCAAGAAAACCTCGTACTAGGTTCACCTTGGGAGCTCTATATGTTTGAAACAACTTAAAGGTACACAGCAATGAATGAATAGGTTGAAGCGGAGGAACGGGCATCAGCAAGCCTTTCTTGTTCTCTTTCCAGTTTCCATTCACACTCATAATCATAGAGAAAAATCTAGCAAATTTTGCCCAACTGCTATTCCTTTTCTCTCATATCTTTCCCTGGATCCTGGAAATGGAATCAGTCAAGACAGAAAGAAAAGAAGACAGGATGTCCCTATATTGATACTATCCTATAGTTCTGGAGGAGCCTTTAGAGTCAATAAATATTTGGCCCTCACTAATCTCAGGTTTTACGTTATATTCCTGGATCTGGCACAAATTATACTAATTTCCTATTCCATATCCCTTCCTGATCTCGAAGATTTTCTGAAGGTCGGTTTTGAAGTCAGAAACATCTCCTGTATGATTCAGTTTCGTTACTATCCATAAACAAAGTGAGCAAAACTGGTCTCATAATGGTATTTAGCACAGTGCTTGATAATATGGTTTGGATAATATAGCCGAAGAGTATTTTGAAAAAGCCTACTAGGAAACAGAGAAAGGATTTTACAAGACCATCTGCTCTGAGTGAAATCTTCCCTGCGATATTGAAAGACGCTTCATCTGTCACCCTTACAAGCACAAAGGTGACACTGGAATGGAATGGTTGAATTACAGGGCAATGTCACCCTGCAAACGTTGCTGAAAAGACTTTTACTTAGAAATTTCTCAACAAATTACACTTCGGTATCCCAAAAACAAAAATAATTGAATATTGCCTGGATTCAAAAGACAATTCATCCTTTAAAGGTATTTGTGCTCTTCTTTTAAAATAATAAGAAAGAATAACCAAACTTAGCAATACATTAAATGCATAGAAAAGGCAGAGTGGCACAGAATTCAAGAACAGACATCACAGGTATTGAACTCACATTTAGTAAAATATACTTTTTGTTATGTATTTCCAAGTCAAATTGGACTTATAGCAGTTCTAGCATCATGAGGCTGTCTTGGGAAAATTCATTCAGAAGTAATTTGCCTTCCTCTGAGGGCCTCATCAGAAAGGCTCAGAGAAGCAACCCACTTCGCCAAGCATCCATGAGGACAGAGGGAGCAACGGGGTGAATCTATCACCCCGTGCACAGCTCCCTCTCAGCGACAGTATCCCCATCACATGGGGAAAGCATCACCCTCCCAGAGAGGCCCCATGCTGGCTCCATTAAAGCCAGCACAAAACAGGACGTCTCCCATGTTGGGGAGACAGTGCCCGGTAATACTTTCACCCCAGTTGGGGGCAAGGCCTCTGCCAGAAGTCACACAATGTCATGTGATGTCTAGCATGGGGCTCCGTCCTGAAGATGGGGTAAAAGTGTCATAGGAAGCTGTTTAAGATAACTATGATGAGGTCCTAAGATTTCCCTAAACTGGGTTTCCAAGAGAGAAGTACTCATTGTTTCCATCCCTTTACATAATTACATTTCAAGTGATACCACTTGGTCAAAGGATTATTTCTATTTTCAGGATTATCTTATAAAACAAAATTTCTAGATAAAGTAGCAAGGTAATTAGGAGACCTACAGAAACAATAAAATACAAAGATTGTACTACTTAGGGAACAGATGAGGAAGGGAGATCCTCTCTTGTCTCTTGTCCTTAAACAGATTGTTGTCTGTGGCACATAAATGTCACTAATGCAAAGAAGCTCAGGAAACAAACTGGCCGTTTGGTCAAAGCATCCAGAATACTGTTTAGCAAAGACTGGGCATGGATTCATATTGCATTAAGGGATTTTATCTCACAAGGCAGGCAAACCGGCATTGAAATTACCACACAATGCCATGTGCATCCCATTGACATTCTTTCTCCTCCCTGTGACAAACCTATCCTTTACTATTGACAGAACTACAATCACAGGACCATGCATTGGATAATTAATGCAATTGTGTGAATGAAGAGAGGTGTGATATCAAAAGTGCTCATCTATGATACTCTGCCTGCCAGGGAGCAGCAGCTACATGTGATAAAGTCCTTAGAGCAGTGTTTCTCAACCTTCCTAATGGCACGATCCTTTAATACAGTTCCTCATGTTGTGGTGTCCCCCAACCATAACATTATTTTTGTTGCTACTTCACAAATGTAATTTTGCTACTGTTATGAATCGTAATGTAAATATCTGATATGCAGGATATATTTTCATTCACTGGACCAAATTTGGCACAAATACCTGATACACACAAATTTGAATACTGGTGTGGCTGGGGGGGGGGGGGGGTTGATTTTTTCATTTGGAAGTAGTAGTTGCTGGGATTTATAGCTCACTTATAATCCAAGAGAATTCTGAACTCCACCAATGATGAGTTTGGGAGTTGTAGTTCACCTACATCCAGAGAGCACTGTGAACTCAAACAATGATAGATCTGGACCAAACTTGGCAAAAATACTCAATATGCCCAAATGTGAACACTGGTGGGGTTTGGGGAAAACAGACCTTGACATTTGGGAGTTGTAGTTGCTGGGATTTATAGTTCGCCTACAATCAAAGTGCATTTTGAACCCCACTAACATTACAATTGGGCCAAATTTCCCATGGCCAAAAGAAAATACTGTATTTTCTGATGGTCTTTTGCAACCCTTCTGCCATCCCCTCACGTCCCCCCAGGTTGAGAAACACTGCCTTAGAGCAATGGATTATTTATTTATTTATTTACAGCATTTTTATCCCACTCTTTTCAGCCCAAAGGCGACTCAGTGTGGTGTACAGATATTTATTGATTTATTGATATATGTACTGAATTTTATGGCCCAGTTTTCACAAACAATGGCATACAAGGAGGCTCATTGTTATTTAAAACAAGATTAAGTTAAAACCTCTTTTTTACAAAAGTCAAACAAATAATTAAACCAGAATACAGTTTGAAATCCATATCTACTTGTTCTTTCTCTACATATTGTGTGTTATGTGTGTGCCAAAACACTCATACTTATAGAAAACTGGTGGATGCCACCATATCAAGAGCCTCTTTGCTCCATCAATTTTTGAGAATGCCAGCACCTGCTGAAAGCCAGTTATTTATTCCTTGTCTATAAGAGGCCAGCAGTCTCAATTAACCTGTTTTATATTACTGGGATTTGCTCTTTCCATTTGATAGACTATAGCAGGGGCTTTTTTTTTTTGTTCACACCTTTGGTTTGCTGCTCTTGAGAGCTGCTTGCTATACATTGTTAATCACAGCCAAGGGCATTTTACAAATAATGCTGCACTTCAAAGACAACATGTCCATATTTCACATTTTTTAGAAACTGCTCAGCTATGTTTAGAAATTGATCATTTCCTTGTGCTTTTCCATTGTTTCCAAAGCATGCTGCAGACTGCAAGGTCACAAGTTAAAAATGATTGACGAGTGACTACTAACAAATGTCTTGTAAGGCAGAAGTTAAATATATTCCAGCCTCTCACCATAATTAGTAAAAATTGTCATGCTCTCATTATATTCTTAAAATAACTCACTTTAAGAGAATTGATCGTGTTGGATAGACTCTGGTTAAGATTCCAAATGATAAAGATTAAAGCTACATGATGTATTTGCATTATGTTCTGCATTATGTATGAGAAACTGGAACTTCTCGTATAGTTTAGGTCATTGTGGCTTTCAGAACTCTCTCTGTATTATTCATTTTTGCACAGACCATTTTGCTTCTGGAACAGCTTACTTTGTTAAGCAATGTGCACTGAACACACTAACCATTCTAACTCGAGTGCAAATTTCTTCTGCTCCTTTTTACGTTTGTAGACCAGGGGTCTTGAAACCTTTTAAGCAGAGGGCCGGTTCATGGTCCCTCAAAAACATGAACCTATGCACACACTGCACATATAGTATTTGTAGTACCAAAAAAATGAAAGAAGAATGCCATTTTAAAAATGAAGAACAATGTTAACCAACATAAACTTACCAGGATCTCAATGGGAAGTCAAGTTAATTAAGTCAAGTTAATTAAGATTGTGGTTGTCGCTGTGTGCTCTCATGTTGTGTCAGACTTAGGGTAACCCTACATCTAAAGTTTAGGGTGGGGGCGGGTAAATGACCTTGGAGGGCAGCATGTGGCCTATGGGCCTTAGTTTGGGGACCCCTGGTGTAGACAATTAGTTGTTTTTGGACTGAAACTCCCATCAGCACTAGCCTGCATAGCCAATGGTAAGGAATGGTGGGAACCGCAATTCAACAACATCTGGAGGGCCACACAATTCTTACATTTCTTTATAGTTTTATAGCAATAACTGCACTCATTACATGTCAGAGGAACACCGACTCATACCATACATACAAACAATAACAACGAATTGCATTCAGACTCAGTTAGATCACACTGATTGAATGCAATGAGATTAAGTTACTCACATAGTTCAACACATCTAGAGGGCACCAGGTTTGGAAATGCTAGAGTATGAAGATACATATAGCAATGTGGGCAACAAAGATTTGCTCTTGGAATTAATAGTTGAGGCATTCTTATCTTTGGGATAAAGAGATGCCCTTAAGAGTTATTTTTGGGCATATGCTATTATTATTATTATTATTATTATTATTATTGTTTATTTTATTTACACCCCACCATTCTTCCCGTGGGAATTCAAGGCAGCTAACAATCACACACTTAGTAAAGGTTTTCCCCTGACATTAAGTCCAGTTGTATCCAACTTTGGGGGTTGGTGCTCATCTCCATTTCTAAGACAAAGAACTAGCATTGTCCATAGACACCTCCAAGGTCATGTGACTGGCATAACTACATGGAGGGCCATTACCTTCCCACTGGAGCGGTACCTATTGATCTACTCACATTTGCATATTTTCGAACTGCTAGGTTGGCAGAAGCTGGGGTTGATAGCAGAAGCTCATGCCGCTCCCCGGATTTGAACCTACAATCTTTTGGTCAACAAGCTCAGCATCTCAGCGGTTTAGGCCACTGTGCCACTGGGAGCTCCATCACACACTTAGATCACAATATAAAATAAAGCCAAAAAAACCCCTAATTAAATAGCACTGCATGGATTTAGGGTAAAATACACTTAAAATATAAGAAATACACTTAAAATAGCATTTAAAAATTACAATTCCTCCCCGCTCCCCATAATCCTACTCACAACTAACCCAGCAGCATGTCTCTCATCATCCTCAAAAAACCTGCTGGCAGTGAAAAGTCTGTCAGCAGCAGTCCCTGCTTGCCTTCTTGAAGGCAAGCAGGTTCAGATCTATCCTGGTCTCTTGTAGAGGGAGCTCCACAGTCTGGGAGCAGCCAACGAATATGATTAAGCGGGTGGGAGGAAAGAAAAAAGACCCTTGCCAGATGATCGTAAATTTCTAACAGGTTCATTAAGAGAGATACTGTCTTTCAAATAACCTGGACCTAAGCTATATAGGGCTTTATAAGTCAAAACCAGCACTAGAAATGGGTTGGCAGACAGTTGAGCTGTTTCAACAGAGGAGTTTTACGCTCCCTGCAGCCAGCTCCAGTTAGCAATCTGGCTGCTGCTCTTTGGACCAACAGAAGTTTCTAAGCACTTTTCAAAGACAACCCTATGTAGAGCACATTATAGTAGTTCAAGGTATATAACACTGTGGCCAAGTTCAGCATATCCAGAGATGGGTGCAGTTGTTCCAGTTATATCTCTTTACATGTTAATGTTGTTATTACTAATGTTATATATTTGAGAACATTCTATTTATTCACATACAATCCCCCTTGTTTTTGAATGTTGAAATTTCTAGTGTTATGCGTAACTTGTTATTCCTGCTATTGCTCATGAAGAGTGGAGTAGATCTACAGAAATGAAGATGATCATTTTTAATGGGGTATACTATACATATGGCAAAATTTCAACCTAAATCATAGATGTAAAGCTGAACAAGCAGTTGTTGTTACAAGTATACTCCAGTTAATAATTCATACAAACTAGAGGTTTTTTTGTCTGTCTTTCAAAGATTCTATTTTTGCTGAATTGATCTTAAAGAACAATGCGTTTATTTGCTTAGTGAGAACAATGGTAGAGCAATAATGACATTTCTTCCAAAGCAAGCGGGCACGCATACAAAGTTCTTGTGTGCATTTATAGTTGTTGTAAAATGGATTCTAAAACAGTCTAAATGCTAAAAATAAAAAGAAAGTCAGCTTCAGGTATACAGTGACCCAAGTGAGAGTTTTGTGTTTTAAGACTGGATGAGTCTCATGGGGGAAGAGGGGGAAGTGTATGAAAATATATAAAAAAAAGCCATTGATAAACTAAAGTTAGGTGGGTTCCAAAGCACTCAATTCATTCCTCTGCCAAAATACTTGGCATACAATCTATTGTTGATTCAGTTGGCAGCCGCTGCTGTGCTAATGCCCAATTGTCCTCAACTGGGACTTTGCCAGCTTCCTTGGGAAACTACTTTGATGGCCTTATAAATCTCAGTGTGTACAAGTTCCCTTGATATTAGACCTAAATTTGCCTCGCCTTTGTCTCATTCTCTCTGGTTATGTGCCTTCAGACTTTGCTGAACGACTCTACTCCACCCTTCCACTTAACTCCTCAGAAAGAAAGGGCAACACAAGTCAACTTGTGCTCTCAAAGCCTGTGAAAACATAGCACATGTGCTCCTGGAGAAGAGCATCCGTATAGCAGCATGTCTGCACACACAGCTGCAACCAAGGCTGCAGGAGGCACATGACAGTGAAGCCATCTGTAGCCGAGCAAGGGCAGCCTGTTCAATTAGAAGACATGAGAAGGAAATTATATGCTACTGCAGCATTTCTGTCATGGATATTTTTCTACAGGCAGCTGGGTATAGACAGGAAATTCAACATCCTAATGAGAAAAGAGAAGCAATGTTGAAAGCAAGAGTTCCTTTTTCCAGCGCAACAGGGCTATTCTTCTCTGACATAGGTCCTAATAGCTGCATTGGTAACTACACAGCAAGAAAGGCCTTTCGCCATAACCAATTATACATTATAACTATTACAGGGAATACAAAATTGGGTGAGCATCACTGTTCATATCGATCTTGAAAACTCCACCAGACAAGTATTTCAAACGTCCTCAAAGTCAGAAATGTGAAAATGCATGCTGAAAGTCATCTAGATATGAAACATTTGCCGGCATTTATTCCTGTCCGGAAAGGTGTGGTGAGGAAGGGGGAAGAAATCCACCCAGCCTCATTTCAGGACCATTTCTAGACCATTGGATTTTATGTTATTTGGTGTGGAAGACCAGAAGGTTATTCTCATCCAAGTGCCAGGATGCGACAGCATATTTGTGCCCTTTGGCTAAAATTGTTTCTTTTTTCTAGCCACAAAGCAACAGACAATGGCTTATGAATCAGAACCAGTTAATGGACCATCACTTTGACTACTGTTCTAGTATAGTGGTACTCAAAGTGGTTGGCCATGGACCAGTGCTGGTCTCTCAGCCATTTGATGTTCTTTGTCTTTAGAGAGAAAACACTGACCCCTTCCACACAGCTGTATAAAATCCACACTGAAGTGGATTATCTGGCAATGTGGACTCAGATAACCCACAATATCTGCTTTGATCTGGATTATCTGCCTTGACATTCTGGATTATATGGCTATGTGGAAGGGTCCACTGTGTGCACAATCATGAAGGCCAAGTAAAATAAAGGCTGAGTTTCATATCCATTTCATAGTTGAATAGAAGAGGACATTCCAGATAGCCCTCTTGAATACCCTCTTCTATGCAGACAACCCTTCCTGGGCCTTTATAGTCATTTTCTAAAACTAAACAACTGGTGTACAGCCTAGTGAACTATTTGGTTCAAAGGGTGTTCATAATTCCCTTCAAAAATCATTTTCATTCCTCTAGAGCAGTGTTTCTCAAATTTCCTCATGCTGTGACTCCTGAATACAGTTCCTCATATTGTGGTGACCCCCAACCATAAAATTATTTTAATGGCTACTTCATAACTGCAATTGTGCTACTGTTATGAATCGTAATGTAAATATCTGACATGAAGGATGTATTTTCATTCACTGGATCAAATTTGACACAAATATCCAATACACTCAAATTTGAATACTAGTTGGGTTGGGGGTGGGATTGATTTTGTCATTTGGGAGTTCTGAACTCCACCAACAGTGGAATTGAACCAAACTTGGCACACAGAACTCCCATCACCAACAGAAAATACTGGGAGAGTTTGGTGGGCATTGACCTTGAGTTTTAAAGCTGTAGTTCACCTACATCCAGAGAACACTGTGGACTCAAACAAGGATGGATCTGGATCAAACTCACCACACATACTCAATATGTCCAAATGTGAGCACTGGTGGAGTTTGGGGAAAATAGACCTTGACATTTGAGAGTTGTAGTTGCTGGGATTTATGGTTCATCTACAATCAAAGAGCATTCTGAACCCCACCAATGATAGAGTTGGGCCATACTTCCCACAGAACCCCGTGTATTGAAGTGACTCACTGGCATGGGCCTCCCTCCAACCTTGCATGCTCTCCCTCGCCTGCACATGTGCACCACGCTGCCATGTGCCAAGTACACCTGCTCTCCCGCTCCTCCCTTGGAGTCTCAGAAACAGCCCTCTCTTTTGCTGAAAGGCTGGCCAATCACAGCAGAGGAGGGCTCTTGGTGGGAGGATTAGCCATCTGTTTCTAAAAAGGAAGAGGAGGACAGGCGGAGAGGCCTTCCGCCTTCTTGGCCAAACGGGTTCCCAAGACCTTCAGAAATATATGTTTTCTGATGGCCTTTGGCGACGCCTCTGAAACCCCCTCACAACCCCCCCCCAGGGGTCCCGACTCCCAAGGTTGAAAAACACTGCTCTAGAGATTGATCTTTATAAAGGTCTCTGACCTTGCTACTTTTCCTTACCAGAAAAAGTTGTAAATTTTATTGGATAGCTTATTGAGGTTTGCTGTGCTGCTATCACTCATAAAAACCACCAGCCACAGGCAAGCATTCAAGTGACTGTGTATTTATAGGGAGCCCTGATGACAAAATGAACTATAAGAACAAAGCTTGAGTAGCTGGCGTATGCTCAAGAACACGAGACAAGCAAACTTCATTCGGTGTCTACAATATGAACCATGGCATATGTCAAAGCATTTAAAATATGTATTTGGTTGCTTGTTAATCACTCAAGGTCTTTATTCTTTGGAAGAGATTCATATCCACAAAGCTTTAAGTCAAGGCACACTCCAGTTCTTGAAGGAAGAAGACATAAAGCAGCTATTCTTATTTTCTAGGGCAAAGGGGTGTGCATGTACTATTCCTGTTTTCCACTTTTACTCACAAACACCTCTGAACTAAAGCCAAGCACAGTCTTGCCATAAGGGTGTGCAGTAATCATTTCCTCATTTATCCAAGAGGAAACCCCAATGGATTCAACAGGGTTCATTCCTGAGAAGACGTACATATAGCATTGCACTGTAATTCTTCTAGCGTCCTAAATAATGTAATCCCAATGTAGCTGTCTCCAGAGCTTTCTTTTTTAAAACAACTATGAAATGATAGGCATTGTTCCTGCCCCCCCACCCCCACCCCCAAGATATCTTTTGATAACAAAGAGAGACTAATATTTTAGGAAGTATTTAAAGCCCTTCCATATATGTTGCACACAATAAATGTTCTGTTGTTATTTGATTGTTGACCCAGATGATTTTTTTCTCAAGGTAGCACTTATTTTGTTTTTATTTCTCAAAAAAAAAAGAAAGAAAAACCCCTTTGCATTTTTGTCTTGAGGAAAAAACAGAACTTGCTCCCAGAGTACATATTAATTCCAACAGCAAGTGTTAGATACTGTTCCTAAAGTCTTACGGGTAACTATTGTATATTGCCTGGGTGGTATCATCAATGAGAATACCATGTACAGTATAATGTATGTTTTGAAAAAATTATGCAGAGGCTCTTCTGTTCTAAGATCTTTCTTGCTAACATATGAGTGTTAAAGTGATGCATACACCTTGGGGGGAAAAACACACACACAACCAGGGGCGGCTCAAACCATTACGCAAAGTAAGCATTTGCAGTATAGTTGATTTTGCCCAGGGGCGCTCTTGAGGCGCTCTTGGGGGAAAATAGACCTTGACATATGCAAGTTGTAGTTACTGGGATGTATAGTTCACCTAAAATCAAAGAGCATTCTGAACTCCACCAATTATGGAATTGAACCAAATATAGCACACACAACTCCCATGACGAACAGAAAATATATATCAGTGGTTGGTTGGAGGGAGGGGGCGCCAAAATACTGTTTGCTTACCATTGAAAATTACCTAGGGCTGCCCCTGCACACAATCAATCTCCCACTAACACAGAGACATAGTATTTGTATTCTGTGGTTACACATACACATATATTACTTAATTCATTAAGAACCAAGAACTCTTCCAAACTGGAAAGCACAACTCCACTATTTTTTAAAGCAAGACATATATTTTCCCTTGCAATGACACTAATCTATTTTCACTACATCACTCCTCTCATACAACAATGATGGGGGACCAATGGCTCCACTGATGTTGGGATTGCAAATTCTCTCAGCTCTAGCTAAGCAAGACCAGGAGAAGGATAATGGAAGTGTGGTCCATCAACCACCTGGATGGGTACATTTCCTCACCTTTGTCACATTACTAGGGCAAGATAAAGAATCACAAGAAGTAAGCACTCCGGGGAAAAATAGTTATTCTCCTCGCTGAAGTCTTTGTGGAAACAATCAAGGAAAAAATCTTAGGTTTGCAGATAAGTATGGATTCCAGAACAATCACATACCAGAAGTTTTTGTGTGTTTTTCATCTGTATTGGTTTTAATTGTTGTAAGCGGCTTTGAGTCCCCGTATTCCGGAAAAGGAAAATTGAGAAAATATTATTAAAAATAATACACTGTCCTTTGTCAGGTATAAAAGTGCCTAGTGGTGTTAATGAAGCTAAGCAGGACACAGTTGGTCAGTACTTGGATGAGACACCGCTTGAAAATCTCCACATATGCAACCTTAGTAGAACAGAGGTAAACAACTGTTGTCCTTCAGATGTTTTTGGCCACATTAAAAAGCCAACAGTGAGTAACTATAGAAGTGGCAATCCAAAAACATCTAGGAAGGTCACAGCCACCTACTCCTGTAGCAGGAGAACAATATGTCCTATAAAGACATTACTACTGGTCATTCTAATTTCCAACTGTGGAATACATTTTAAGAAATGTCGGGAAGCATGGTCCTTACTCTACAACCATATGTTATACCAACAAAAGGTGATATCTCAATAAATACATTTCTGAAGGAATAAGAAAAGGAACCTTTTGTTGTGCTTTTTATTCAATTTTATTAATTTACTGCAGCATCTGCAGGCTCAGCTTGCTATTTGGTATCACATACCTTATAACATTTCACAGATGAAAACCAGGATATCTATGGCCAAGCAACATTAGAGTGTGATCGAGGTGGCAAAAGGTATCATCTCCTACCCTTCCCATGTTGAATTGAATGCAAACTACCTTTCACTTTAGGCTCCGTTTGTAGCAACTGAAGCAAATGGATGGAAAATGGGGAAAGCAGGAAGAGGAGGGAAAACTGGGACATTTTAGAAAGCAACTGGAAAAGTTGGATGACGGAGGATCAGTCAAGACTGTCCCTGCCAAATCAGGCAGATGGAAGGTATGATATCATACAGTAACTCAACAGATGGAATTGGCTCAATGTCTGGAAAGATTATGGGAAGGCCAAACATTGTTGAATGTTTTATTTCCAAAGAGAAAACACACTATTAAGGACCCTTTCGTTTGCCACAAATAACATAAATCATGAGATGCTTCTAAGCATAGAAATCAAGCTGCAGTTCCCACATAAATCTTCCTGAATCACATTGGAATTGCTTCACATAAAAAGGAAAATTTACATCCAAATGTCTGGTTGTAGATTTAGAGCAAAAAAAAAAAATGCAACTAACATGATGAGTCCAAACAATTCACAACAATTTTTCAGTTCTGTTCCCATTATGCACATCTCAGGACTTAACCTCACAACAGGCAAAAGCACTGCTTCTTAAACTATGGGTCTCAACCCCAAAATTGGGTTTCAATGTTGGTGTAACAAAAAAACGCGATACAAATCTGTTAGCAACAGCACGCTGTGTTTACAGGAGTTTGCAAGAAAATGCTTCAGTTGTATGCCACAAAAAGGAAAATCAGCATGCCCATATACCTGGGATCGTGTAAATATTCTCAGGCAAAAAGGGGGCGCAAGTGGAAAAGGTTTAAGAAGCCCATGTCTAAAGCAGGTCTGGGAATCACAAACCCATCCTAATAGAAAGCAAGAACATGTTTGCATAGGTCTTCTTCGTATTGCAACCCCCCTCCCTCCAATAGCACTGTCAAAATGCAGGTTGTTTTTCTGCTTAGTATACCATCTCCTTCCAATTGGTATAATGCCCATACTCCCTCCCCTTTTAACCAGAAGAACTGTGCAATTTTGACATTTTGAGAACTTTGCAGTTGTGCAGTAATGCACTTACATTGTGAACATGTAAATGTTTCAGTACCTCCCATCGTTAATACATATGGATGACACAATAAATATGATTGTTTCAGTTCCCAGCCTTATACAAATTAATTTATGTTGTCAGGAGATAGTGTAGTTATTCGTGCCAAACCTTATTGTGGAGTGCTGGGCCCTGGGGAAGTTCAAGGGGTTCCCATGGTTCACAATGTTCATCAATTTGAATGCAATACACACAATCACAATAAATGATCTGCATCTACATTCAAAAGGCTATGCAAGTTAACAAATCATTTTTTTTTAAAAAAAAATCTCAGCAGTATATCCCTCACGAGGGGAATGCTTATATATTAAAGAAAATTATTTATTTGTTTGTTTGTTTGTTTAAAACTTTTATACCCTGGTCTTCTCAACCTCCGCAGAGGGATTCAGGCCGGCTAACAGCAGAAAATCAATACACAAATACAACTAAAAACATAATAACATCATAATAAGTTAAAATGCAAACAAAATAAATACATAAAGCCAAATCGCCAAGATAAAATCACGTTCATCTCAATCCGCCAGTGTGGTCAGTAGTTATTGGGTTATTGCTGAACTCACCAATCATTCTGAGAATGTTATGTCCCAGAGCCAGGATTTCACTAGCTTACTGAAGGTCAGGAGAGAAGGGGCAGATCTAATCTCCATATTATTATTATTATTATTATTATTATTATTATTATTATTATTTTACTCACACAAAAATGAGATATATATGCTGGATTTCGTATCACAAAATCACAAGTCGAACACTTCCCAAGTGTCTAGGACTGTGTGATGTATTTTCGAATGATGTGTGCAGATCCAAGTAAGGTGACCTTTTGTAGTTAATAGATTGTGATTTTGTCAATGTTTATTTTTTCCAAATGCCGGCTGAGATCTTTTGGCATGGCACCCAGTGTGCCGATGACCACTGGGACCACCTGTACTGGTTTATGCCAGAGCCTTTGCAGTTTGACTTTGAGGTCCTGATAACGGCTGAGTTTTTCCTGTTGTTTTTCCTCAATGCGACTGTCACCTCTTATGGCAACATCAATAATCCACGATCGTGATATCTACTGTATTGTGTTCCAAAACTTTGTCTGTATGGATTCGAAAGTCTCACAATATTTTTGCGTGTTCATTTTCTACTACCTTTGCAGGTTTATGATCCCACCAGTTCTCTACTACTACTGGCAGGTGGTACTTGTGAATTATTATTATTTTTAAAGGTATTCCCAAAAAGCAAGGGGAAAACTGGAATGCTACTGCTTTGACACGTCAAGCGATAAGCAGCATTTATACTCCATAATAACAAGTTCAAACACATACCCCAACCCTATAATCTTTTCAGATTCCATGATTATCAGCCAAAATTGAATTGCTAGCACTAACCATAAAAGACCTACTGAATCAACTGGTGAATTTGCCTTTGCATAAATGGGACCTAAAGTACTTTGAAACAGAAACTGGATTTTGGCCATACAAATTAGCTTTTTGATGGAACATAGAAACAAGTATTTAAAATATAGAAGGCTGTAGAAACTATCTGCAAAAAACGGTGTTCACATATTGTCCAACTTTTCACAGATGAAAGTCCACACTCATCTGGCCAAGCGACATTAGTATGTGGTTAAGACATCAAAAGTTATTAATGAAAAGAAGAAACATGTTTGGAGAAGCTGCAGCAGTTTGTTTTTGCCTGAGTCTACCGGGAGAGGTAAGTGCCTGCCTCTTCATCTCATCTCGCTTCTGCTGAGTAAAATGCGTACAAAGTACTTTTGGACATTTTGCTGTTGGCTGCAACTCAAACGGGTTGAGAACAAAGGAGGAAAGGAGAAGAAAAAAACAGGAAGGTTTAAAAAGTGGATGAAAAAGTGGGATGACGGGTATTAATCGGGACTGTCCCTGCCAAATTCAAAAGATTTCAATACTCAAAATAACCTCACTTTAATATGTTTACTAACAGGAATATATGCGAATTCACTTTTCTGTGAACTCTTCCTTTACATGTAAAAACATTAGATGAGATTGAAACAATGCCTCTGATAGACAGACTTTATAACTATAGGAAAATGAACTAAGCCACAACTGGGAAGATATGACCTGGCATGCAGCTGAGGAAGTTTCACAATATGAACATGTTTATACAATTTTAAAAAATGAGTCAGAGTCAAAGAGACTTTTCAGATTAACTAGTTTTTTTTCTCCAAAAGGCTATTGTGTCATGCATGCAAACTTTTAATGTGAACATTTTCCCCAACTAATAAGAGTCATATGGTAATGCTAAGATCTTTATTAAATTGTTGTTGTTTTTTCCTTTGGCGAGTTGATATGTATGCTATGCTGCTTCATTAAAAGATTGGTTTAGAGCTATTTATTTTTAGGCCTCATTAGTACAAATAAGCACATATACTGCCTAATGAAAACGAAAAGAAAAAGGCAGTCCATGCATTTGCATGACAGAGCTGTACAATTAAAGTTCACAAAATAAAGTTAAATAAAGCTCTATACACAACGTCCTTTTTAAAAACATGATGCCACCCACTGTAATTTTTACACAATAGTGTAAAATACAAACAGTAGTTTGTTTTTGAAAGTACACATCCTTAAATTCTGCTGTCAAATTACAGTATTTGTTTCCCCCTAAAATTATGATTGCTAGCTAGGATTACCTTCTTTGTTGTACGATTTATCAATTGCATTTACATCCCAAGTTTTCTCCAAGAGCATAATATGCAGCAACTGCTACTGCATTCAGCATAAAAAGCCTGATTCACCCACAATATTCTCAGTCTCTCGAACCATTGTTTATTGATCCAGGGATCATCATATGCTGTGTACTCCCCTTTCCTTCTTTTTTTCCCCATTCCATCTCCCATCCACCCACACACTCAATTATCTTGTTTACTAAACAAGTTTCAAACTGTGTGTAAACTACAAGAATGGTTTTATATCCGATTTTGGAAAGATTACTCAAAACCCTATTTTTGCAGGCTCCTTACAATAGGAAACTGAAGTTTAACAAATCAGGCAACAGAATTAAAGTGGCAAAAGGAAAAGGAGAAAGGAGAAGAGAGAATGAAAGGACACAATTCATTCCAGTGATCTTCACTTTATTTGTTCTAACATCAAAGCATGCCAAACTACAATTTAGTAAAAGAGAAATAACGACATCACAACTATTTCCCCATAGCTTTGCTTTGCTGTTATTGTGTGCCTTTAAGTCATTTCTGACTTATGGCGGCCCTTAAGGCAAGCTATTGTGGTCTATCTCCTGATAATTACAGAAAGGATGCCGTGCTAAGGAAGACTTGGACAAGTACTGAGTATCGATGAAGCGCCAGAAAAACTCAACCAGTCTTCAAATTACATATATAGTTAAGATGTTGTTTATATGCACCCATAGCTCATGTGCAATTCACAAAGCTGTGAATTGCACATTGAAGAAAAAATTATGAAGTCATTATCAAAAGGCACCTCCAGCAAAGGAGTACAGCAGGACTTTATACTCTCACCCTACCTATTCAACTTGTATGCACATCATGCGATGTGTGGAGCTTGATGAATCCAAGGCTGGAGTTTAAATTGTTGGATGAAACATTAATAACCTTATATATGCAGATGATACCATTTTGATGGGTGAAAACAAAGAGGAGCTGAGGAGCCTTATAACCAAGGTGAAAGAAGAAAGGGCAAAAGCTGGGCTGCAGTTAAACATAAAAAAAACTCCAAGATTATGGCAACCAGACTGGTTGATAACTGGCAAATTGAGTTAGAAAATGTGGGAGCAGTGACAGACTTTGTATTTCTAGGCGCAAAGATTACTGCAGATGCAAACAGCAGCTAGGAAATCAGAAGATGTTTGCTTCTTGGGAGGAGAGCAATGACCAATCTCGATAAAATAATGAAGAGTAGAGACATTATGTTGGCAACAAAGGTCCGCATAGTTAAAGCAATGATATTCCCTGTAGTAACCTATGGATGTGAGAGCTGGACCATAAGGAAGGCTGAGTGAAGGAAAATAGATGCTTTTGAACTGTGCTGTGCTGTGAGAGTACCTTGGACCGCAAGAAGATCAAACCAGTCCATACTCCAGGAAATAAAGCCTGACTTCTCACTGGAGGGAAGGATATTAGAGGCAGAGATGAAGTACCTTGGCCACACCATGAGAAGACAGGAAAGTTTGGAGAAGATAATGATCCTGGAGAAAATGGAAGGAAAAAGGAAGAAAGGCCGACCAAGGGCAAGATGGATAGATGGTATCCTCGAAGTGACTGGCTTGACATTAAGGAGCTCTGGTGTGGACTGTTCCATGAGGTCATGAAGAGTTGGAAGTGACTGAACAAATAAACAACAACATTAAAAGGCACTGAAATATTGTAAACACATTAATATAAATCTATCAGATATGATTTGTAAGCAACAAATATTGCAAATCTGATTTGGGTCTTAAAAAAAAAGCTTTACAATGAAAATATGCAGGAAGATGTGAATCTTTATGTCCATGTGAATCTTTATATTATGCAATCAATCAAATAACATGAACATATCTGGTCTTATTAAAAAACAAAGTGGGGTGTGTGAGTTTTGCATTTTAAAATTCTAGTCTTCATGATTCCTTTTTGTTGAATGAAAAGACAACAGCAGAAATAAAAAAAACAAATGAAGAACAACAAGAGAGAAATACCACAAGACTGATTGGGAATGCTAGATAATTTGGATAATTGGGACAATGGATCATTCCAAAGTTTACTATGAGTAATGAATGGAGGTGGTGGTAAATAATATTGTGATTGCTGGAATATGCAGTAAAAAGCCACTAAGTCTCATTCATTGAGTCATCTATCTAGTCATTCTACACTTCCTAACTTGTGAAGTTCACTTCTCCATAAGTGCTAGCTGCCACAGCTTAATCCACCACTTAGTGTGAAATGCACCTCTCCCTTCATTTTTGGCAATCAGTCGTTTGGCTTCAACACAAAAGAAACCTATCAGATTCCAGAGAGTTACATTATCTCCCTGGAATCTGAAAACACATCAGGTATTGCAGGGACATATTCATTGGTAGTTTGTGGATTTCCTCAAAAACCAGTAAACAAAATTGGTGAATATTAGGGCAAAGCCTCCACAAATGAAGGTAAGTGCTGATATCTTTCTTGCATCTTTACCACAGCGGAACTTGTAATTGTTGAAATGCAACTTAGCACTTCATCACAATGAGGTCCTTAAGCTGGGGGATAGCAGGGGAATCTGTTGGGCAGCGGGAAATACGGTCTTTAAGTACTCCTGTCCCATCACACCGGGGGGACGACGACTGTCACTGCCCTATTTTCCCCTACACAGGCCTCACTTACCTAATGAGAACACAGGGAGCCACCTGTTCTCAGGGTTCTGTCCTAAGATGCTTCCAGGATGGAGCCAGGACGGAGCCCCACTGGAAGTAGTCCTGCTTCATGTAATGGGATTCAGTGGGCTCCGTCTTGGCTCTCTCCTGGAAGTGTCCTAGGACGGAGCCCAAGCCACACGTGATTATAGCTTTAATCTTAATGGACTACACTATCATCATCTGTTAACTATTTTAATTATGTGTTCCTTATTTTTAGAATATGAAAGGGAACATATAGATCCTTTGAAACTATCTTACTCCACATTTTCTTTCATAGGCATATTCAGATCCTTGTCCCAACCTAATCTCACTCCAGAGAAGCTCTCATAGGTAGCATCAATTAATATTATATATATATTTATATTTATATATATATATATATATATATATATATATATATATATATATATTTGAAATCAGACCTCAGATATAGCCACAGTGGGGGCTTTCAGTGAAGCTGCCTTCACCTCTGGATGAACAGTAAATACTCATCTGAATAACTTGCTGCATCAAATATAGTGTTACTCCTGACACTCCAAATTTGGAGCCTTCTTCAAAGTGTAGAAGTGCTTTGGGAAACAGAGGTTGTGTTTGAATGGAAGCAGGAATCTCTTCACATTGTTTTGCTTTTGTTAGAATGGGAAAAGGAAGTATTTGACTAGCTTCCTAAATGGCTTGTTCTCCAAGACTTTTTCACAGCATCCAAGAGTTCACAATTCAAGATTTAAATTTGCATATTCCTGACATAGCATATGACAATTTCCTCCAATGCAGGTTTTCAGGTTTAATATTCGATCGGTATGCCTAAACTGGAAAAAAGTCCTTTCACCAGGTCATGAAGCGTAAGGAGCGCATGTAAACGCCTTTATGTGAAGGAGAATAAAGACAACCAAAGCCAGAAAAGAACTTCACCATAACAGAAAGCAAAGCCATGATTAGCACTCAAAGACTACTGAGTCTTGATGTGTGTATGCTTTGAGAGAAGGGGAAGGGGGAGAAGGTATCACAGAATGCTTCAGAGTTTTGCAATAAGCATTATACTGTATGTACATGAGAGAAAGTGGTAGAGAAGACATTAGTTGTCTTTCGTGTGGGATTCTTGCTGCAAAGCTCACACAAAAGACAACTAATGTCTTCTCTACCACGATCTCTCTCACACACATATAATCCTTATTGCAAAACTCTGAAGCATTCTGCGATACCTTATCCCCCCCCCCCTTCTCTCAAAGCATATGTGCATCAAGCCTCAGTCGTCTTTGAGGGCTAATCATGGCTTTGCTTTCTGTTATGGTGACGTTCTTTTGTGGCTTTGGGGTTTTTTTAAAAAAAAATCTCTGACTACTGAAATAGCTTCAGATGGTTAAAAAAGAAAGAGAAGGAGAAAGCAAAGAAGAACTTCAAGGAAGGTGAAATAGCAAAGTACAAAAGGAAAGGTCGGAAACCAAAGAGAATATGGTAATGAGAAAACAAAGGAAAAAGACAAATCAAAGTAGCCTGCGGAATTCTATTCTAGTGGGCACAAGGCCATTTTTTTCTTGTATATTTAGCAGAAGCAAAAATGTTGCTGGCTGCTGAGGATGGTGAAAAGTCCCAAGAAAATAAAATGAGGGCAAAGCAGAAGCGGCCAACAAATGTAATTTGGGAGAAACAAGCAGCCTAATATTGTCCTTAAGCTTCACTTCAAGATGTCTTTCTGAAATTTCTCTTAACTGGAGCATTCATGTGTTACAACTTTAACGAGAAGAAAGTATTTGTAGAATGAATTCTCTAATATCCTTACCATAAATTCGGTTATTACTATTAACTTGAGAAGACACATTAAAGCCCTTAATGGCCCCGGCCCAATTTACCTGTCCGAACGCATCTCCCCCTATGAACCATCGCGGAAATTAAGATCCGAGGAGGAGGCCCTGCTCTCCATCCCACCATTGTCACAGGCGCTATTGGTGGGGATGAGAGGGAGGGCCTTCTCAGTGATGGCCCCCCAGCTATGGAACTCCCTTCCTGGTGAGATCAGATCGGCCCCCTCCCACCTGTCCTCCTGTCCTTGGCTGTTGGTCCAAGCTTTCGGGACAGTGCAATAAAGCAGCAATAGGATTCTTTACCAGGCCAATTAGATTAGAAACAGATGATCAAGACGGTTTTTAATGGTGTATTTTAATATTGACACAAATGTTTTTAATGTTTATGTATGCATATAATAAATTCATGTCCCGGCATTGAATGTTTGCTGTTTGTATGTTGAGCGTTCCCTTTGGGGTGAGAAAAGCGGAATATAAATGTTTTAAATAAAATAAATAAATAAAATAATGTGAATTTGGTAAATTAACACTTATATACCACTAATGCAGAGGGTCCACTCTAGTTTGGACTAACAATTGCATTTAAGCCAAGTGTTGCTCTTATTTAGGATTCCATTCAGTTCATGCTTTCCATGAACAGAATTTAGCAGCAATACGGACAGGCAGCTCACTGAAGTTCAACCTCAACATTTGTGATGTGGGTTTAAAGAATCCTCCGGTTTGGGAGGATTATGGTGCACAGGACTAGACAGAATATTCCAGGTAAAGTCTGACCAAAACGGAATAAAGTGGAACTATTACTTCCCTCGATCTAAATACCATACCAATGGTTTCCAACCTTTTTCACTCACAGAGTCCTTTTCAGCATCAATTTCTATGGCAGAGACCTTTAGGTCTACCCTATGTCTTACAAGTTAATGGTGTTAGGAGTAGTGTTATGGGGGGAGGAAGAGGGATATATTGTAAGGGAACTGGCTGGGTTAGCACAGTGGGTTAAACTGCCTGCTATAGAAGATCCTGCCGACCGGAAAGTTGGCAGTTCAAGCCCGGGTCGGTGTGAGCTCCAGGCCGACAGCCCAGCTTCTACTCACCTAGCAGTTTGAAAACAATATTGTCAGTAGATAAATAGGCCCCACTTTGATGGGGAGGTAAAAGGCAGCCTGAAAAAACATGCTGGCAAAAATCCGATCAGGAAAGGCATCCATGGACAACAGACTCCTTGGCACGGAAAATGAAAAAACAGCTCTTCCCCATTGCTGATTCGAGCTCTGTTAGATGCTGGAGATGAAAAGACGGAATCCTTGCCTCTGTTTATGTAGTCTGTCTGTCTCTGTCAACTGTCAATTATATAATGGCATTGAATGTTTGCCATAAATGTACTTGTAATCCGCTCTGATTCCCCTTGGGGTGATAGAAAGGAATATAAATAAAGTATGTTGTTGTTGTTGTTATTTAAAATAAAGAGATATCTAAACATTGCACAATGTCCATGCAATGAAATGGTATTTGAAAAACCTTGAAATTTACCATAATATCTCAATTTATTCTCAATGATATTGTCAAAACTTGGCCATACATAAAATTTCTTCCAAAGTTCAGTAAATCAAACCATTTGCTTGGCAACAGAACTAGAGTGTGCTATAGTGCAACAGTAGGTCTAAATTAAGACATAACATACAACAATTCATAAAAGTTTAATGAGACACCTGTGGTTGCATTTCTTTTGCACAGTGGCAAATTTCCATTTAAAATGTAATTTCTAGTTTTCTTATTTTAATTCTATTTTTCGTTTCTTTTTTATTATTTCATTCAATTTGTATTTATTTTATTTTCTTCAAGTGGCCACAGAAACCCTGGGAAGTGTACACTGAGCTCTTAGGGCTCTGCCGAACACAGGTTGTGAATCACTGTACTATACTACTGATGCAGCCTAGAATAGCATTGGCATTTTCAGCTGCTGTATCACACTGTTAACTCATGACAACTGATTGCTTGAACCAAACAGATCATCACTTATTGGCACAGGAGATGCTCTGTGTGCAGATCATTCATGATTAAATCCTGGCATCTCCAGCCAAAAAGTTCGGGTAGTAGGAGATGTAAAAGACTGCCAAATACAGAACACGGGGATAGGTGGAAAAGAACTAGCATAAGGTAGTTTGCTTTCTTCCTAATTATAAATGGAGATCATGATAATGTGGTGGGAATTCAAACATGTATTCCTGCGCAGCTGCTGACACTTTGCACAAGGCACATCAGCATTAATCTTGCTCACATTCTACACTGGTGAAAATCAATTCAATTTGTAGGTCGATACTGTCCATTGAAATCTATTTGCATTTTAGTCCACTTAGGCTTCACAATTTTTAAAAAGAGAATGATTCACTCTTTAAAATATATGATTAATTGGATATAATCATTTGAACCATTTGAAGTAGACATGACATTATTGAAAATCAAAATTTGCAGTCATGTTGTTTCAAATGTAAGTGTCCTAGTCAGCCTCCAAAAGATCCATTTAGCCCACAAACTGCTGGCTGATTTTTCAGGAACTGGGAATGGTCCCTTTGAACATGCACACCTGAGTAAATTACATAGGAAAGATACTCTTGAAACCTAGTATGTGTGCAGAAGACATTGGCCTGATTAGTGTAATTAAATGAACAGATTAATGATAGAATTTTCCAAGCATCACCTCACTACCTCTGAGGATGCTTGCCATAGATGCAGGCGAAACGTCAGGAGAAATGCCTCTAGAACATGGCTCTATAGCCCGAAAAAACCCACAAGAACCTAGTGATTCCAGCCATGAAAGCCTTCGACAATACATTGCTAATTTGTCATTACCGCTTGTTGTCATTTCCCCCATCTCTTTCAAGCAATGGTCAGGGAATGTATAGCATGAAACATATAAGCACAAAGCAAAAACAAGGCCAATAAAGGACCACTTTGCCTCAAGAAACAGTGTTTTGAAATGGGATCAAATATCCTTTCACTGGGTGTGTGCAAATTGTTGCAATATGCGCTATCATAGCTTGGCATCAGATGGCACTAGTCTTACAACAGCGTGATGGGGCGCAAGACAGATGGGTTGCTGTTCTTTTGGTATGCATAACAAGAGCTCACCGAACACATAACTGTTTGGGGGCATGATCACTTTATCACAGATCAAATGATACAGATGAAAATAAGCTGTCATGGTTCAAATCAAAGCCAATCTTTGGCAGCCCCGACTGTATACAGAATGGAGCAAAATCCCATCCTTCCCAAACCAACAATGTATGAAGTGTGCCATACAATTGTAACATAACCTGGCACCTCAGGAATCAACCCCCTGAAGAAACATCTAGCATCTGGAAACAAATCAGTTGAGTAACATTATTTTCTGCTCAAGGAAACCCTTGTCAACAGTCTTGCAAGAAGAAAACACTGTTGATTCGTTTGTCTGATTTTGGTACTGTTTGTTCTCAGTGTAAAATCAACCCCAATGACATTAAAACAGAAAACAGAAAGTTCTCTGTATCCCCAAAGCTCTGTTAGCATTTTCCTCAGACACAGCCAAACCACAAACCTTTCCACACCATGGTTATGGCAGATAAAAGTAATGATGTCAGCAATGACAAGATGGTCTGCATCACGATTTTGTATTTTGATCAGGATTCATGGCTAGGGTAAGGTCAGGAAAGATGCTTCTGCAAGTATTTTGTCTACATGCTTCACTGAGTTCCCATTTCACTGACTCAAACGTTCTACACAAGGATATTAGATGAGCAAATTTTGCAGAAGGTGGATAAAAGAAAATTCAGCCTCTCCATGGAATCTTCTGTAAATGAGACGTTTCTCATTTTTTGACAGAGAGGCATGGGTTTTGCAAGCTCAGGACGACCTAAGACAGCTGCCTATAGTGCAAGTCACATTAGAGAAAGGGCTTTAAGGGGAACCACTGCAATAAATGGCAAGAAAAACATGCTACATCAATTGCAATAATCAGCCAAAATGTAGTACAACTGCCCAGCTTCTTGATTTTCTTCCCAGATTTTTCTCTTCACAGTTACATGTTGTAATATTTGTGTACAAAGAAATGAAGAATTCAGTAACCAAACACTGCGTGACTCAACAATGACTAACAGTTTCAAACAAAACAACAAGCAAGGCAATCAGTTATACCAATCTATGCTTATCTAGCAAACATATGGAAATAAGGTTTACGATAGAGGCAAGGGGATCATATGGGGAAGCCTTTCTATTGGTTAAAATTATATAATCATACAAAATTCTCACCAATTTAACTTGTTTTTTAGGTCCTTTAGTTTATCTTAAATTATGAGTTCACTTTTCAGCCTGTGCAATTCTCCAGGTTCTGTCCAACCAACTATAGTTAGATAACACATTCAGTGTTGGAGAAATCCCCATATACGGAACTCAGCATCCTGATTTATTATTACAGTGCAATGCAACAAAGTGAACCAACATGGTGTAGTAGTTTGAGTGCACATGGAGCTCACAAAATCAAGGTCCGAGTTCCCACTCAGTCCTGAAAACTCGCTGAGAGACCCTAAGCAAGCCATAGAGGATGCCAAAGGTAAACCTGCTTTGAAGAAATCTTGACAAGGAACTAGCCAGATAGGGTCACCTTAGGGTTGTCATAAGTTGGAAACTACATATTCTACAAATTGAAAAAGAATTGTTCATAAAGTGGAAGGTAAGTTTTTAGCTTGTTTTTATTTTTTAATTCTGAAATTCAGCCAAGATGAAGAGAAAATTCACTTCGAGGATCTAAGGAGCCATTTATTTCCTACTGTTGTTGTTTGCCTCAAGCATTTTGCAACGTATTGTGGATGCATGTACATCCCCACAAAGACACACACAAAAAAAGACAGATCTTCCTTCCTGCACATGCTGTCATATCACTCTTTTCCAAATAAATCCAAATGGAACGGTTTCCAACTCTTCTATCTGTTGCACACATTCAGCCTTGAAAAAGAGAGCTGGAAAGTCACGCTGTTCATTGCATTAGTAAAAACAGTAATTCAGACATAAACACTGACATTTTTAACAATTTTGAGTTCACTGTAATACTGATTAAGCCTCACAAACATTCATCTCCTTTGGAGAGAAATCATTATTCCACTTTTTAAATGTAAAAAAGAATTCAGTAACAACTTCTATGGACTTCTGACAAGATTTTTTTAATTCAGGGCACTTCCACACAGCCCTTTATCCCAGGAACATTTGCATTTAAAAAACGTACTTTCTGGGGTGGGTGTCCACATGTTCTCCCAGAACTTTCCAAGAAAACATCTAGACACTCTAACCCCCTCCCCAGAACTTACCATACCTCCATTAGAATTGTGCCGGAGCTCTCCTGGCATGTAGAAATTATGTGCCAGGAGAGCGGGGGGGGGGGGGGGGAGGAAATTGCTCCTGCCCACCCCCCCCCCAACTCTCCTGACATATCATTTTTACATGCCAGGAGAACTCCAGCACAACTCTAATGGAGGCCAGGTAAGTTATCTTCCTTCTAAAAGGGGTTTGGGGTGCTTTTGGGGAGGGAGTTGGTGGCCTCATGGTTTTCCGGGCTAATTTAGCCCAGAACATCGTGGGACTACTGTCTAGATTGCCCCCACAAAAGTCCAGAACATTTGAGGGAGTAGTCGAGACACTGGAACTAGTGGGTTTATCCTGCACCTTCCAAGAAGGCACAGAATAAACACACTAACTAATTAATTCACCACAAACCAGCGTTTTCCTGGTTTGTGGCAAATTAATTCAGATTTGTCCAGGACGTCATCTGGACAGTCCCCTTTTAATTGCAGGAACTCCCGTGTTAAAGGGGCTGTCTGGATATGCCCTCAGAGATACTGCTACACATTGGCGTACTCAAATCTGAACAGGTCATAATGAATAGATCCAGACAAATATTTTCTTCTTCTTCTGAAGTCTATAGTTATTATGTGGTGGGAACCAACAAAAATCTGATGAACTTCAGATGACCTATTTTTATCTAATGACTGCCAACATCAGTATACAAGAAAGAAATTCTGTAAACTGGGGGTTGAGGAGTGTAATTTTAACAGAAAATCTGAGAACAAGAAAAAGCTCTGTAAATGCCTAAAATATCTCCAAGAGGGGGAAATAAAAATAAAAATAAGAAAGAGAGAGAGCAAATGACAGAGGAAACAGAACAAGGGCAGGTGACAGGGGGAAGTATAAATACCCATTGTAACTCTTAGCTCTCTTAGCTCTCTGATCGTGGTTTCCGATAAATAATTCAAAGCATGTTTTATTTTATTTGTAACCAGTCATAACTAAAAGGAGACTGGGTGCTGGCTTATGACATAACTCATTTTGCAAGCTTGGCAAGATGAGAAATAGAGGGAGCAAAACTACTACCTTGGCAATATTTCCTCCCAGTTTATTTTGTTGGCTGTTCTTTACAGTTCATGAGAAAGACGTCTGCCCTTGGAGAGAAAACAAGAGTGACGACAGTCCTGTAACTCTTAGATCTAGATCGGACTAAGGCACTGAAGGGAAATGAAAATTGGGTCCACTTCCTGATGCAGCATTTAACATATTTTGGCCCCCAACCCACATTCATGCACACACACAAACACAGTTAGTCCACATAAAAGCAGTGCTGTTGAATATAAATCCTTTCTCCTGCAAACAAACAAGCAAGACTATATTTATGCATATAGCCAGAAAAAGACAGCATGAAAAGTTGGAGTCTTTCATTTATTGGCATTTCAATTAGCGAGTGCTAAAAACACAGTGACAAAAATGTAGTGTGGGACAAAGGTTTAGAGCTAGGAACATGAATGCCAAGCCCACAAGTGCCCCTCTGGCTCCAAAGACAGACTGAGGTGCCAATCGTGGTATTTTCTCCCTCTATGAAAGTGAATGGAATGATTTTTTCATGCATTTGCATTGAGGGGCCAGAATGCCCTCCTTAAGTACAGCTGATGGGAGATGGAAGGGACATTCCTCCCATACTCAAGACATTTGTATCAACAGGGTAGCTTTCTCCATTCTCCTCAACCATATATGTTCTATTAGGAGACCTCACTCCACCCCCATCCTGACATCAACAGAACATTACAATTACCCCATTTGCTTAAAAGAGAAAGGAGCCCAAAAGAGTTAGGAGGAAAAGCCTGCTCTAAAATTAAGTCCTTTAGAGCTTCTTAAGCTATATGATAAAGGGGTGGCAAATTTCTCCCATTATGCTAGGAACCACCACCATATCTGTTCCTCCTAATTACAACCTTCCTTCCTTCCTTCCTTCCTTCCTTCCTTCCTTCCTTCCTTCCTTCCTTCCTTCCTTCCTGGAAACTCACCATGAACCAGTAGCTAATAATTTGTGGATTAACTGGCACACAGACCATCATTTTTGAGTAGTGTTATTTTAGAGCAAGGGTCCCCAAACTAATGCCCGTGGGCGAGATGTGGCCCTCCAAGGCCCTTGACCCAACCCCCACCCTAAACTTTAGACTGAGGTTCGCCTGATGTCTGAAACGACTTGAAGGCATACAACAACAAAATAATCCTATTTAATTTGACTAACCAAAAGCAGGCCCACACTTCCCATTGAAATACTGGGAAGTTTATATTGGCTAAAATTGTTCTTCATTTTAAATATTGTATTGTTCTGTCGTGAGATTGGTTTTTTTGTTTTTTGTTTTTTGCACGATAAATAAAACATGTGCAGTGTTCCTAGGAATTCGTTTTTGTTTTTCAAACTACAGTCCGGCCCCTCAACTACCTGCAGGAATGTGAACTGGCCCTCTGCCTAAAACATTTGAGGACCCCTGCTTTAGAGTAACAAATCCTCAACAAAGAGTGCGCTTTCCTCCACCTCCAGAACCTTTTCAAAAGGGCAGCACTTTCTCTCCCTTACTGTGCAAACAAAGGGGAAAATGCTTCATTCATTTGCATAAAGTCAAAGAGAAAGAATAAGCCACAAAAAATAAGTCAAGATTAAATGGAGAGGGGTGGAGAAAGACCCATATATGTACGCATAAAACTATACACAGACAAGAGCTTTGACAGAACTCTTCCAGCTGAGCTTGTGGTTCCAACCTCTGGGCTCTTACCCATCACTTTGCCCTCAAGACCCCTACCTGGTACTTTTCTGAGAAGGTGGTTCTGGTCATCAGTGGGTTTGGTGTATGAATGCCCTTTCCACATTCTCAGCACCAATCCTAAACTCTTTCCACATTCTCAGCACCAAAACCCTATTTAGATCTTACCAGCTCCTCTCTTCCTAATGGAAACCTTCACTCTCTCTCCGAGGCTGAATCTACACTGCCATATAATCAAGTTCATCAAACCAGATTATCTGCTTTGGACTGGATTATATGAGTCTGCACTGCCACATAATCCAGTTCAAAGGAGATCATCTGGATTTTATACGGCAGTGTAGATGGGGCCTGGCTGCCTTACTTAACTCTTTAACAGGCAGGACTCGTGATCAGTGGTTCCAAACTTTAGTCCTCTTGATATTTTGGGTCCCTTCTACACTGCCATGTAATCCAGGCTACCATAGCAGATTATATGAGTATATACTGCCAGATAATCCAGTTCACAGTACATAATTTGGATTCTATATAATAATAAAATAATAATAAACTATATTTCTATACTGGCCTATCTTCCAAAAGGGACTCAGGGAGGTGTACAACAAAGACTCAGCAAACATTCAGTGCCTAAAAACTACATAATATGGCAGTGTAGAAGGGGCCTTGGACTTCAGATCCAAAACTTTCTGATAGTTGGCCAAGATGGCTAAGGACTGGAAGACCAAAGGTTAAGAATAGGTTATATTCCCCACTTTACAACATCCAGTGAAGTATGATCTAGCTAGCACAGTTTCTTACTTCAGAAAGCCATTCCCATTTTTTTGATACTGACTGACCATGCCTTTTCAAAAGTTTGCATATGTTCACAACCATAAAGATGGGGAAAACCCAGTTTTAAATTTATTTATTTACTTCATTTATATACCGCTTTTCTCAGCCCTTGGGCGACTCAAATTATTTGTTGTTGTTAACTGCCAACAAGAGACCTTGACTTATGGTGACCTTATGAATGCGAGAGCTCCAAGGCCCCTTCTACATTGCCATATAATCCAAATTATCAAAGCAGATAATCCACATTATTTGCTTTGAACTGGATTATATGAGCCTACACTACCATATATTCCAGTTCAAAGCAAAAAATCTGGCTTTTATATGGCAGTGAAGAAGTGGACCAAAACACCCTGCCCTCAATGGTCCTACTCAGGTCTTGAAAACTCAGGGATATTATATTATCTGTATGTATTCGTGTGTGTATTTCCCTTTTCAGTAAACAAGTTTTTCTTTTATGATTTTTTTTTTTGAGGAAGTAATGTCAAGATTTTTTTTTACAAAAATAAATAAATAGGAGGGTGATATAAAAACTCAACTCACCTTAAAGGCAACGTAAACTGTCACTTCTAAACACATTTTCATGCAACTAAGCCTTAATAATTTCAACATAATTTAACTTCAAAATAAGCATGCTTAGAATCACAGCTCATGTATGACGCTTATATGGAAAAGCAGTTGAACATTTCCGCCTTTTAAATGTTAGCTGAACTGGATTTCTGGTAGTTTTCTGTCAGAGCAATCAATTACTGACAACATCACTCTCCTTTCTATTCAGATAGACTTAATAATTGCACATTAAAAAATGACTTCATTAGAAAGGTGTCAAGAATATGTACAATTCACTCTATTTGCTTGCCGAAATACATGGCACTTGCATATTAAAAGTAGAGGCCTGCTATAGTATCATATTTCTTTTTTAAAATGCTTGTATTGATTTCCTCCCCTTAAAAGACACTCATTTCTAGATGAGATTATTTCTGTTCCCATTGATCTATATTAACAGAAATGATTTCTTTGAAATTATTGAGTTGTATTTTTTTTTAAAATGGGGACGTTATCTTCAATATCTTTTAGTCCAAGGCATAAATGGTAAATTATGGGGCACATTAAAATGCACGTAGCTCTTATTGCTAATGAGACGAGAAAATACTTCTTGGATAGTTGTCACAGTTGTACTGTACATGAAAAAAATGGTTTAGACAAGTGGACAAGTGACAGGAACTGAGGACCTCAACTCTTCCAACTCCATCCTTTGAAATCCTGGAATCTATAGTTCAGTTCCCTTGTATTAACAGAGAAATGTCAGTTAGTCACCAAACAAATCCCAGCATTAAAGGATTAAAGGAAACCCCGGTGGCGTAATGGGTTAAACACTTGTGCCGGCAGGACTGAAGACCAACAGGTCGGAGGTTCGAATCTGGGAACAGCGTGGGTGAGCTCCCTCTGTCAGCTCCAGCTCCCCATGCGGGGACCTGAGAGAAACCTCCCACAAGGAGGGTAAAACATCAAAAACATCTGGGCATTCCCTGGGCAACGTCCTTTGCAGGCAGCCAATTCTCTCACACCAGAAGCAACTTACAGTTTCTCAAGTCGCTCCTGACACACACACAAAAAATACAGAATGGAGATAACAGTTAAAGCAATATCAAACTACAGTAACCATGTAATGTAGAATTTTGGATTGTTGGGAGCATATCACCAGGGAGCACCCCTGCACAGGAAATTGTGGGTTGTATTTAGCAGAAGTTATCATTCAGCAGAATATAGAAGCTGAAAGGGGAACAAAAGTGAAAAAAATATTCTGATTATAGGAGTGAAAGTCTTCCTTTAAAAATTATCGGACTTGCATATGACATCAGATGTGGCCCCGGAAGAAGCAACCACGCAAAAAGAATCTGCAAACCCTACCTCCTCCAAGACGAACTGAACCACCTAAACTGGGCTCTACAGGCCAATGGATACTTCACCAGAGACATCAGAAGAGCTGCAAGACCAAGAACAAGCCACAAGAGTAAATACAAAAGATCCACCCGGAGAAAAAGCGTTCTTGCCATACATCAAGAGAACCACTGACCACATAGGGATGCTGATGAAGAAACACAACATACAAACAATCTTCAGACCCACTAAGAAAACCCAACAAATGCAACGTTCAGCAAAGGAAAAGAGTGATCTTCTCACCTCTGCAAGAGTCTACAGTATACCATGCAGGTGTGGACAAGTCTATAGGGACTATCAAACACAGCAGAATTGCCCAAACACGAATCAAGGAACATGAGAGGCACTGTAGACTAACTCAACTAGAGAAGTCAACCATAGCAGAACACTTGATGAACCAACTTGGACACAGCATATTATTGGAGAACACAAAAATGCTGGACCACTCTCACAACCACCATGTCAGACTACACAGGAAGCCACCGAAATCCACAAGCATGTGGACAATTTCAACAAAAAGGAAGAAAACATGAAAATGAACAAAATCTGGCTACCAGTATTAAAACACTCTAAAATCAAGAAATAAAGAGCAACACCCAAATTTCAGACAGGAATCAATCAGGGCCAACTACACCTCCCAACAAATGATTCCACCAAGCAGCAACCAGCCAGGCTTTGAAGCTGCAAGGCGATTAAATGCTAATCAAAGTGGCCATTTGTAACATTCACACCTGCCTCAAGCAGGCAAGAGTTCTTTCTTCCATCCTGGACTTTTCACAGATATATAAACCTCACTTGCCTAGGATAAAAGTACCCTTAGGCTATATGAATGAGAGTGAATGAAATATACATGAATTTCGTGTTTAGGCTGCACGTATGCCAGTTCCAAAATCTGGAAACATAAATCCCAAATCCCAAACACTTCTGGTCCCATGCATTTCAGATAAAGAATACTCAATCTGTATTATCGACAAAAGGTTGAACATCAGAAATGTGTGTAGAAATTTCCACTGTGACCTCTTCTTTCTCCTTCTACACATTAGCATTCTGTCTATGTGTCCTGTAAAAGATACAGCACATACAGAATTTTCTACACCATTCCTTCAACAAACTTTGCAATCCTGCCAATGCAACATACTGATTCACAAATCAATTACGGCTGGAACCCTGTTGGCACACTACGCTACAATCACAGTCATGCTAATAGTTACACTTGTCCATGCTTGTGCAAGTGGGAAGAAGCAGCATACAGCAGCCACAGGAAAAGGAAGTGTCTGGCTCTAAACCACTTATTTCTTAGTGCCCTGCTTGAAGGAGCAGTTTTCAGAGCCAAGGTACTCTGTGGCAGGTGGATACATCTATTCTCTGTCCTGTGGCATAAGCCACTATTCTCCCTCCTGGAATGATTCACCATGAAGGGCCCTTCTCCAAACAACCACACGCGGAGAAAGAGGAAACTCAAAGTCAGTCACTATTGCTTCCTATGGTGGCCACTGCTGCCTTTCTAATCCTCTTTCTTGCCACCACTGCCTTTTCATCTGCTCTCAACTTGTTACTATCACCTTCACTTTCAGAAGCAGTGTAACTACACTGACATAACCAACATACCTCTCTAAGCATGCAATTTTACATATTTCTTTCAGAGTAAGCTTCACTAATTCCAGTGGAAATGGAAATGGAAAAGAATGAACAGGAAAGGAGATATAAGCCCCTGAAGAATGCAGGTTAGAGGTGAAGAACTAAATTAGTAATTAATATTCAGCAATGGACGACTGATGGGAATGCAGAAATAAAAAAATAATATGAGGTAAAATAGACAAAATAAAAATATAAAAGTTCCTGTTTGTTGCTGTCCTGCTCAGGGTTTTTTTTTTTTTTGGGGGGGGGGGAGCTACAGTGCTTTTGAAACGTGAAGTGAATCAGTCTCTCCCTCAAGTGGATTCCACTGCAACCACACACAGGACCACAAGCCACATCACAACTTGAGATATTTCAAGGAAGCAGAAGAAGAGGGTGAAATCACGTATCTTCAAAAATAATAAACAATTTGGATTGTGAAATAGATTGTGGGTGTACAGAAGATCAGAGTTATGAAAGTTATGATACTGGACTTCATCCTATGCAGTCTTCTCTTCCGTCTTTTCTGTTTCCCTGTACTGCCAAAATGGAATCCTACAGAGGCCATGACATGATGCAAGTCCACTTCAAGTAGTTGCCCGTGGAACTCCATTGTGGCAGTGCAGGAAAATGGTTACATTTTCAGGAGACAGGTGCATCCCAATTCCCAATGAGAGAAGCTGGAGAGAAGCAAGGAAAGGCAGGGAAAGTGTGTGGGGTGGCTACCATCCCTGAAGACGGAAAGGCACAGGACTTCAATGGTAGGGAACGTAAGAAGATGGTTCCCTTTGCTTTTCCTCACTTCCCCGCTTTCGTGTGATGAGGCCCATTGTCTAGCATTGCAGTAACAACATCTATAAGCAGCAATCCTGGAAGGGGAAGTGGACAAATAAAAGCAATTAAAAATAGCATCCAAATATTGACAATGAATACCAGCTGCTGTAAGCGACATTTCAGAGGAAGAAACTGGGAAAACCACCTCTGGAAAAACACCTTTCTCAATACCAACAACTCACATTACACAGTTGGAAGTGTATCATGCAATTTTTTGTGGTATTGGGCCTGAGAGACAATAAGAAGGGCAACAAAATAAACAACCAGAACGAAAGAGTGCAGTCAGGCACTTTAGACCAGTAATGAATGCTGCGCCAGCATAACCCATGAGGCTGTTTAAGGCTCCTCCCTAAACTACAAACCCCAGAATTCTGTAGGAGGTAGAAACTGAATTTTAAGTGGATTTTTTTCTCCAGTGTGATGAGGTGGATTAATTATAATCCTAATAGAAGGACTGGTGACTGGTAGACTTACTTTTCTGTTTTGCAGTCCCCACAGCAGTCCTATTCCTGTGGTGCTACTGCCACATATAACACCACCATCATGCATAAAGCTTCCTCCATTCCCTTCTTGCTATCAGAAGAGAGGCTGCAGAGTTTCAAGATGCAAAGCTGTATTCTAAGAGCATCCGACTGCACCACAGAGGCATACAGGAATTTCTTGCAACATACTACTAAAGGTAAAGGAGAGGGAGAAATAAATGTGGAAGGCTGAGTGTTTGCAGCTAGTGCTGACAATTAAATATAGTCAACGCTAAAGTCCACTGGACCCTTTCCTTCCAAGCTGATACTAACTTTTGCCAAACCCTAACCTTATCCCTAAATCCTTAAAATGTAACTACCAGAATTTACTATTTATGCACCTATGTCATAGAAAGACCTGAAGGCAAATCTGTAACCCAGACATGGGCAGAAGGTAGATCTGGATGTACACTAGATTTCTGGATGATTACTACTAGATTGCAAGACATTTCTGAATTACCTATGAATAGCAGTAATATTACGCTTCCTATTTATATTGAAGAAAGACCAGGAAATGGTCATTTCCTTTAGAGAATTTTGCAATAAAAGTTCTTGAATGCCATATACTTCTGGTATTCAAAACAAACCCTTGGGTTCTATATTGTCTTCCAAATATAAATGCAATTGCTAGTTCCAAAATGACTCATTGTAACAATGGAAAATATATGTGTTTTTTAACCAATTTGTTATTTATTCAATGTGTCTGCCATCACTGAGAATAACAACTAAATTTAGATTTAAATGTATTTTTTTTCCATCAGGGTCTGATTGGTGGATCTTGAAAAATCAACAACAAAGTAGATTCTGCAAGTATGAAGTCTGTTTACTCCAGATATGGGAAACCCATGCCCAGGGGCCGAATGTGGCCCCTTGGGTTCTTTTCTCAGGCCCTCGTCTCTCTCATCATCATATCCTTCCTCCCTTCTCTCTCTTTCCTTCCTCCTTCCCTTCCACTCTTTCAACCTTTTGTCCTGCCTTCTCTCCCTCTTTCTCCTTCCTTCCCTTTTGTCTTTCCTTCCTTCTTTCTTTCCTCCCCCTCTCCACTCTTCTCCCTCATTCCCTTCCCTTCCACCGTTTCCTTCATTTTCTTTCTTTCCTTCCTACTTCCCTTCCTTCTATCCTTCTTTCCTTTTTTCTTCTTTCCTTTCTTCTTTTTCCTTCCTCTTTACCTCCCTTTTTTTCCTTTCATCCTTCGCTTCAATCCTTTCTTCCTTCCCTCTCTCCCTTTCTCCATCCTTCCCTTTGGTCTTTCCCTCCTTTTCTCTTTCCTTTATCCTTCTTTCCCTTCCTTCCATCTATCCTTCTCTTTCTCCTTTCATTCTCTTTTTCCTTCCTCCTTCCCTTTCATCCTTCCTTCCTTCCTTCCTTTTTGTCTTTCCTTTCTTCCTTCCTCCTTCCATCACTGAGCAGCCAGTCCTCCTAGCAGGGAGGGCTATCATGTGGCCCCCAAGTGAGAAAGTTTGCCCTTGCCTGGTCTACTCCAACTGTACACACTGAGTACAAATGATATCTACCTTTGCCTCTAGTTGGAACCGAGCATCAAGTGACAACTGCTATATTACAATTGCAGATATCTGGTAGAATAGACTCGATCAAATAAAATAAACAGCTAAGCACAAGGAAATGCTGAAGAAAACACAACAATCATCAGATCCTCCTAAACATATGGAGGATCAGTCTGTGAATTATACTTTAAAAGCAAGATTAATTGAACACTGGGAAAGAGATAATATTTGTTTCTTTTATGTCAGTGCTTACACAAACTGTATCCTTTCTTTTCAAAAAGCAAGTACAATTATCCTAAAAGTTATCCTGAAATGGTCCATAATTGTATCTGCTTAATATTACCAGCATTTTGATATAATCTTATTCAGAATAAGTGGTAAAAATACAAGAAAACAAAATAGACTGTACACTATTCAACTGTTAAGATATTGTTCAACAATCTGAATATCAACATTCTTCATTCGGTCATAAATTACAGAGTACGTTCAGCCTGGTTCTTAGATAAAGCTGACAACTAGTTTCACAAAGAAACAACACTAAAAATGAATAAAAGGGCTTTATTAGCCAATACGCCTATTACAAAAATATGTATTAGGCTCTATACATTTCAAAACCAAAACAGCCATTAATGTTTTCAATCTAGCTCTAACAGGGGAAGTGAAGGAAAGGGGAATATAATGAAGGCAAACATCAGCCATTTTATTTTCCGGTATTGCCTTTCATTGCTAATATTCCATAAAGGCAAACTGATGATTAGGTCTCTGAAATTAATAAATCGGAACTGTAGTGTTAGATACTAGCAGATTCTCCAGGTAATAAATGTTAGCTTGACAAAATCTTACTGTTTAAAAGTGGCTGTCAAAGTGTTGGAAGCTCCTCTCAGTATCAGATCATTCCAAGTAAATGGATCAAAGCACTAATAAATATGAAATTAGGAAGCATAGGATTTTGAATGATTAAAAGTGTGTGTTCTCACTGTCTATGAAAGTAGCCATCGTCTTATTAAAACTACAATTGCCATCTTGGAGAGTAATTAATGCTTCAAGTATTACAGGGTTTATGTTCTGCCACATATTTGTGTAAACTCTCTGTAATTAACATGTGTGGATTATATAGACTATAGCATCACCATTATCATAATCACTATCACTATCATTACCATCATCATTTACATCCTGACATTTTCTCAATAATGAATAGAATCATAGAGTTGGAAGAGACCTCATGGGCCATTCAGTCCAAACTCCTGCAAAGAAGCAGGAAAATCACATCCAAAGCACCCCCGACAGATGGCCATTCGGCCTCTGTTTAAAAGCCTCCAAAAAAAAGAGCCTCCACCACACTCCGGGGCAGAGAGTTCCACTGCTGAACAGCTCTCACAGTGAGGAAGTTCTTCCTAATGTTCAGGTGTTCAAAGCAGCTAACAATATGTTTTAATTAAGCTTCAATTAAATTAAGCTTCAATAAAAGTATAAATATACAAATTTTAAAAACAATTTATAGAGTTGAAAACATTGAACATTAAAAATAATTAAAAAGCAATAGACAAACTTTTAAACATTGAATATTTACAGACAACATGGCTTGCTATCACTCAGGTTTTCTTTTATTAGCATTTTTGGACTGTATCTAGAAGCCATGATTACGAATCTGAGTCTATCTTATTTTGGCAAGATCACAGGAACAGAAGTCTTACTAGAAAAGAGGCTAATGCATGGAAAAATGCAGGGCAGTAGGGAACGAGACTGACCATATTTCAATTGGATAAACTCCAGACAGCTACAATCTTGAACCTCGTGCTTTGGTATCATTTCAGACATATAGGGACTCTAAGGTGAACCTATCATGGGATTTTCTTGGCAAGAGGGAATTTGTCTTTGACCTCCTCTGTCTCTTTGGGTATGTCCTGGCCAAAGTTTCCCAGCTGGTACCCACAGCTGAGTGAGCATTGCATCCTCGTCTCCAGAGTCAGAGTCCAACATTCAAAGCCATTACACCATTAGATGGTTCTCTAATGATGTAGTAGGCCATGGTTAGCACAGTGGATTAAACCGCCAGCTACAGAAAATCTTGCCAACCAAAAGGTTGGCAGTTCAAGCTGCAGGCTGGGTTGAGCTCCCACCATCAGCCCTAATTTCTGTTTACCTAGCAGTTTGAAAACAGCAATGTGAGTAGATAAATAGGTACCGTTGTGGCAGGGAGGTAAAAGGTGCTCCTGACGACATGCTGGCAATTCAATCAGGAAAGCGTCCATGGACAACAGGATCCTTGGCATGGAAAATGGAACAACAGCACCTCCCCATGGCCAAGTTGAGAACAGCCTCCAGATGCCAGAAATTAAAAAGAGGGAAGCCTTGCCTCTGTCTATGTGTTATCTGTCTTCATTAATTGTGTAACGGCACTGAATGTTTGCAATATATGAATTCTGTAATCTGCTCTGCGTCCCCTCAGAGAGATAGAGCAAAATATAAATAAAGTATATTATTATTATTATTATTGTTATTATTATCCAAAAAACGTAAATTTTAAAGATATATGTTAAGTATAATATATCTTGAGGGAACTATTCTTATATGTTGTTTACTATTATTAAAACAATTGCTCATTCAGCCATATAAACATAGTTTAAAGCGATTTGTTTTAAGTTCAACATCTATTTTATTTACACAAGCATTTCTGAAAAAGAATATAGTTCAAAAATTTAAATGTCGTACGGATTTTATTTTTTTTTAGTTAAATGCAAGCTATTTATATAAGAATCTTGTGATACTATTTTTGCAAAAAAAAACTTGTGATGCTCCTATTCATGGCAAAATGAGGTGGAAAACTGATTAATTCCTTCACAGTACACAGATTCGGTGTACTATTTTTATGAAGTACAGAATACTTGAGAAACTGCACTCCTTAACTAGTAAGATATTAATTATACATTTTGTTTATAATCACCTGCTAATTAAATCAGAAGATTGGCATGTGATGAAGCATGATGATTTCAACATCTTGAAAGAGTATTTATTTCCTTTTTGAAAATTTAAACACAGAAGTCAACATGATTTACTGTATTCTTATGCCATAAATCCCCACTAGTATGAGCAGGATATTATTATTGTGTAACTTAGAGTCATTTCCAACTTAGGCTCAACTTAAGATAGGATTTTATTTCCAAAATTTGTTCAGAGGGGGTTGTTATTGCATTCCTGTTAGGTTGAGAGAGTATGCCTTGCCCAAGGTCACCCAATTGGTTTTCATGGCTAAGTGGGGATTTGAAACCTAGTCCCCATAGTCCAATACTGGGAGAAGTCATCTGGAGTTTTGGTGTATGCAGATGACACACAACTCTACTACTACTTTCCACCTAACTCCAAGGAAGCCCCCTGGAGCCTGGACCAGTGCCTGGCAGCTGTGATGGACTGAACGAGGGCTAACAAGCTGTAGCTTAATCCAAACAAGACAGAGGTCCTCCTGGTCAGCCGCAAGGCCAATCAGAGTATAGGGTAGCTACCTGTGCTCCACAGGGTTGCACTCCCCCTGAGAACACAGGTCCGCAGTCTGGGGGTCCTCCTGGATTCAACGCTGATGTTTGAAGCTCAGGTGTTGGCAGTGGCCAGGAGGGTCTTCACACAGTTAAAGCTTGTGCACCAGCTGCATCCATACCTCAAGAAGTCATATCTAGCTATGGTGGTCCATGCCTTAGATACATCAAGATTGGATTGCTATGTGGGGCTGTCTTTTAAGATGACTCAAAAACTACAATTGATACAAAGATCGGCTGCAAGATTACTAACTGGAGCTGGCTATAGGGAGCACATAATGCCCCTATTAAAGCAGCTCCATTGGCTGTCAATAAGTTTTCGGTCTCAGTTCAAAGTGCAATTTATTACCTATAAAGTCCTAAACGGTTCGGGCCCTGTCTATCTTCATGACTGCATTACCCCCTATGTACCTGCTCGAGCATTAAGATCTGCCGGGGAGGTTCTCCTTTTGGTCCCACCACCATCACAAGTGCAATTGGTGGGGATGAGGGCCTTCTTGGTGGTGCCCCCCCAGCTTTGGAACACCCTCCCCAGGGAAGTTAATCTGTAGGGATCTGAAGACCTGGATGTTTAAACAAGCTTTTGAGAATGTCTAGCCCAATGGTCTACAATCAATGACAGAGCACTGCACTTTTATCCCATGCCCTGTTCCTTAACTGCAATTTGCACTATCTCATTCCTTTGTCTTGTTTACGGTTTGGCCATGTCTTACGGTAGTTGTCACTATAGGTCATTGGGCATTGTTATGAGTCTTAAACTGTTGTTTTTATATGCTATAGTTTTTACTTTATTGTATTGTACTGTGTTTATTTTATGTTCTGCCTTGGACACTTTGTACCATATGTAAGCCATACTGAGTCCCTTCAGGGACATGGAGGCGGGGTACAAAAATATTTTTTTTATTATTAATAATGCTCAAATGACTACACCATGCTTGCTCTCATCAGAATATTGCAAAAGCATTTTTTTAAAAAAAACAACAACAACAAATTAGCTAATCAAAACCTCATATGACAAGTATGCTGTGGCACTGATCAAAGATCATGAAAATGACGTTGGATGAAACCAAATATCTGTCTTAATCTGTAATATGTCAATACAGAGAAACTACTGGAAATGACAACTAGATGGGTATATAAGGGAAGGAACAGTTCAAAGCAAAATTATTAATCCTACACAAATATCAGAGACTGGAAAGAATAACAAAAACTAAAGCAATCTTGGAATGTTCATAAAGATCTTGATAATTTATTTCTAATTTCTTTAAGATCAATTTTATTTTTAAAAAGACACTGTGGTGTAGAGGTTGAGGGCTGGACTATAACCCTGAGAGGTTTAAGGTTCAAAATCTTGTTGAGCCACTGAGTCACCTTGGGCAAGCCATACTCTCTCAGCCTTAGGAGAAGGCAATGAATAAATCTTGCCAAAAAAACCCTGTGACAAGTTCACCTTAAGGCCATCATAACTCAGAAACAACTTGAAGGCACAACCTGCAAGCCCCTCATGTTTAGGGATTTACTTTCCCCTATATTCTTGTATCCTGTATTTAATTTATTGGGGGTACATGAATGGGCACCTTTCACAAATGATCTGGAAAAAGGGATCCTAAAAATACCGTAGCAGTCGGGTTTGGAGGCTAATGCATAACAGATTATAAATAACATTTCTGTCCAATTTGGAGCTGGGAAACAAGTCTGGGAAGTCGGATCCTCAAGCCAGCAAAGGTTGGGAATTTGGCAGGCGTTCTGTTTTCTGCTGCCAGGGTGGACCATGTTTATTTTTGCTTCCCCAAGAGCCAATTCTTGGAGTGGTGATGATGTAAGGCTTGGCCATGCACTCCAGAATTATACAGGCTGTGCAAAGTGGGCAAGAGATGAAGGAGAGAGCCAGATAAATAAACCATAAGAGAGAAAAGTAAATGACAACCATGCAATTTTATTTCCTGCTGCTTACAGGTTTTAAACGTACGGCCCTAGCAGTACGTGAAAGTGTTTGGCATATGTCCTTAGTTATAGCCAAAGGTAAGAGCTCAGGTTACATACCACAGAACCTGTTGCTATCGTTATGGAATCCCCACTCTGGATTTGTCTTGTTTCCTTGCTCACCTTGTACTTCTATTTATTTACTTTTCCCCCCATCTGTGACTGCTCAGCCTAAATGCAAGCACGGACTAGAATTGAGGGCTTGCAAAGACAAAAACAAGGTGGTAAAGTAATCACTGGGGTTGCTTTTAAAGAGAAGCAACAGGAGGGTTTTTTCCCCCTAAAAGTGTAGCAGACATGAAGCTTAAATCTCAGTAGAATCTGTGGCAAAAGAAGAACTTTTCACAAACATGTATTAAGAACCGTAAAGACAAAAATTTTCACATGTGTCTTAACTTTCCTATGAACTTCTGTTTCTTTCATGGTGCTTAGACAGCTCAACTCCCTGAAATAGGGATCACATGGTTTCTGGAGTCAGTATCATATGCTGAAACATTACTACACATATCCAAAAGCATGCCATGTTGTTTTCAGTAAATGATATAGAGCAAAAATGGGCGAAGTTTGGCCCTTCGGAGGTTTTGGGGTGAATCTCCCATTGAAAAAGCTAATTAGAGCTGATGGGGAAAGTCCAACAGCATCTAGACCACCGACTTTGCCCACTCCTAATTTAGAAATTCAAAATGCCCATTAGGAGAGAAACAATTTTTCTACTCTCATTCAGAAGTAAAAAAACAGCTCATTATAAGACGGCAGTGTGGATCCAAATTTACTGAACCCTAGTAAGCTTTCACAGATAACTAACACACTGTGTTTGGTGAGTTAGAAGAAGGTATGAGGTCCTCCTTCCCAACATATGATACTTATTTCAACTAAGACAGATGACTGATTGAAAGAGAGAGACGTTCTCTTCAACACAGCTGAATAAAATCCCACATTATTTGCTTTGAATTGGGATATATGTCAGCGTGGACTCAGATATCCCAGTTCAAAGCCGATATTGTGGGATTTTCTTCCTTGGTATTCTGGGTTATATGGCTGTGCGGAAGGGCCCAGAAAGAGAGACAGACAGACAAACAGACTGAGATATTCTTATCAGACAAAAAAAGGGTGCTTCAGAAAAAGGAATATTTTCATTTCAAATCACTACGACTCTTCCAAGACATAGTCTATACTTTGTTGTTAGAGGAATGGTTTGACAAGTAGAAGCAAATACTAACCGAATAATGTTATAGTGAAGATATGGGAACTGAGAAAATTGCATGTCTAAATATTTTCTTAACACAAACAACAAATCCATACACATTTTTAAAAACTAGCATGGAAGAGTTAAAGCTAGATTAGACCCTTCTCCATGAGCTCATCTTCAATGTAGTATGAATGCAGTTTGACCCTACTTTAAGTGCCATGCCTCTGTATTATGGAGTCATGGGAGTTTGGTAAAGCACCAGCACTTTTTTGGCAGAGGAAGCTAAAGACCTTGTTAAACTATAACTCTCATTATTCCATAGCATAGAGACATGGCAGTTAACGTGGTGTCACACTGCATTCATTTTACAGTTTAGACGGACCCCATGACGTCTAGTTTTCTATGTACAGACAGTCCCCAAGTTACGAACAAGATATTTATTTATTATTTATTTTTGACATTTCTACCCCTCCTTTCTCACAGACAATTAAATGTTACATACAGGCAACAATTAAATGCCCTAAAACACAATGTACACTTAAATAAATATTAAAATAGAATTAAAAAGTACAGTAAAACAATTTAAACATTATAAACAATATATTCAGAGTTAAAACACGTAATCCACAAACATATTTCGAGCCATTCCAACTGCATGTTGTTCCAAGTCTATCTATTGCACAAGTTCTCTAAAGACTTGGTCACAAAGCCACGTTTTCACTCTCTTGAGGAAGGTCAGAAGGGAGGGGGCTGATCTAACATAGGTGGGGAGGGAGTTCCACAGCTGAGGGGACACCACTGAGAAGACCCTGTCTCTCGTCTCCGCCAATCGTGCCTGCGAGAGAGGTGGGACCAAAAGCAGGGCCTCCCCACATGATCTTAAATTCCCAGATGATCTCAAACTCTCCAGATGATCTTAAACTCACAGATCTTAAAAGATAGGTTCTGTAGGTTTTTTCTTAAGTTGAATTTGTATGTAAATCAGAACAGGTCCATTTTAAAAGTGTGAAAATATAGCTTTGGCTAGCATGGGGAAGAGTTAACCCCTCTATGGAGTTTGTTTTGCAGTCTGTGCCCCTGTTCAGAAGATTCCACCTTGCTTTCTGTCCGTGGGATCATTGGATTTTGAAAAAAAATAGGCTTGTTGTGGAAACAGGCTCTCTAAAAATGTAGTACTTCTCCCCAGAGGCTACTTTTAATTGCCCCTCCCACATAGGTTTTTTCCTCTGAGCTCTGAACACTTCTCCCCCTCCCCGTCCCCCAGATTACCACTCTCTCTGGTACCCTCTACCTTTCGTAGCTAGGCACCACTCCCTAACTCCCCAACCAATCAGGCATCACTACCATAAAAGGAGCGGGCTGTTCCCTCCTCCTTTAGCTTGAATCAGGCAATTTTTTCCCAGGGCTAGAAATTTTTTTACACACTAGCCTAGCAAGGTAGGTCCATTCTGTTACAATAATTCTTCCAGGAGTTAATTTCCCTTCCTAGGAGTAGATTTCGGTGATAGTATGATAGCTGGGTCCGGAAGCTCCGAGCGTTGCAGAGATGACGCAAAGGCAGTTGTGAATAAGAGAATAGAGGGGGCGGAGTGAGAGTGGGAAGAGCGAAGGAAGAACAGAAAGGAGGGGACACTTAGGGTAAGGGTTAGGGCAAGGTTTAGGGTTTGAGTTAGGGTTAGGGGTTATGGCTAGGGTAAGGTTTTGGGTTTGGGTTAGCGTAAGGATTAGGGTAAGGGTTAGAGTTAGGGGTTATGGTTAGGGTAAGGTTTTGGGTTTGGGTTAGGGTTAGGGTAAGGGTTTGGTCACTTATGGATGTGAGAGCTGGACCATAGGGAAGGCTGAGCGAAGGAAGATAGATGCTTTTGAACTGTGGTGCTGGAGGAAAGTTCTGAGAGTGGCTTGGACTGCGAGAAGATCCAACCAGTCCATACTTCAAGAAATAAAGCCTGACTGCTCACTGGAGGGAAGGATATTAGAGACAAAGTTGAAGTACTTTGGCCACATCATGAGAACAAAGGAAAGCTTAGAGAAGACAATGATGCTGGGGAAAATGGAAGGAAAAAGGAAGAGGGGCTGACCAAGGGCAAGATGGATGGATGGCATCCTTGAAGTGACTGGCTGGACTCTGAAGGAGCTGGGGGAGGTGACGGCTGACAGGGGCCTCTGGCGTGGGCTGGTCCATTAGGTCACAAAGAGTCAGAAACAACTGAGTGAATGAACAACAACAACAACAACAAAGGGTTTGGGTAAGGCATTAGGCTTAGGCTTACGGTACGGTTCAGGGTTAGGGTTTCACCAATAAAGAACTCTTCAATTCCTTCTATATCATCTGTCTCCAGCCTGGCTTACATTAGTTAAGTCTCTCTTGCGCAAACAGTCCTGCCGAAGGAGCAATGCGCCATCTCCGTAATGCTCGGAGCTTCCAGACCCAGCTATCATACTATTACCTAGATTTCTTTCACTTCCTGTTGTCTCACCCGCATTCTTAACTATGAGTCGTTTGTAAGTTGGATATCTGTAGCTCAGGGACAGCCTGTACTGTTTTATATCAGAGGGTGCTCAGTCACACTTGCCCTCTGAAATGTACACATCTAAAGGGAACAGACCTATCATGTGACTGCACTTAATACAAATTGTCCTCTCCCCACTGCTCCATTTTCCTTGACAAGTCGATTCATTTACGTTATAATTGTTCAAAAAACTGCTGATGTCCAAGAAACATTGCTTCACTTGCAGATTGGTTTGAAATGTTATGACTCCAGCAGCAAATTACCATTCCTCTCCAGATTTACCAATCCAAAGTACTATAAAGAATTTTTATGACACAGAAATGTCCAGATTTTATTGGACCAAATGTTTCAGTTTTCGAAAGGCGGTAGGATGTGTCCAATAAAGTTTCTGTGGATTTAGTGTTCAGTATATCATGACTATTTTCCAAGAGTGAAAAGGTTCCTAACACCTTTCCAACTGTCAGCAAAAATCAGTTGGCTCAAGCATGTATTAATAATATGATTTAAATGATATTAAAGGAAGGGTTGGTAAAGGTTTGCTTAAATCTGTCAAACAGGTTTGAATCTTGCTAATCTAGTTTACAGTATAAAATATGAAAATGAATAGAAAATCCACTGTAAGCTTGAAACTCAGCCAAAAGCTTTAAAAACACATCTTCACATGCATTACAATGAACGGCTATTAAAAAATGATTTTATAATCAGTGGTTTTCATCTGAATCAACAGTGACTGATTAAAATGTTAAAATCCCACTTTTATTAGCAAAATTACAATCAGCCGTGTATGTGGCCACCATGGAGATGGATTTTTTTTTATGAGGCATAGCCAAATTTTTGTTTTAAAACATCTGAAACTAAAATGAAACGTATGCAGAAACTCAGTTAAAAGTCTATTTGGCCTCTACTTCAGCTCCAGCAATACAATGAAGATTGGGTTGCTGTGAGTTTTCTGGGCTGTATGGCCATGTTCCAGAAGCATTTTCTCCTGACTTTTCACCCACATATGCTTCTGGAATATGGCCATACAGCCCGGAAAGCTCACAGCAATCCAGTGATTCCCACCATGAAAGCCTTCGACAATCCTATGAAGATTGTTGAAAGAGAAGTGGTATATGGCTACATGGCTCCCTTCAGTCGGATATCTGGAGCAGGGATCTAGATCCATGGCTAAGCTTCAGCGTGTAGGTAAATTTATTATTCCCCCTGCCCTTCATTTTCCTTACTTTCAAAATTGTGCTCAAAGTTATTTTCCAAAGGGATGGATCCATCACCCAAAATTCCCAATCAGATTTTCAAAGGGATTTATGAATCCAAGATAAGTGGTCTAGAGTTAATTCTTGGAATAGTGATCGGCATCACAACGGTAGATTTGCCACACATGCTTCATTGGCATTATTTGAAAAACAAGAGATAACAGGTTCGAACTACAGAAAAAGATCTTCCATCTAAGCATGAGGAAGAAGGTAAGAGCTTCTCAACATCGAATATGCTGCCTGGGAATGTGGTGGAGTCTCTTTTTCTGGAAATTTTTAAGTAGATACTAGACGGCTATCAGTTGAGAGTGCTTTGATTGCTTTGGGAGCCGCGGTGGCACAATGGGTTAAACCCTTGTGCTGCTGAACTGCTGACCTGAATCCGTGAGACAGGGTGAGCTCCCATCTGTCAGCTCCAGCTCCTGCCAACCTAGCAATTCGAAAACATGCAAATGTGAGTAGATAAATAGGTACTGCTTTGGTGGGAAAAGGCAAAGAGACACTCCAAGCAATCTTGCTGGCCACACAACCAGGAGATGATAACGCAGGCTCCTTGGCTTGAAAATGGAGAAAGGACCTCCCCAGAGCCAGAGATGAGCACCGCCTCCAGAAGCCAGAAATGAAAGGCGAAGCCTCTGCCTTTGTTTGTGTTTGTGTCTCTCATTGTATATGATTGTAAAGGCATTGAATGTTCGCCAATGTATGTAAATGTTGTAATGGGCAGATAAAGTATACAGATAAAGTATTATTATTATTATTATTATTATTATTATTCCCTGCATTGACAGAATGAGGTTGAAATGGACCTTGTGGTCTCTTCCAACCCTAGGATTCTAACCCCTCCACTGTCAATAAGCAATATTTTATGGCGATAATGATCCTACTCATTTTTGTGTATGTGTAAGGAATGCCTTGAAAAATTGCAAGTCGCTTCTGGTGTGAGAGAACTGGCCGTCTGCAAGGATGCTGCTCAGGGGAGACCTGGATGTTTGATGTTTTACTATTATTGTGGGAGGCTTCTCTCATATCAGCTGGAGCTGACAGAGGGAGCTCAACCCGCTCTCCCTGGATTTGAACTGCTGATTGTTGGTTATCAGTCCTGCCAGCACAAGGGTTTAACCCATTACACCACCAGGGGATCCTACTACCCTGATACCTTCAGATGCCTTAGGCTACATCTTCCACAATCCCTAGATGGCATAGGCATTGGTCAGATGACGAAAACTTGCAAGAATGAGGTGTCCAGTGTCAACCACCCCTTACTCTATCATCTTCTTTGACAAACAAGTGCAACCAGATACTCATCATTGGCTACTCATCTAGCCTGAGGTGAATGGTATCTAGTATGTGCATTTGTGTGACCATAAAGCATGAATGTATGACAGAAACAGTGAAAACGAAACTACAAATGCATTGGAGATGGGGCTAGAGTGCAGCTATCCTGGGTTAAAAACCATCTTATACATTAGAAGCATCAAGTAGTGACCTCTATATGTCAATAAGTTCTGATTTAAAACACATGTTACAAAGTGGTACTAGACCCCTGGGGGGGGGGAGGAAAGGGGGGGTTGCCATTTCAGACTGCAAAAGGAGGATTGCAGTCTGAAATGGTAGCAAAACAGTTCAGAGCCACTTGAATTACATAAACTACTGCTCTGCTACACCAGGCAAACCCTAGCTTCTTACCGGTACTTTACTGGAAAATGTTCTTAAATTTTCTTTAAAGAGATCTTTCTTTGTACCCACATTTTCTAGAAATGAAGGTCTACCTATCTGTTTAGTAGAGTGCATCATCACTATATAAAAGAAATCTGTTAATGTTTGACATAACTGCTGGTTTATTTATTTATTTTGTGTCAAAACCATTGCATAAATAAATAAGTATCAAACTAATAAAATAAAGGGAGCACAAGCAGCTAAATAATTTTAGACCAAAAACAGGCAACAGTAGCCACATTATCTTTAGCTTTAAGCAGTTCTTCCTCTGTGCATGAGGCAGGGCATTGTGGACAAGCATACAGATGCGGAGTTGTTTGTTCTGCTCCACAGTTGCACAAGGTAGAGGATTCTTTTAGGTCCTGCCATTTTGCCAGGTTGTCTTTTGATCTGCCCATTCCGAGTCTGTTCAGGGACTTCCAAGTTACCCATTCTTGGTTTGCTCCTGTTGGTATACACTTAATAAATACCTACAGTGATTAAGTAAGTGAATAAAGATAGGGAATTTGAGGTGCTGAGAAATAGCCCTGGCCCCTGACTTTTAACTCCTCGTTATTTTCCACTGACTTTTCCTGATTGTTTCAAGTGCAGAGAACATAATTAACATACTGTATTGATGCACCAGAAATGGAGGAATTAGTATCCTATGAAGTAACACTAATTTACAGAAAAATCAAACAGAATAGTAGTTGGGGACCTTTCCAATAGTAGTGGGAATCAAAGGAATGTTTCTATCTCTGCATTGATGTATAAACACACATATATATATACAAACTAGAAGAGGATGCAATCAGAAGAATAAAAGAAAGATCAAGGATGCATGGGCCCTTCCACACAGCCCAGAATATCTGCTTTGAACTTGGTTATCTGAGTCCACACTCAGATAATGTGGGATTTTCTGCCTTGATATTATGGGATAAAGGGCTGTGTGGAAGGGCCCCAAGTCTCTAGCAAGCTGGATGAAATTGAAGTCCTCATGAAATCAGGCTTACAGCAACAGGTGACTTGTGGACTAGTTTCCTTCTCCAGCTTTAGATGCTGTTTGGATGATAGTGTAAGACATTTTGTCATAGCTACCACTCTATTTGGGCACCTAGAACTGATATTGCCATTTGTTGCGGCACAAACACTTTGAGGGGTAAAGCAAATTCTATTTTTTGTGTGGTTAAAATAGCATTAACAGCGGGTTTATTTTAGATGTCTTAATAATAATAATAATAATAATAATAATAATAATAATACTGACTCCTGCTATGAGGTTAAAATATTGGAACACTACAAAGATAACCATTTAGCAATGTGATCTTCAAAGAAAAAAGCCCGGCAATAAAACTAGAATCACAGTGCTGTTTTTATAGGCATTCAAAATATGTTTTAAAGTGGTGCCTTGTTGGATACAACAAAACAAGTGAAGGAATATGCATAATAAAAACCTTCTTCGTTCAAGGAAGTTTCTTCAGGCAATACTTCTTTTTTTCATTTCAGCTCACAGCTGTAAAACATTACCAAGCTCCCACCATTTCCTAATCTGTATAAAGTAAAAGATTTCTGTCTTCCATCCTCCTTCTGAAAATGCTGGCTTTTGTTTAGAAACATAAAGCATAGCTAGTATGAATTCAACAATCCTCACTGGGGGCAAAGTAGAGGGGGGGGGATGGTTATACAGCTGCATCTACATTCCTGCTGGCTCAACATTGATGAAAGTGGATGTGTTTTAATCCTCCTATGCTCACTATCATAACTAAGTGGACCAGATATGCCCCTTCACATTGGTGTGGAAAGGGGCTTATGCTTATTTGGCAGGAGGACCATTGGAGGTAGCTTTCCATCTTTAGAGTTGGAAATATGTGCAAAAGGGGTCTCTGCTTGAATCAAGATCATCCCTCCAACTGGCGCTCCTTTTCAATAGCATATACCTCCAAATCCTAACCACAGTCTCCTATTGGGAGGTGGGCAAGACTGACATCTAGACCAGTGGTTCTCAACCTGTGGGTCCCCAGATGTTTTGGTCTTCAGCTCCCAGAAATCCTAACAGCTGGTATACTGTTTTTAATTGTTTTTAACTTTTTAGTTGTTGTAAACCACAATGAGTCGCCGACTTAGGCTGAGATATTAGCGGTATACAAGCGCATAAATAAATAAATAAATAAATAAACCACTGCTACTTGGGCTATCTGATGTGGATAATGGGATTTTTCCCGAGGGTCGTTGTTATGTGCCCTCAAGTCATTTAGAAAACTTATTGGCAACTCTACAGCAAACCTGTCACAAGGTTTTCTTGACAATATTTGTCCTTCCTTTACAAAAGAGATAAAGGTTTCCCCTTGACATTCTGTCTAGTCATGTCCAACTCTGGGGGGTGGTGCTCATCTCCAATTCTAAGCCAAAGAGGTGGCATTGTCCGTAGAGGTCTCGTGGCCAGCATGACAGCATGTAGCGCCGTCACCCTTAGTGAAGGACTGGCAATCTTTGGCAGATATGGCTAAAGTCCTTGTAAAACTACAACTTTCATGATTCCATAGCATTAAGCCATGGCAATCAAAGTGAAATCAAACTGCATTAATTCTACAGCACAGATGCATGTACATTCTTTAGAAAGAAGCGAGCATGAACCATCTCAGGTTAGACCTGCGTGTCCTGTGATATTTTCACCAACATGTCTAAAACTCTCAAACCAGTAGGAGCCCACAATGATATATATTTTGTTTCTGAAGGAGGCTACTTTCCCCATAATTTTAAAAATCACTATGGAGATGCCAGGAGTCTTTTGATCCCCGGAGCGTCAGGAGTTTCTCAGCCAAAACTACCACTTTGAAGTTCTCCGCTAACTGCCATTTGCTGAACTTGACCAAAAATAAAATAAAATAAAGAAAAAACATTTCTCAGCTTTCTCTAGAGAGCCTCAAACTAAGCCATCGTTTCCAAACCTTTCGCTTATTTTCTGTGATAAGCTTTCTGTTTCCATGGAAAGAGAAGCAGAAACATGGAAACAAGCAGATTATCAATTTCAAATATAAACTGCATCCACTTCCTTTTCAAATTTCACAGTTTCCGTGGCAACCCACAATGCATTTGAAGAAAGTACATTTTAGTGAGGAGGGAAGAAAAAAAATTGGGATTCAAAACAAACAACTTTTTTGTTGTAGGAAAACTATCTGATTATCAATCCAGCAAATCTAAGCAAATGTTTCAGTGTGGCAACGGAATCTCCAGTTCCGAAATGACGTTTCTTGGACCTGAAATGCATTTCAATAATTGACACTTGTCCTCAAGGACATACGTTTCACACCAGGATGGAAGCGTCCTTTGGAACAACAGGTTCTTCTGTTTACAAAGAGCAAATGCATACAATTTAAGAAAAATGCTGAAAGTCATCAGCACAAAGTTTTTAAGGTTTTTAAGGTCTTTACTATGGGTGCATCTACAGTGTAGAATGAATACATTTAGACATCACAGTTCATCATGGAAGTTGTAGTTTAATGAGATTGCTAAACTTCTCTCCCTCACCAAACTACAAATCCCAGGATTCCATCGCATTGGCCCATGGCAGTTAAAGTGGTGTCAAACTGCATTAATTCTACAGTGCAGATGAGGCCAGGTGCCCAAGGCATCTTGTGCACATCCTTGGTATTTCTAAGCATCACTAGGAAGGGCTTCTGCATGAAAGCTTAGAAAGCAGTGTAAACAATACTGAGCTGTCACACTGATAGTCTTTAGACCACAATTTCCAGTACTCTGAAGAAATGTGGATTTGTTTTACAGGCATTTAAGCACCTCTTGCAAGTGTTTAATGGGTACTTTGCAGCCCTCCAGAGAATCCGAGACAACCCCACTGAATAAATGTTCTGACCAAAAAAAAAAAAAAAAAATCACTCAATTTTCCTAACTACAGTTAAATACTGCTGGAACAGGAATCAAACCAACCCAAAACACACACAAAAGCAACTGAAAGTGATATCTTACTCCTAGCCATACAAAATAGTAGGAGCTCCTGGTGGCGCAATGGGTTAAACCCTTGTGCCAGCAGGACTGTGCCAGTCAGTGGTTCGAATCCAGGGAGTGGGGTGAACTCCCATCTGTAAGCTCCAGCTTCTCATGCAGGGACATGAGGGAAGCCTCCCACAGGATGGTAAAATATCTGGGCATCTCTTGGGCAACATCCTTGCAGATGGCCAATTCTCTCACACCAGAAGTGACTTGCAGTTTCTCAAGTCAATACTGACACGAAAAAAAATCCAAACTGCCACACTGCATGATTGGTCATAATCATGCAGTGTGGCAGCCCTCTGAGATCCAGAACACACCCAAGCCTTGCTATACTTAATACAATCAGCCAATGATACTTTCTAGAAATATAAAGCATTTGTTTATGTCTGAATGCCTCTGCACTTTCAGAATGGAACAGAGATAGAATGGCTTTTAGGTAGTCAATGACAGGCAAATTTTTAAGCAGAGCAATCCACACACGCACGCACGCACACACATATTGAAATTAGTCTGACTAAAACACAGTGGAATATACTTTCAAATAAATATACATAGAGCTAAGCCACACAGCATCAGCAGAAACTAGCAAAACACTTCATCGTTTAAGTAAATGGTAATTTCTAATATCACACCTGATATGATTCCTTCATATATTTCCATACTATATGAATAAGTTGAATGGATTTGAATGTGAGAAAACATCACTTTTCATTCATGATTTACAAATACTCACTTCCATGCATTTTATTCAAGCATACACTGCATTGGTTTATGCAGCAGAAAAGTATGTTTAGGTCCGTGACTTTACACATTAATCCTATTAATATCTACTCCGTGGCAAGTCCCACCAATTTTGGTGAGGATCACTCCCAAATAACTGGGTATAGGATTGCTGTCTTCATTTGAGTTTCAAAGCCCACTTTTTCCACCACTCTGTATATTCCAAGTAGGCAAATAGATTGCACACAAACACGTTTGAGGTCTAAAGACATATTGGTGCTCCTCCCAACCCATTCACAGACCTTGGAGCTGGACCCAAAATTGCTTTGGAGAATTTCACAGTCCTGTAAAGGAGATTTTTGCAATACATAGTGAGGAAGGCCTACAGCAATAAGATAACACTGTATCCTTCTCAATTGATCCAACTGTTCTACCAACAGAAGGAGTCATTGCTGCATCCTGCCCATGGTAAACAAAGAAAGTAGTATTTGCTGTAAAAACATTATCGCCTCTCTTATTGAAAAGCTAAGCAGGTTAGTATTAAAAATACAAAGTGAAATTACTTAGAGCAGTGGTTACCAACCTGTGGCCCATGGACCACCAGCGATCCCCAAGAATGAAAAAATGGTCCACGGACTCATCATTACTACACCATTGCCTCAAAACCACACCGCAACAAGAGTGACTGGTCTCGCAAAACCTTCTTATAGTGCCGAGGCAATGGGGATGTCAGGAGGGGAGAGGCTGGCTACCCACAAAAGATTACTACTACAACATCAGCTCTAGATTATTAAATATGGTTTTCTGTGGGCGAGCAGATGGCAACTACTGGATGGCATATGTTCTGTATCAGAAACTAGAGCTGATGTGGTTTATCCAATGCAATTATCTGAATCAGCACCCCAAATAACCAAACCAAATCTGAAGTTGACCAAAAATGGATTCATAACCCTAATGTTGGAGAGTGATCGCGGATCAAGTGGTCCCTGGTCAAAAAAAGGTTGGGAACCACTGACTTAAGAGACATGCACCGGCTCTTAGTTTGTAAAACCGCTGATCAGGAAAGTATTAACGTCTTGAATGTGCTTTTTACTTTCTTTGTCCCATAAAGTTTCTATGAATAATTCCCATCTAGTAAATTATGCCGTCCTGTTAAGCAGCAATTCCTGTGGTAGAAGCAGTAATTAAACAAAACTTGATCCTGGCTAGCATCTTTCACCACTAAAAATTGCTCGGCTGGAGGGAAGAAATTCAAATCTACATAGCGTAAGACAGTGATCTAAATGTTTACGGTTGAGTAGTAGAACACTGTCTCCAGATCATCGTATATTCAACACTATATATTAAAGCATCACAACATACTGTCTCATATATAGGTTCTGCCAGAAGAAGAAATGGGTCAACTTTTTAAAAAACTGGGAAAAAGAGTGTGAAATGAGCATAAGGAGGAATTGCTTCAACCATGCAGCACAGCAGATATTCAAAATTTGGAAACGGGTACCTTTCAGAGAGTGCCATAAAATTTAGAGCAGAACAAATCAAGGCTGAATTGACAAACCTTTGTGTATCTTGCTTCTTCACATTCCCCTACTTTAAAATCTGCTCAGCATATATCTCAAGGAAAATTGAACACGGACATCTGGATTAGTTTACAAGAGTGAACTGGACTCAGATTTGGTCAATGGAATTTAAGCCTGCAGTGACTAATTTCACTCAAGTAGGGCAAAGTTTCACTGAATCCTGTGTTGGCTCTTATTTGACCTGGAAACACTGACATGGGAGAGGTCCTTCTCATCTGTGGTCCCTAAACTGTGGGATACCTTTCCACTAGAGGCCCAGCTGGCACCAACACTCACAAGTGCCAAGTTAAAACTTACCTGCTCAGCAAAGCTTTTGGGCCTCATTAACCTGAATGCTTTTAAAATCTTTAAAATCCTTTAAATCTTAAAAAAAAAAACCTCACCGAATTTGAGATGTTTTAGCCTATTTACATTACTTGACTGTTTTAAAAATATTTGACTTGTTTAAGGGCTTTTTGTTAGCTGCCCTTTGATCTTTTGATATAGGGTGGGATATACATATTTTAATACATAAATAGGAGGAAAATAATAATATTATTCTTCACCAGTGTATTCTAATAGAGGCAGAATAGATGATTTTCTACAGTTCTTCCAACATTCAGTTAGAAGAAATACAACTGTTCGCCCCATACATTTAAAATCTATTTTTTAATCTTAGGGCCCTTCTACACGGCCATATAATTAAGAATATCAAGGCTAATAATCCATATTATCTACTTTGAACTGGATTATCTGAAGCCCTTTCTACACTGCCAGATAATCCAGGTTATCGAAACAGAAAATTCACATTATCTGATTTTAACTGGGTTATCTTAGGCCCCTTCTACACAGATGTATAAAATTCCACATTATCTGTTTTGAACTGGGTTATGTGGCAGTGTGGACTCTGATAACCCAGTTACTGTGTTACAAAGCAGATACTGTGGATTATCTGCCTTGATATTCTGGTTTATATGGCTGTGTGGAAGAGCTTTTAGTCTACACTGCCACAGAATCAAGTTCAAAGCAAGTAATGTGGATTTTATACAGCTGTGTAGAAGGGGCCTTAAAAGAACACGCTGGATGGGAAGCACCACCACAAAAGTTACATTTTCTGTAATGGCAGCTTAGGTCAGATATGAGAGGGTAAGCTACCACATGTTTGCAGGCTTAGGGAATGTGCAACTATACCTAAATATGTTTTCAATAATTCATAGTAACATTGTCATTCACTGGCAATTTCACTTCTGCAAACTTCTGCAAGTATAAAGTGAGATTATAGTAGCAACCTGCAGTAAAAAGATAATAATGAAAATTACATTTTCAAAGATAGTAATATTCTACCTATCACACATTTTCCCTATAAGCAGTAGGAAAACAGCCTCTTGCCATGCCTCTTTTAACACATTCTTCGGGGGCTTGTCCTGCTTTTTAGCCCTTCCTACATAAAGGCCTCAGGAAAGGAAGATAATCATACTACCACCTTCAAAATAGGTAAACAAGGAAAAACCAGGAACCAAATAATATATGGCAAGGAGCATCAACTCCTCCGATTTTAATTGGATATACAGGTTTTTCCAAATGTGAACAGAGCAATGGTGCCCTCCCTCCACTCTCCCGCATGTTCACACATGCCTTCAAGTCATTTCTGACACATGGCCTAAAGGTTGCCATGTGCCTTTGCAAAAAAAAAAAAATTCAGAAGAGGATTGCTATTGCCTTCAAGTCCTAGTGCACAACTCAAATCACTATACTGCACTGTTTCCATGCTTATGTGTCCTCTCTAAATTGATAATACTCTAATTCAAGGAGAGAAATATACAATGTACATAACCTCATCCCCACCTTCAGAAGGAGAAGTGAGAAAATTTTGCAGGTAAGTGAGAATGAGTTTGACAACTCCTCTCCTTCAGTGCTACTGTTTTGGTCAAAATGAGGGTCCTTTTCCCATGTCACAGTCGCTTTAAAGTTTCAAACACCTGTGAGAATGAAGTATTTTGGCCCTTATTCTAACTAGGAGCAAAGGGTCACCATTATATGGGACAAGATACAGCAAAGCAATTAAAATAATACGAGGGTTGAATGAAAAGTAATGCCTCCACCTTCGTAACTCCTAAACAGATGGTAGTACTGGTATGTGGCAGGTACTGGCTTGTTCAGTAGACTCTCCTCTACAGTTCCATTTTGGCAGGAAGCCTTAGCATTGAACGGTTTGTTGTTAAAGTGCGAAGCATGGAACCCTGTGCAGATGGTTGATCAATGCGACTTAAGCAACGTGGAGTCATTGAAATCTTGACAGTAGAAGGTGTCACTCCAAAGGAGATTCAACAGAGAATGCAAGCTGTTTATGGTGATTGTGTTGATATGAGTACTGTGCGTTGTTGGGCAAGTAAGTTTAAAGATGCTGAGGTGGGAACATCTGACGCATGATAAACAAAGAGTTGGACGTCCTGTGACAGCAACCACCGAGTTGACAAAGCCATGTATATGGATGAAGAAGAAGTAGTAGTAATAATAGTAGTAATAATCGTGGTGCATGCTTTAGTGACAAACAGCAGATCAGAATTGCCAACTGATAACTGGCAACTCTGATCTGCTGTTTGTCACTAAAGCATGCACCACTTCTTCTTCCACTCACACATAGTTCCACTCACACACAGTTAATAGCCAAAATGTATTTCCTTGTTGGCAATCCCTAATATTTTCAGAGCCTCTTAGGCAGACTCAGTATCCTCGGAAGGATTACATTTCCTGGTATTCAGAACAGGTTTTTTTTGTTCTGGTTTGTGTACATGTCAGATGCTCCAAGTCACCCCATCCTGGACTCAAGATAAAAGTATCTCTATAATGTGTGCTCAAGCTTTCACAAAGGATTCAGAGGTAAATCACATGAAAATAATCTTTCCTTGCTGAACTTGGTTCTCCAAAGTTCATCCAAAGGCAAATTTTCAAATCAAGTATCCAATCAAATATCTAGCCTTTCTCACACTGAGCCTGGAATATGGTACCTTAAAAATACCCACAAATCCCACAAGAACGAACAGAAATTCCCACATTATCTGCTTTGAACGAGAATATATGGCAGTGTGGACTCAGATAACCCAGTTCAAAAGATATTGTGGGATTTTCTGCCTTAATATTGTGGGTTATATGGCTGTGTGGAAGGGCCCTCTGTCTCTCCTCACTGAAAGCTCTTCCAGGTTTTCCATTTCCCCATCTCTCTTTCATTTTTACTATTTTTTGTATAATGATATTGCCAACAATAACTTTTAAAAGGAGGGACTGGGGAAGCAATATTAAACCTGTTGACTTGAAGTATCATCAATGAGGCTGCTCCAAAGCATAACAGGTGGATTGAGGCATGTCCTGTATGAGAAACTCCCTGATAAGGAGGGAAAACCCACGGTGCAATAGGAATTAAAACTTGCAATTAGTACTTAAAATTAAAGAATGTCATTTGTATATCAAGAAAAATGTAAGCGAATAGTTTCCACCAAATCCCATGGCTTTGGACTAATCTGGAAAGACCCCTTTATAACCCTTATGACAAATAGATGGACAAAAAGGATTTTAATAATGAAACAAATAAACACTTATTTTGAACAATAAAAAAGCTTCTTTTTAAGAAAAGCTAATGTATCATACAGCTTAAAACAGAAAGCAAAACACAAGCTAAATTCAAATCGATTTCTAGAATACTACAAAGATTCAAATTTGCCTACTTTAATACCTAGGCAGGGTCTTCTTTCCTATCCAAGATTGTTTATGTATAGGTTTCCTTTCTTTCCTTTATTATATACTCGCACACTCAAGCAAAATCTCTTGTGTGTGGGCAAAGCAGAAAAATAACACGCTGCATTTTTAAGAGCTGCGGAATCAAGAAGGTAACCTTGACTAAATCTGATTCCTTGCTCTGAACTCCACAAGCAATCAAAAGACCGAGAAGGCTGAAGGAACGTGTTTCCAATAAATAGTACTTTCTGCATTTAAGATGTGCGGTCACCACTGATCCATATGGGGTTGTTCCTTCAAGGCTTGTGCACTTTATCATTTTCCTCAGCATTTAGTTAAAATTAAATATTTAAAATTGAACCTCATCTATGTTGCAAGCACAGCGAAAATGAAAGGCCTCCCTGGACAGCAGTGACTAGATTTTAAATGCAGGTAGATCAATAAACCCGGGCGGGAGGACGGAGCTCGAGACCAGGTTCCTTGAGTCAAATGGTGTATAATACCTTGCAAATGACTGTTTTCTGGCTGTTCTTAAATTATGAATATGCAACCAATTCATGTTAAAACCAAATCCCAGCACTATTTCGACAGAGAAATCCCAATCGTTTCCCCTTGTTCTACATGTTAGTTCTGTTAAGGATACAAATAGCGGTAAGCTTCCGAACAAATAGGACCAAACTATTGGCATTTCATGCACTAGGTCCATTATCACAGCAGGGGTTGTCAATCACTGGAACATTCCTATAACAGTTCAGGCAATACGACAATGATCTTCTAGGAGAAAGGCGGGGAGGGGGGATAAAATTCAAAACCTCCGCAGCATACTCAAAGTCCCCTTGCCAGCCTGATGCCTTTTCCCCCCTTTTGCTCCAGCCAATCAGACTGTAAGCCCTGACCTGGCAGAAGACTTGCATCAAGCTTCAAACATTTAAAAACATCAATCATAAAAACAAAGACAGGACATTGAATTATGCAGTATTAACCTCCAGGGTTTGCATACAAAGACCTTAGATTTATTTATGTCCCAGCGCGTTAAGAGCTTCAGTACACCGTTCTTTGCACCAAACCGGCTGCCAATTTGATGAACCTCTCCGCCCTCAGCAGGAGTGCAGCGTCTTTGATTAATGAGTGCATGCTTGTGGAAAAGTGTAAGAACAGAAAAACAGGGTTAAAAACACACAATTATGTCTCTGCACATCCATCGGACCAGTGCAATAATTATCTTCAAGCTGAATTTCCCGTCAGAGAGGAAAAAATTAAGCAGTTTTTTGCTTACAGTGTAGATTTGTTCAAACATTGCAGCTGGTGCAACACTCTTTATATTTTATTATCAATATAAAACCTTCATTTCTTGTAAATGTGCTTGCGTTTTAATGTGAGTCTGTCTCACTCTGTCTCACTACTAGCATGGCTTTTGATTTAAACCAAAAGAAAAAGAAATATTTTCCTTGTCACCATTTGTTTCAGATCAAATCCCTAACATATAAAGTAAAAAGAAGCTGCATTCTATTCAAAAGGACATTTTCCATATGGACCACTTAAAACAGAAGTGTGGGTATAAAAGTTTCGCTTTTATTATTATACATTCTCAGAGGACCAGTGATCAAAGCCTTTAAATCATGATTAGTGTATTTATTTCTCTTATACTTCCAAGTCACCACTGAGGGATGGTCAGTAAAACAGTAATATTACAAAAAGTCCAAATATAAACTGCAGCAGAGTAGTAATTTTCTGAAGTGTACTGCCATCTGTAAGTATTCCTCTTCTTCAGTATTTCGGATTGTAAAGGAACAAAGAAGGAAATTGATTTTTACTATGCAGAACTAGTATGGCTGGATTACGGATACTATTGAGGCCAATATAAAAAAATGTTAGCAAGAAACTAAATGAGAAGTATCTTTGATTTTTTTTTGTAGTGTCAGAAGCAACTTGAGAAACTGCAAGTCACTTCTGTTGTGAGAGCATTGGCCGTCTGCAAGGATGTTGCCCAGGGGGCGTCCAGATGTTTGATGTTCTACCATCATGTGGGAGGATTCTCTCATGTCCCTGCATGGGAAGCTAGAGCTGACAGATGGGAGCTCATCCTGCTTCCCAGATTAGAACCGCCAATCTGCCAGTCAACACTCCTGCTGGCACAAGGGTTTAACCCACTGTGCTAGAAATTACAGAAATTAGCACCTGTTTTCTTATGCTACTATTATGTTAAGTTTATAGGGACAATGTTCAAAAGTTAATGCTAGGATCACCAACAAAGTTGGTAACATACCATATTCTGCCATTACACCAGAGCAGATAGTTTAAGGGCACTGTGCAAGGAAGTCCTAGTGCAATGCATTTACTCTAGTTGCACGACAGCAACCAAACAGCTCCCACCATAGTTCTGACTCCGCAACCACTGAGTAGCCAGAGCAGTGTGCTCATCTGTTAACCAGTCACAGTTGCATTGCCAACAAAGATCAACTTCCACCTTTGTCTGGAAGGAGCATGTTACTCCTCCTTCCCTAGCTGTGCAACAGGAGTTAGATGGCAGCCATCTGCACCTCTGTGGGCAACAAACCAGTGGTAGTAGCTAGAGCTGCACCCAGGAGCCATCTGGCCACTATTTTGAAACTGGAGAAAAATCCACAGGCTTAATCTCTTATACTATCAGTGTAAGCACATGTTTGGGGTTTTGTACTCTTCTAGAGATTCAGCAAAATCTTGACTAAAGTCATGCTCTTCAGTTAAAGACACATGATCAGAAGTGAATCTATTCATCCTAACATTAAACGAAACATGTTAACATGCTAACAGATGATGCTAGAAGAACAGGGTGTATTGGTATTGCAATATACATGAAGCTAGGCTTTGAAAAAATTGTGGTAAGTACTAAAAGAAATCTTAATTCCATATGGCAGAAATTCTATAAACAGAGCTATCTTTGAGTCAGCCTATGGACAATATTTCCAAGAATACAAGCAGCTGTATTGAGCTGTAACTGTTTCAAAGCTGAAAATGGTATGGGGAAGCATTTCCTCTTAGAAGTAATCTAGCAACTGGAAAAAAAAAATCCAGATTCAAAGATGAATTTAGGGATGCTTGTGTGCTATGAGTTCAAGGATGCAATCCTGAAAAGCCTTACTACAGAAGGCATCTCCAAGTGTTCTTGTTGTTTGGTGGCAGAGATACGCGCATCATTTCTACCCCTATGGTGAGGACACGGAACTGTTTTCATTCTTGAAAAATTGGAATTGGTATTTATTTTCTATCATGCCTTTCTCCTAGTAAGGGACCCAACAAAAACTTACAATGTAAGTTGAAACAAAATAGTTAAATAATTTCACATAATACAAAAGTTAAACCACTAACCCAACTGGTCTCCATGGATAGAAAAGGGCCCATCACACTAAACCAGTGGTTTCCAACCTTTTTTTGACCAGGGCCCACTTGACCAGGGATCACTCTCCAACATTAGTACTTCAGATTTGGTTTGGTTATTTTGGGTTCTGATTCAGAAAATTGCATTGGATAGATCACATCAGCTCTAGTTTCTGATACAGAACTTATGCCATCCAGTAGTCACCATCTGCCCACCCACAGAAAACCATATTTAATAATCTAGAGCCGTGGACCTTATTTTAGGTCTCGCAGCCCACCAATAGGCTGAGGCCCACAGGTTAGGAACCACTGCAGTAAACAGATCTGGTCTCCTACGCACATATATTTTTGGTCTCATTATGTGCAAAGTGGGAAGAACGTGGCAGTGCTAAGGACGTTCCTGCTCACACTCTTATGTCTTTAGACCTCAACTAGCCAGAGTAAGTCTCACTGAACTTACTCCTGAGTGAACATGCTTAGGATGTAATATATGAATCTAATTCTGCTGTGCCAAGTGATTACAGATTCTGACAAAGTCCCAAAGTGTATCTGACTGATTTGTTTTGCTGTGTAAGAAAAACTAACAAAAGCAGAATTAACAAGAAGAGCAGTTTAAAACACTACGGCAAACACAGGCAAATTTTAGGCATCAGCATTCCTTTTCCCTTTTCTGCAAATGAACACATATGAATACAAAAACATGAAATTGCCCTTTCAACAACAGTAGACAAAACAAAGAGAAAACAAGATAGAACAATATCATTTTGAACAACAATTTACATCAGTAGGTTGTTGTAATCTTTTGGGGTGTATGGTCATGTTCTAGAAGCATTCTCTCCTGACATTTCACCTGCATCTGTGGCAAGCATCCTCAGAGGTTGTGAGGTTTATATCACTCATAAAAATTCATCCATTAGCTTCACAGATCTACCATTTAAAACAAACTTTGCATAGAGCAATTAACTTAATTTTCCTTTACAATCAAGTTAAAAATGAAATTGAGTTGTTTGACTTAAAATGATTAAGTTTACTCATATATAAGTATGATTTGTACAAATAAAGGCAAGTATATATTTGAAACACACATCTGTTTGAAAAAAATGTACTAGTAGGTAAATTGTGGACTTATAGAATTAGTATATTCAAATAATTTTTATTTTCACTTCCATGTGAATGAAGAACTCTGTTCACATATCAAGGCAAATAGTGGCCTTCTAGGAGTTGCTGGACTTCAATTCTCATCAACCCTAGCATAAGGTTCTTGTGGGTTTTTTCGGGCTATAGAGCCATGTTCTAGAGGCATTTCTCCTGACGTTTCGCCTGCATCTATGGCAAGCATCCTCAGAGGTTGTGAGGTTCATCAGAGCATAGCTACTGATGAACGATAATGTAAGTTGCAGTCCAGTAACATATTTTAATTACTGTACACTATATTTATTTTAATTTGCTAGTTACCCTGAGTCAAATTTTCGGGGAAAAGATATGGAAACAACACTGGTGAGCTGATCCTTAATTTCTCCCACCTCTTCATCTACTGAAATGAATGGAGAAAACCTCAGAGGCAGAGATACTCTCTGGCACTAATGCTTTTAACTTCTGAAGGATCACTAAATCAGGTTCGATATATACAAGAGACGTTCAGTAAAAAACCAAAAACAAACCAGTATCTACCACAAATATCAAGCACTCAAGTTTTTTTCCTTTCAGACACCAGGAAGTGTAACTACAAATCCTACATTTTGGGGCAAAACTTTCTGACAACAAAATTCTAACATTTGTACAGGCCATTTAGAGTTTCTTTTTTTAGAGAGAAAAGTGGGATACAAATAAAATAATTCATACAGACAGACAACAAGCCTGTGCACATATATTTTTGAATCAATCGGAATCATAGAACCATAGAACCAGAAGAGACCACAAGGGCCTCAGATAATTCAGTTCTAAGCAGATAATGTGGATTATCTGATTTGATAATCTGGATTATATATCAGTGTAGAAGGGGCCTAAATTTAACCTACGAATGACAAGATTTGGACTAGACCTCAATCCCATACCTCTCCGCAAAATAATTGTATTTTATTTCATATCAAAAGCATTGCATAAATTAGTATAAAAACTGATAAAAGTAGAAGGAGCACAAGTGGCTAAATATCTTTTGACCAAAAAAAAGGGCAACAGCAACCGCATTGTCTGTAGCCTCCAACAACTCTTCCTATGAACATGAGGCAGGACACTGAGGGCAAGCACACAGATGCGGAGTTGTCTATTCTGCTCCACAGTTGCATAAGGTGGGGAATTCTTTTAAATTAATGAAAATATGACTCAATGATTCTGTGAAATGTTCAGGAACCAAGATCAGCTTGAAGCACACTAGCTTAGTCTGCTATACCACCTCTTATTTATTTATGTTATAAATTGTTTTTATTTGGAGTGGCAGCATAGTGTAATGGTTTGAGCTTTGGAATATAGAAACTTGTTCAAATCTCAGTTCAGCCATGAAAACCCATTGAGTGACCTTGGGGAAGCTCCATGAAATCAACCAGCATCTTCCTGCCTCAGAGGAAGGCAAAGGCAACCCCCCCCCCCCCCCCCGAATAAATCTTGCCTCTTAGGATCACCACACAACATCAGAATTGCTTTTATTCCCTTACAGCTGGCAATCGTTTCAACTGAAGAGCTACCCACAAACACTTAACAAGAGTGGGAAAATTGCAGACTCCTGATGTTGGATGGCAAGAGAAAGCTGGCCAGCACAGCCAATGGGCATGCCAAGAGCTGTGATTTAGCAGCATTTAGAGGGCTACACTTTGCTCACCTATATTTGAAATAAATAAAACTTAAGAGAGTTCTAGCTATTTGCCAACCAAGACAAGCACTATTTCTTCAAATGGGTTTTTAATTATTACCTGCTTTTTTTACCCAATGGTGCCAGGAACACCAGCATTAAGTTCTACTATACAGACTGAACTATGGACCATTTAAGTCTTGTTGCAGTCTAGCCAGCCACATGACCTTGGAGGTGTCTACGAACAACGCTGGCTCTTTGCTTAGAAATGGAGATGAGCACCAATCCCCAGAGTCGGACACCGTTACCTTACCTTACCTTACCTTACCTTACCTTACCTTTATCTGAGTTAACTAAGGGCCCTTCTACACAGCCATATAACCCAGAACATTGAGGCAGAATAACCCACAATATCTGTTTTGAACTGGGTTACCTGAGTCCACACTGCCATAGATCCCAGTTCAAAGCAGCTAATGTGGGATTTTATTTAGCTGTGTGGAAGGGGCCTAAGTCCACATGTTATTAATGTTACTCAGTAGGAATGCTTAGTATGACATCTCACAAGAATAATTTAGAAGATCGTTGTTCAAATCTTATCAGAGCCAGAAATTTGCTAGATTACCTTCAGTAAACCATTATTCTCTTTGCCACAGGTCTTCATCTACATTGTGGAAACAATATTACTTTTCTTCTTTACAATTTGCTTATAATTTTTACATGTAGCCCTTTGAATACTTCAAATATCTGATACTGCTGCTTGGCACTACTACTGTCATTTTAATAGTTCTCCCAATACTGTCCTCCCTCCATCAAACACATTGACTTACAAACATAGCACATGAAATAGTTTTGTTAATCTCTCTTGCTACAATAGCTGGATTTTATTAATGCACAAAATCATTTGTAAGAGATCAATTCTCAAGCAGTCTTCTAATGCAAATACGTAATTGTCTGTCTTATTAACTTTGTCAGCATTTTTGTGCTATTTGATAAATACTTTTTTGGAAGGCTCATAGATTGTTGTTAAGACCCGGTTTATTTCAATGACCAACAGTCTGTTTGGTAACAAAATATAAGGATCTTGACATATATTCAAAAACAGGTAAAAATATCTTGCTTCTCCGCTTTACTAGAGTAGAATTAAGGGTTTCAAATGCACAAATCAATCAGTTAAAGACAAATGTAATTCAACTCCTACTCTCAAACAAAAACACATCTGAGCTGTTCTGCACATGGGCCTCAATCTTTCACATGTGAGATCTATTGTTTTCAATTGGACGTAAATATGCGAAACTGTGCGCTAGTTTAGGATAATTACTTTTAAAGCTGAGTTGAAATTCCTGAAAACAAATAGCAGCATGGGCTCTGTTTAACAACAAATACTACTACTATTGGTTTGGAAGAAACATGGTGTCCTGAAGAAGATTTTAACCTATTCCTTGTAAGTTCTTTTCCCCCTCCCATATCTTTAGAAACAAGCATTTTATTTTATTTCAAGATGTGGTCTAATAAGTATATGTAGCACCAAATAAATAACCAAGCATCAGCAATACATTTTCACTAATTCAGGTAGATCAAAACAAAGGCACGAACTTTCCTGCAACTGTGATATTTGGTGTTTTGTGCAGGAACACAAAAGTAGCAACAAAGACATTAACAATTGCAGTTCAAGCTGAGAGTAACTGTTCTGTTTCAATTCAATGACACCACTAATGGCTTCTTAGCAGCTCCATGAAATCAACCAGCTGTCAAGCCAATGCATCAGAAGGAACAGTTACGCACTCCCCGAAGAAAAAGCAACACATCAGGATGTTTGGCAAAACATCTGCTCCTTCACACTGCAGTTCTATAATAAACATGCAAACAAAGAAATGAAGGAAGGGGTAAAGACAGCTCCAAAAATCTCAAGCTTCCATTAGCCTTCTATCTAAATCTTTGAGAAATCTTTACAAAAATATATTTATTTGTTTGGCACCTCTTATCTGACCATGCATCAGGTAAGAATGAATGACAAATACTCTAACATAATCAAAAGGTATGATGTTTGGGTTGACTGTCAATATTCTTGATAAATTTCATAATTACAGCTCTTTTACTATAATCAAAAATATATCCAACTATTATCCACAGATATCGAGGTAGACTGACCTAAGCATATAGCAGAGTGATTTCAACTCCTTCACACTGAGTATGTATTACTGTAAAGCTGAATTATAGGAATGAAAGCTACTTTGTTGACAGTACACAATTTTAGCTCAATTTCTGGGAATTTCAGTGCTGTGATGCTATAAAAGCAGTTCAAGAAAAACACCGATCACTTATTTTTGTTGATTAATTTTGAAAACACTAAAGTCAGAGGCTATTTTTATTTCAAAACCTACAGTTTAAAATCCTACATCACTTAATTAATCAGACAGTTAGTCCAGAATCCTACACAGAGCCATTCATATGCATGTGTTTCTATCAAGCATTGTTTTCAAATAATCAAAATCCCAGGCATTTAAAAAAATCCTTATAAGACTTTGTGTGGAAATGATCTCAACACCTAAAATGCATTCACTTCCAAAATACTTAAGATTCCCAACATGCCACACGCAGATATATCCAATACAGGCATTTGTTTCAGCTATAATTTTCTTGGTATTTCATGCTTTATTGATTTATCCACCATTGTGCCTCAAAACGTGCACGGTTTACAATAGGTGTGCGGTATCAAATATACTTAACTATCATTTTCTTAAACTGCTTTATCTTCTGTTGCTCACCATTTATAATCTGCCAAATCTCCCAAGCCTTTGTTGCATGTATAATTTAAAGCCATCTGTTCTGTGTGCTTTTAACTGTTTCAACATTTTCATCTACCTAAGAGTCACATCACTGGCAGCCATTCAATTCAACCCAGCTTTCTGAAGTGGCTTGCTTTTTTAAAAAGGAAAAGAAAAGAACATATTAAGGTAAACAGCTTACTTTTGTCAACATGAAAGCGTATTTCCTATCCAAGCATAAAAATATGTGAAATTTGTCTCTTAATGTAGAGTGTATTGAAGAAAAGAACATCTTGCTACGCTTAAAAAAAAGTGCCTGTTTGTTTCCATGTTAATTGTAGTCAATGGTAAATCTTCCCCCTGACATGAAGACAAAGGAAATGCAAATTAAACGCAGGGAGTTTTCGTGTTGTTAGTGCAAGTGTAAATAGATGGAGAGAAACACCAAACACATACAGGAAACCGAAAAAGAAAAACTGAATTCTGTGTTTTCATTTAGAGCCCAGTTTTCCCCAAGTTTTGCTCTGGGATCAGGGCAACTTTTTCTAAAATGAAAACAACATCGATTTTAAGGTATATGGAAACTGTAATATCTTTCGTTGTTTGCCACTAAACGACTCAAAGTTTAAGAGCTTGCAGCCATTAAATAATAAGATGGGATATCTATGTATTTATTTTGGTTTTTAGGGAGGCAATCTGGAACTCAGCATTCAGGTCCCTCCCCCCCCCCCCCCCCCCATGTCGGGAGCAACTTGAGAAACTGCAGGTTGCTCCTGGTGTGAGAGAATTGGCCGTCTGCAAGGATGTTGCCCAGGGGACTTCCCAGTGTTTGATAATCCTGTGGGAAGCTTCTCTCACGTCCCTGGATGGGAAGCTGGAGCTGACAGATGGGAGTTCACCTTGCTCCCTGGATTCGAACCACTGACCTTTTGGTCAGCAGTCCTGCTGGCACAAGGATTTAATCCATTGCGCCACCAGGTGCTCCTAGCATTCAGTAAAGACCTGGGTATATTTGGATCAAGCTGGAAACAACAAATCCTGGACACAGTCTAAGAGGCATGCAACATCTAGGATGGCTGGACTCTGCGCTAGGAAACAGCATAGTAAAAGCAATACACAAATGTATTTGCAGGCGCTGTTCCCTTAAGAAGTCAGTTGTCACCTTGTCGACTGACACAGGGCCACTTGCAAAAGGGAACATGCTTTCTCCATCAGTGACATGTTCAAAGAAAAAGGAAAACCATAGATTTTTTTTCCGTGTCAGGAGCGACTTGAGAAACTACAAGTTGCTTCTGGTGTGAGAGAATTGACCGTCTGCAAGGACGTTGCCCAGGGATCATAATAAGGAAAAGCCCAGTACAGGGGGAAGAAATAGCCAAGGAGACCTATCCTAGAGAGAAGTCTAGACACTTTTCTCCACCTGTTACAAAAAATACTCTTCTAGAAACCCTTTCCATCCAGCTAACTAAGGCTCCCTTCTCCTCCTGACAGCTTGAAACTTGTTCGACCAGAAATCCTTTGGGGAGAGAAATCTAGTAATACTCCTGAAGACACACCGTTGCAGGAGGGAGACTTCGAAAACCCCTTCTCAAACTTTGCATGACGTCACGGGCCGTCCCTGGGAAGCTGCCCTCCACTGGGTGCCTCTGCTGCCAAGAAGAAGGGCAGGCGGGCAGGCTGCTGCCCAAGGGCTCCTCGCCCAAGCCAGGAGGAAGGCAGGCAGGCAGGCGCAGAGGCTCCCAGGCGCGCTCCGGCTTGGAAATTCAAAAAGGAGACCGAGAAGAAGCCCAAGATGGCGAAAGGCTCTTGTTCTTGAGAGGGCAGGGAAAGAAAAAGGGGGGGGGGGAGTGGAAAATGGAGGATATTGTAATATACACAAAGGGATAAATTTCAACAACTCCGCCAAAGGGCTGCAGCTGCTTCTCCGGCTTTTTCGAAGGACAAAAGAGGAGAAGGCGAGGGAGGGAGGGAGAGAGAGAGGGAAGGAGAGGGGCAGGCAAGCAGGCAGGCAGGCGGGGAAAAGAAAGCCCTCCGAGGCAGAGCCACACCAAGGGCCCCCGGCCGCCCGGTTGGTCAAAACAAACAAGCCCCACAGAGAGAGGGAGGGGGGTCTTTAGAGGGGGACAACTTGGAGGGAGAAGAGTGGGCTGTGGGAGAAAAGGGAGAGACGCTAGAAAGTCCAGAAAGGGGCTCTAATGTCTGGGAAGAGCCCTTCATGTCCAGCAAGTGCCACTGGTGTCCAACAAGATGATCCCAAGGTCCAGAAACAGGCTCTACAGGTCAGAAAGAGCCTCTCTAGCAAGAGCCTTTAATGTCCAGAAAGAGTCTCTAATTCTAACAAAAGGAGTCCAGGAAGAGCCTCTAAGGTCCAGAAACAGGATTTTAAGGTCTGGCAAGAACATCTGAAGTCTGGAAAGGGCTCTAAGGTACAGAAAGGGGATCTAAGGTACAGAAAGGGGCTCTTAAGTTCCAGGAAAGGGCTGCTACAGAAAGGGGATCTTTAAGTCCAGAAAGGGGCTCCATGAGACCACGAGAGTTCTAGGATCCAGAAAAGCGTTCTCTTAAGATCCAGAGAGGGGCTCTAAAGGTCCAACAAGAACATTTGAAGTCTAGGAAGGGAGTCTAATGTCCAGAAAGGGGCTCTTTAGGTCCAGAAAGGGGCTCTTGAGAGCCAGTGAGAGGTTCTTAAGATCCAGAAAGAGGCTCTTGAGATCCAGCGAGAAGTTTTAAGGTCCTGAGACAGGCTCTTAAGGTCCAGAAAGGGTCTCTAGGGTCTAGCAAGAGCATCTAGGAGCCAGAAGAGAGCCCTGAGGTCCAGCAAGAAGTCCTTAAGATCCAGAGAGGGGCTCTTAAGGTTCCAAATGAGGCTCTTAAGCTCCAGCAAGAAGCTCTTAAAGTCCAGAAAGAGGCTCTTAAGATCCAAAGATCTCTAGGGTCTAGCAGGAGCATATAGGAGCCAGAAGAGAGCTCTTGAGGTCCAGCAAGAGGCTCTTAAGGTCCAGAAATAGGCTCTTAAGGTCCAGAAATAGGCTCTAAGGGCTAGCAGAAGCATTTAAGGTCTGGAAAGGGGCTCTTGAGAGGCTGTAATGTCTAGAGAGGAGCTTTTAAGGTCCAGAAAGGGGCTCTTGAGATCCAGAGAGGGGCTCTTGCGGTCCAGGTGGAGTCCCTGATGCCTTTCCCTCCCTCACTTGGGAGGGACCTGACCCTCCTTTCCGTCTTTCCAGTTTCCAACAGGAAGGGGCTCCCGGGCTGTCTGTCATGCCCAGGGCGAGTGGCGCAAGCCAAGGAAGGCCTGCCAAGGAGGCAAAAGAAAAGGGAAAGTGGCGAAAGGGGCAGGCAAGCCAAGAGGAGGCGGAGGGAGGAGGAGGAGGAGGAGCGCCTTGGTGCCTGCCTGCCTGGGCTGGCCAAGGGTCAAAGGCTGCCAGGCAGGCCGGGCGGGGTGCTCCTCCTTTGGCTCCTCGGCCCCTTCCCTCCCTCTTTCCCTCCCTCGCCTGGCAAGCCCCCTCCCACTCGGGTGCCCGGGCGCCCGCCCCGAGTGGCACAAGGTCAGTTTCACTTCCCAGGCTGGGAGAAGCTCCTTCTGCTCCTTCTCTCTCTCTCTCCTTGGAGGGCTCCGAGCGGGGAAGAGAGCGAGAGACGCCAAAACACCTCCTCCTCCTCCCCAGCAACAAAGAGATGCCAGGAGCCAGGATCCCCCACCGAGCCCGTCCTTTCCCCCCGTCTCCCCTTCTCCGTTGATAACCCGGGGTTTGCCTTACCTTGTGCCGCTTGGAAGAGGCTCCCTTGGGCTGGAGGGGGGCGTGAGAAGGCTGGGATGGGGAGGCTGGGGCGGCAGTGGGGGCGAGCTAGCGGGGGGCATCCATCGCGTGGCCCCGGAGCCTTGCTCTCTCCCTCCCTCCTCTCTCTGCTTAAGAGTCCCTTTGCAGCGGGTGGGAGCCGCTTCCCTCCTCAAGGTTGCTTCAGCTCCACTTCCAGGCGAAGCCTTCCCGAAGTGACGTCAACCCACTCCGCTCGCTCCTCTTCCTAACAATGAAAGTTGCTGTTCAAGGGAAGGAAGGGGGCCAGAGAGAGAGAGAGAGAGAGAGAGAAAGCCCTGGCTGCTCTCTCTGTCTCCTGTCTGCCCGCACTAATCAGAATCAGCGACCCCAAAGGCGGGTGGCTGAAGGGAGACACACACACGAGAGAGGCTTCATCCCTCCGCTTCCAAAGTTCAGCACCTCTTTTTTTTTTTTTTTTGGGGGGGGGGGGCTCTTGGCAGACCCACTCTCCAGTTGGGAAGAAAGTTGGGCTGCTGCTTTTGTGGAGGGCTTGAAAGGATGCGCTTCAAACGGGGTGTTCTATAGGGCATGAAGCATAAGCACAACTCTTCAATATTTATTTATTTAGGAGATCGCGAAGGGGTGTGAGAGGGGGTCACTGAAGACCATCAGAAAACACAGTATTTTCTGTCCGTCATTGGGGTTCTGTGTGGGAAGTTTGCCCCAATTCTGTCGTTAGTGGGGTTCAGAATGCTCTTTGGTTGTAGGTGAACTATAAATCCCAGCAACTGCAACTCCCAAATGACAAAATCAACAGAGGCCAACCCCACCAGTATTCAAATTTGGGCATATTAGATATTGGTGGCAAATTTGGTCCAGATCCATCGTTGTTTGAGTCCACAGTGCCCTCTGGATGTAGGTGAACTACAACTCCCAAACTCAAGGTCAATGCCCACCAAACCCTTCCAGTATTTTCTGTAGCTCATAAGAAGTTGGCCCAATTTTATCTTTGGAGGGTTTCAGAATGCTCTTTGGTTCTAGGTGAACTATAAATCCCAGCAACTACAACACCCAAATGCCAAGGTCTATTTTCTCCAAACTCCACCAGTGTTCACATTTGGGCATGTTGAGTATCAGTGCCAAATTTGGTCCATATCCATCATTGTTTGAGTCCGCAGTGCTCTCTGGATGTAGGTGAACTACAACTCCCAAACTCAAGGTCAATCTCCACCAAACCCTTTCAGTATTTTCTGTTGGTCCAATTCTATCTTTGGTGGGGTTCAGAATGCTCTTTGGTTGTAGGTGAACTATAAATCCCAGCAACTGCAAGTCCCAAATGTCAAGGTCTATTTTCCCCAAACTCCATCAGTGTTCAAATTTGGGCATATTGAGTATTCATTCTAAGTTTGATCCAGATCCATCGTTGTTTGAGACCACAGTACTCTCTGGATGTAGGTGAACTACAACTCCCAAACTCAAGGTCAATGCCCACCAAACCCTTCCAATATTTTCTGTTGGTCATGAGAAGTTTGGCCCAATTCTATCTTTGGTGGGGTTCAGAATGCTCTTTGATTGTAGGTGAACTATAAATCCCAGCAACTACAACTCCCAAATGTCAAGGTTTATTTTCCCCAAACTCCATCATTGTCAAACTTGGGCATAATGAGTATTCGTGCTAAGTTTGGTCCAGATCCATCGTTGTTTGAGACCACAGTGGATGATTTTAAGGTCCTTGGTGGTATGTAGAGGGAGATACGTTTGGACAGGTAAACTGGGCCAAAACCGTTTAGGGCTTTATAGGTTAAGACCAGCACTTTGGATTGTGCCCGGAAGCTAATAGACAGCCAGTGGAGCTGAGGAACTGTATTAAGGGGTCGTGGCATTAGGAAGGTTGAGAAACACTGATCTACACTGTGGAATGAATGCAGTTTGACACCACTTGAACTCAAATGCTGTAGAGTTCCAGTTTTGTATGGTCTTGAGCAGGCCCGTAGCCAGGATTTTGATTCGGGGGGGGGGGGGGAGGGCTGAGTTTGATTCAGGGGGGAGGGCTGAGTCTGAGTGAAAGAGGGTCTACCCTAGCAAACCTTTCGTATCGTTACCCCAATACCCCCATGCATATGAGATATATTGAGCATGGTGATCAGATCATGACATGAATAAACATAATAGTTTAAATAATGTACAAGTAAGGCCTTTTCACAGACCACCATGAGAATTTTTGGGGGGGGGGGGGGAGCTGAAGCCCCCTGAGCCCCCCCCCCCCCCCCCGGCCACATGCCTGGTCTTGAGCCTTCTCTGCCAAATCATAACGGAACCTAGCCAAGCTACAAATTTCATCATTCCCTAGCATTGAGCCATGGCAGTTCAAGAGGTTTAAAACTGCATTCATTCTACAGTGTAGATGCACCCAGGGTCTTGTGGGAATGGGAAAGCTATACAGTTTTGCAACATGCTTCCCCCTCCCCCAAAGGGGAGCAGAGGTATCAGATGATGATAATCCTTATTATATTTATGTATAACCCACTTTTCTGTATTGATCAAGACCCAAAATGGATCACACTCATAAAAGCAATACTATTTAAAAACCTAAAAATATTAATATTAAAACAGAATTAATATTTGTGTTAAAAAGTCAGCTAAAAATCACTTAAAACAAGAAAAACTGTTAAAATAATGAAGACATTATTTTATCTCTTGCCATGAAGGAATAAAGTAAGCCCATCAAATGTCCCCTTCAGTCTCCATCCCCAAAGTCAGGTCTCTTTTAGTAGAATAAGGGAGGAAAAATGACATACAGTACATAAGATGATGATGTTTTTATGCATATATATATATAGGTAAAGGGGGGGGGGGAGGGGAAAGAACAGACTGCGGAAACTATCGAGGTATCTCCCTTCTAACCTCTGCTGGAAAAATCCTCGCAAGAATCCTTGCAAACCGCCTTCTGCCCCTCTCAGAAGACACCCTCCCAGAATCCCAGAACGGCTTCCGCCCCTCCAGAGGAACTGTGGACATGATCTTCACTGCACGACAGCTCCAAGAAAAATGCAGGGAACAAAACCAACCTCTGTACATGGCATTCATCGACCTTGCAAAGGCATTCGACACAGTGAATCGCAGCGCTCTCTGGACCATCCTCCAAAAAACTAGATGCCCTAACAAATTTGTGAACATCCTGCGGCTCTTCCATGATGACATGATGGCAACAGTCTTGGACAGCAATGGCTCCCAAAGTGACCCATTTAAGGTGGAATCAGGTGTCAAACAGGGATGTGTTATTGCCCCAACCTCTTCATCGCTATGATACTTCACCTTGTTAATGGGAAGCTTCCCACCGGAGTGGAAATCATCTATCGAACAGATGGCAAGCTGTTTAACCTCAGCAGATTGAAAGCCAAAACCAAGGTTACGACAACATCTATTATAGAACTCCAGAATGCTGATGACAACGTCGTCTGTGCGCATTCAGAAGAAGACCTACAAGCCACTCTAAACACCTTCACAGAAGCATACAAGAAGCTTGGCCTGTCACTGAACATCGAGAAAACCAAAGTGCTCTTCCAGCAGTCTCCGGCCAACCCCTCTCCAATGCCAGAAATATAGCTTAATGGTGGAACATTAAAAAACGTTGACCATTTCCGCTACCTTGGCAGCCACCTTTCCACCAAAGTCAAGACAGACACTGAAATTCAACACTACCTGAGCTCTGCGAGTGCAGCATTTTTATGAATGAAGCAGAGAGCATTTGAGGACCGGGACATCCATAGGGATACCAAGGTGCTTGTTTATAAAGCTATTGTCCTCCCAATCCTGCTATACACCTGTGAGATATGGACAGTCTACAGACGTCACATGCAACTCCTGGAACAATTCCATCAGCGCTACCTCCGGAAAATCCTGCAAATCTCTTGGGAAGACAAGCGGACAAATGTCAGCATGCTGGAAGAAGCAAAGATCACCAGCATTGAAGTCCTCCGCCATCAACTCCGCTGGACTGGCCATGTTGTCCAGATGCCCGACCACCATCTCCCAAAGCAGTTGCTCTATTCCGAACTCAAGAACAGAAAACAGAATGTTGGTGGACAGGAAAAGAGATTTAAAGATGGGCTCAAAGCCAACTTTAAAAACTGTGGCATAGACACTGAGAACTGGGAAGCCCTGGCCCTTGAGCGCTCCAGCTGGAGGTCAGCTGTGACCAGCAGTGCTGCAGAATTTGAAGAGGCACAAATGGAGGGTGAAAGAGAGAAACATGCCAAGAGGAAGGTACATCAAGCCAACCCTGACTGGGACTGCCTTCCACCTGGCAACCAATGTCCTCACTGTGAGAGAAGATGCAGATCAAGAACAGGGCTCCACAGTCACCTACGGACCCATCCCCAGGATACTACACTTGGAGGACCATCATCCTCGGACTATGAGGGATCACGTAAGTAAGTAAGTAAGTAAGTAGAGGTAAAGGTTTCCCCCTGACATTAAGTCTAGTCATGTCCAACTCTGGGAGGTGGTGCTCATCTCAATTTCTAAGCTAAAGAGCTGGCATTGTCCATAGCCACCTCCAAGGTCATGTGGCCGGCATACCTGCATGGAGTGCCATTACCTTCCTGCAGAAGTGGTGCCTATTGATCTACTCACATTTGCATGTTTTCAAATTGCTATGTTGGTAGAAGCTGGGCCTAATACAGGGAGCTCACCCCGCTCCCTGGATTCAAACCACCAACCTTTCGGTCAGCATGTTCAGTAGCTTAGTGGTTTAACCCGCTGTGCCACTATGGCCCTTTATATATTTTATTATATCTAAATAATACTTTTATTATAGGAGCCCCTGGTGGCGCAATGGATTAAACCTTTGTGCTGGCAGGACTAAAGGCATTAGGAGATTCGAATCCAGGGAGAGTGTGGATGAGCTCCCTCTGTCAGCTACAGCTCCCAATGCAGGGACATGAGAGTAGCCTCCCACAAGGATGGTAAAACATCAAAACATCCGGGCGTCCCCTGGACAACGTCCTTGTAGACAGCCAATTCTCTCACACCAGAAGTGACTTGCAGTTTCCGAAGACACTCCTAACACGAATATATATATATATATATATATATATATATATATATATATATATATCCCCTGCCACATGTTGCTGTAGCCCAGTCTGTGTATATGTGTTTTGTGTGTGTATATATTTGTGTATATGTGTATATGTGTGTGTTTGCTATATATGTGGTTTTCTCATGCGTTGTAATGAAATTTTTGTTTTCGGGTTGTTCAGTTTTTATGAGTGATGGTCACCCGTTGGCCTGATAGGTGTATTGTGTCCAAATTTGGTGTCATTTCGTCCAGTGGTTTTTGAGTTATGTTAATCCCACAAATGAACATTACATTTTCACACACATATCTATCTATCTATCTATCTATCTATCTATCTATCTATCTATCTATCTTGCCACCATCTCCCAAAAGGGACTTGGGGCGGCTTACAAATTGTACAGCAATAGATTGTTGTTATACTTCAAGAGGAAGGCTTACACCGCTGGTCCTTAATGTCCCTACTAAGTGACATCAGTTTAAAATTAAAATCAGAATTCGTTCTTCCGCGGTCCTATTGCAGACCCACTGCAATATTTTGAAACGTGATTATTGTAAGAAATGAGAGCAGTGAAATCTGTGTGAGAGACTGAGGAGGGGGAGAGCAAAAGGAGGAAACATACAACCCTCTTCTGATTCAGTAGCTTACTCTGCATGTTCTCTCTCCCTCCCATACACCAAAAACTCGAGCTAAGCCAGGGTTAAAGTACACTGCAAACAAAGACTTGCTTCCTGTAAACTATAAAAGTAAAAGCTTAAGATACAGCCAGGAGCACTGACTAGAAATAAGAAGGGAAAGTGCAAGGGGACGTTTTCTCTGACTCTGAAACTGGAGCATGCAAGTGCTGACGGTGCTTTTGCACTGTCAAGGGCCATTTGAAATGTGAAGGTTTTTTTTACATCAGATCTGAACAAAAGCTGGTAGCAACATCAAAATAATATGCACATGTCGAGAGATACTATTGTGTTGTGTTTCCTTTTCAGGCCCTGGCTGTGATTTTAATTGTGCTGGAGGATCTTCATTAGTATTAGCACATGGAGAGATTTCACAAAGCTGCTTCATTAGGGAAAAAAAAAGCTTGGCAGACTGGGTCTCTTTGCATGCAATGAGAATGTCAGCCTTACCTCGGTCATTTGTAACATAATAAGTGGAAGCACAATGATTGCAATGAAGGAACACTGGGGGAAGGGCAAAAAACACGGCCTGTCTAACAAGGATATCTGAAAAGCTCCTCGTTACGCAGGAAAATGTATTCTGGAAAAATTAGCAGAAATTATGTCTTGGCAGGCTCAGGAAAAATCAGTTAATGGGCTATGATTTTAATTGTAATATTAGCGCTAGTTTATTTTCTTCCAGGGTTTCACATTCGGCAGCAAAATTGTGCTCGCATTTATTGATTTTTTTCCAGTGTCACATTCCCGGAATACAGATTTTAATCATTTCACTACACCACACTCGATAATTTCATTAAAAAACTGGAACCTTCCATCCCCAGAAAAGCATTTAATTTCAATGACACACGATTTCTCTTAGCAGCCTACTGTCTCAACAGTAAAAGCTGGCCTAAGGTTCAAATGCATAATTTAATCCCGAGTTCTCCATGCTCGGCATTCCTTTGAAGCTATAATTTGACTAACTACCTAATAACTGTAATAAGGACAATGATTTCCTTATAATATATTATTAACCCATATTTAATTAACTCAGGGGCCAAGCTCTGTACATGTTTGATTGGGTCAGTAGTTCTATAACCTCAAAATTTACTAATAATATTCTGGGAGGGAAAAAAATGTGTCATAAGAATATAGCTATGAATATATCCAATTAGATATTTCACTCCGAATGCTACACATCAAAAGCCCATACATTTCCCTCAGAAAACCAATATTGCCTCTCACATTATATCCATATTTTAAAGTACACAGAGAGTAAACAATGGATTTAGATCATTCGCACAGTAAATTATACAGTTATTATGTAGATACTTTACAAATTAAGACCACTGCAATATGCAAGGAAGCATTTCTGTTAATAATAGTGTTCAATAAAAAATGGAGAGCAGTCAATCAACTTAGAAAAATAGGAAAGGGAATGCCTACACGTGTTGTTAAGAAATATCTTTACATTTTAATGTGATAATATACAAATTTTATGGTGCGGTTCTGAAAGTTGCTTTGCTGGCAAATAAATGCATGGAATAAGGAATGCCTATTGCTGCCCCAGTGCAACATAAAACAGTAACGATACTCTTGCAAGGGTGTCACGCAAAACAATATACCCTTTCATTTGTCCAGATATATAAAAGGCTGAAGTGATCGCCGAGAGCCGTGTATGTTTCTAATAATGTTCATCTATGCTATTCAGTGCCAAAAACATTACATCCTCGCCTTCCCTGCAGTTTTGCTTCAGCACATATTTTTTACAAGATTTTTTCCCCTGAATCATTAAACAAAATAAAGCAATATCTAACTCATTTCACTAGAAAGCAGTTTATTGATTTTTGGCTTCAATTAGTGCTTCAACATATAGGAAGGGCCTTCGATGGTGTTTGTAGTGCAAATCAAATGCACTATAAGAGAAAAAAGGGATGATTTTTGGAGGGTTTTGGGAATTTGTTGTACTCAAAAATGTTTCATGTGCACCAAAATGTGTGTTGTATTATTATTTGTTCAATTATTATCTGTTCAAGAGAAATGCTTAGTTTATGAAACTCTTGATGCATTTAGAATGAACAAGTTTATGAAAATGATCAAGTCACTTTCTAAATTTGGTTTCCTTTTTCAGACAAGCTGTGGTTTTAAAACAGTGGTTCCCAACCTTTTTTTTTTTGACCCCAAACAACTTTGACTAGGGTCCACTTTGACCAGGGACCACTTTGACTAGGGACCACTTTGACCAGGGACCACTTGACCAGAGATCACTTTTGACCAGGGACCATTCTCCAACATTAGTACTAAAAAGGTTACGAATCGGTTTTGGACAACTTTAGATTCGGTTTGGTTATTTGGGCTTCTGATTCAGAAAATTGCATTGGATAGACCACATCAGCTCTAATTTCTGATACAGAACATATGCCATCCAATAGTCACCATCTGCTCGACCACAGAAAACCATATTTAATAAGCCTCAGAACTATAAGAGGGTTTTGTGAGTCCAGTCACTTGTTGCAACGGTGTAGTAACAGTGAGACTGCGCACCATATTTTCATTCTTGTGGATCACTGATGGTGCACGAACCACAACTTGGGAACCACTGTTTTAAAACATGCACACACATGGTATCGATCCATTTCTTTCCATGTGCATTAATTATTTCATTGTTACAGATTCTTTTATTCTGCCATTAACATGTTTTGAAAATCACTTGTAAGCTGTTCAATTTTACTATACAAGGACCATTTTGAAAAAAAGGCCAGTAAATAGTTGGGACATCAAGAACTTGATGAATGACAATGTTTTGTCGAAGGTTTTCATGGCTGGAATCACTGGGTTGCTGTGAGTTTTCTGGGCTGGATGGCCATATTCCAGAAGCATTCTCTCCTTACGTTTCGTCCACATCTATGGCAGGCATCCTCAGAGATTGTGAGGTCTGTTGGAAACGAGGCAAGTGAGGGTTATATATCTGTGGAATGTCCATGGTGGGAGAAAGAACTCTTGTCTGCTTGAGGCAAATTTGAATGTTGCAGTTTGCCACCTTGATTAGCATTGAATGGCCTAGTTTTCAACAGACCTCACAACCTCTGAGGATGCCTGCCATAGGTGTGGCTGAAACATCAGAAGAGAATGCTTCTGGAATATACCATACAGCCCGGAAAACTCATAGCAACCCATTGATCAATGACAGTTTGGGCCCCATATCTTTACTGATTGTCTTTCTTATCTAGCAGGTGTTCTGTTGGTAATTCCATTTATTGCAGTCTTTGTCGTGATCACCAATGATAGGGAGATAATTTGGAGGAGCTTTTTGCAAAGTTTTGCAGCGTTTGTTTTGGAGGATAATCTCAAGCCATTGTGTATACATGAATATTTTTAAATTAGGGATTTTCATAATTCTTGCTCTGTGGGCATCCTTTCCACAGAGTTTTGCTTGTAGAGAAACTCACAAAGTATCTGCCACAGGAGGACAACAGTCTTGACCTATGATGAGCCATCCATTGACCTGCAGTACTGGCCATGTTTTTAGGCCTGATAATTGTTTCACTTAAATTAAGAGTGTCCTCTACTACACTTATATCTGCTTAGTACCATCACTTTTCAGGCAATCAAGGCAATAGTTCTATCTTTCAGGAATCCCGTGCACCATTATACATCTTCCTATTGAACTTCTACTCAAAAGCTTTCAAAGGATGCCATTGAATTCAAGGATACAGGATTAGAGAACTGGGTATAGACAATTAATTTGTGGGACTATTTCCATTTACTATGCACATGAGAAATGATATGGATACTAGTTTCATAGATATTGTGGTCACATCATAAAACTTGGTGTTTTAATTGATAGATTGCTATGCAGTTTTCTACATGATCTTGTACAGCAATCTCATGTATTTGTGGACCAAAAATGTGGATATCATCTATGAATAGCTATGGAAGTTCATCTTGCATTGATCTGATAGACTGGAAAAGGGTAATCTTGGATCTCTTTGTGAGAGAAAGGCACAATGCAAAATTAAATAAATAAAAGTGGTCTTCCAGATTTCATAACTCCAGTTAACTCTAGCCTGCATGGCAAATGGTCTCTCATTTCTGGTGTGAGAGAATTGACCATCTGCAGGGATGTTGCCCAGGGGACACCCAGATGTTTTACCATCCTATGGGAGGCTTCTCACATGTCTCCACTCAGGAAGCTGGAACTGACAGGTGGGAGTTCATCCTATTTCGCAGATTCAAACCGCCGACCTTCAGGTCAGTACTTCAGCTGGCACTTGGGGTTTCATCCTGCACATGAAGAGCGGCTTAAAGAGTTGAGCATGTTTAGCTTTCAGTAGAGAAGGCTGAGAGGATACATGATGGCCATGTATAAATATGTGAGGAGAAGTCATAGGGAAGAGGGAGCAAGCTTATTTTCTGCTGTCCTGGAGACTAAGACATGGCACAATGGCTTCAAACTACAGGAAAGCAGATTCCACCTGAACATTAGGAACAACTTCCTAACTGTGAGAGCTGTTCAGCAGTGGAACTCTCAGCCCCAGAGGGTGGTGAAGGCTCCTTCTTTGGAGGCTTTTAAGCAGAGGCTGGATGGCCATCTATTTGAATGCGATTTTCCTGCTTCTTGGCAGGGGGTTGGACTGGATGGCCCAACGAGGTCTCTTCCAACTCTATGGTTCTATGATGCTATGATAACCCATTGCATACCACAGCTACTATAGTAAGAGATGATGGACATTGTATTCAACATCTGGAGGGGCATTGCTGTATGCCTGCTGTATGCATTTGTTTAAGAGTCCATCCCATTGAATTCAATACAGTTTACTTCCAAATGAGTGTGTGCAGAATTGCACTGTGAAGACTCTGAAAAATATTTCTGCAAGCTTTGCCTTGACCATCCATCTACTCAAGGATAGAAATATTAGCATGATATACAAGCTATTCGTGTATAAAAAGAAACACTAAAATTGATTTATTGAAAAGCTAAATATTTCATTCAATTATGATGTGCAATCTATGCGTTAAAACATTATGCTTAAAAGTAATACTTCAGTGGAAAGCTGTTGGAAGCATAACCTTCGTGCTTAGAACATTTACTCTGGGTTTAAGAGGTTTATTCTTATCACAGATACTTGTTGGCACAGAAGAGCTTATGCTATCACTCTCTGAGGGCTATTTATACAGTTTAACATGTCTAAGTACTCCTGCCTTTATGCTGCTACACACCCTGTTTTATGATGTCACCCTAGAGCAGTCAAATGAACAAGGAGCTACTTCATTTCCCCGTAATCAAAGGGTGCAGAAGGACAGAAAGCTTGTGCATACTTAAAAGGGAATGCAGCTTCAAGGCAACATAAAGCATAACTTTAATAGCTTTGCAGATAAATTGATTGGTTGTTGATCACTCTGATTTTCCGTTCTGAAATAACTGCCCTGTTAGGAATCAACTTGAAACGATCTGACAGAACAGTCAGGTCCCATAAATGATGTTCATAATTTACAGAACATGGAGAGATGGCTTTCATGGATGCTTTTGTAGCATCTACAGCTAATGTGCTGCAATGCCGTGGTTTAAACTGATCCTGTTTTCAACAATTGTATTGGTAACACTTTGCAGCAAAATTCAGGCCCGCGTTGGTGAGAATGAGTAAATATGTATTAATTGTTCTGTATCAGTTTACTTTAGCTAAACTAAATTCTCTTCGCAGTGATGGCCTAGTCTCTAGTCAAGCATGAAAACTGGTTTGGTGACCGTGGAAGATCATATTTGCTTTGGGAGAGAGATAAAAGAAGCAAGATCCTATTGGTTCTCTTGGGGCATTTTCTAGCTACAATAGAGTCTCGCTTATCCAACATAAATGGGCCGGCAGAACATTGGATAAGTGAAAATGTTGGGTATTAAGGAGGGTTTAAGGAAAAACCTATTAAACATTAAATTACATTATGATTTTACAAATTAAGCACCAAAACATCATGTTTTACAACAAATCAACAGAAAAAGCAGTTCAATACACGGTAACGTTATGTAATTACTATATTTACAAATTTAGTGCCAAAACATTGCAATGCATTGAAAACATTGACTGCCTAGAGAAACAGCTATGTATCCGGGTGGGAGGCAGACTGCGTTGGATAATACAGAATGTTGGATAAGCGAAGGTTGAATAAGTGAGATTCTACTGCAGGGGTCCTCAAACTAAGGCCCAGGGGCCAGATACAGCCCTCCAAGGTCATTTACCCAGCCCTTGCTCAGGGTCAGCCTAAGTCTGAAAGGACTTGAAAGCACACAACAACAACAATTATATCTCATCAGCCAAAAGCAGGCCCACATGTTCCATTGAAATACTAATAAGTTTATATTTGTTAGAATTGTTCTTCATTTTAATTATTGTATTGTTTTAAAGTGTTTTTTTGCATTACAAATAAGATATATACAGTGTGCATAGGAATTCATTCATATGTTTTTCAAATTATAATCCGGCCATCCAACAGTTTGAGGGACTGTGACCTGGCCCTCTGTTTAAAAAGTTTGAGGACCCTTGCTCTTCTGTATTGAGACAATCAACCATGGTATCTTTCTTGATAGACTGTCTTTCTGGGGACTAAAGGATTCAACCATCCTGTCCCAGAAGAAGATGTTTGGCGTTTGTCCCAATGCAATTACACTTTGGGATTTCACAAGACTTTTTTTTATCTTTCCGTGAAATAACATGTATACAAATCTATTGGAGACACAATAGAGGAGAATGAATAGTCACCTCTGTGTTGATTATTTCTTAGTCTTCCTCTCCTTCTAATCCAAATGAGGCTATCAAAGTTCTGAACCGGTGCTCACACCCTGGATTATATGTTACATCTCCCACATCTTTATCAGGACTTTCAGACAAATGAAGACGCCACACTGCTATGGGTAGTAAGAAATCCTGTGCCTATTCCTACTCTGCCTAGTTCAGCCATATTTAATCTTAATCAAACCATAACGCATATCCAATTCCATTCATCACCTATGTAGAATAAGCACTGAGATTATGAGAACTAACATAAAAAAGAAGCAAAACAATAGGTGGTGTTTTAATTGATAGATTTGAGTCTGCTGGGAGGAGGCTGGTAGCCATGTAGTGGATGGCTTTCACAGTGTTCAACCTTATTTCTCTCACATTTAATAGCAACTTCCCATTCGCACATCGGAGGGGGGGGGGCAATGCCAGCTAGCTTGTAGAGTTTATCAAAAGGTGTAGGTTTAAGACATCCAGTGATTATTCTGCATGTTGCATCCAATGCTTTGTTCACCTGCTTTGCATGGGCAGACCTATGCAGACTTAAATCTATCCCAGCATCCCAGAAAACTCAGACTCAAATCAAGGAAAAGCTTTATAAGAACTACCACTCCTCTTGGTGTCCCCCCAGCAACAGCAAGGGTATCCCTCTGGGCAGCTAAACCAGGAAATCCCAACTGGATGGCCTCCCATGAGGGTCTTCCTCCAGGGGCAAACCAAGAATGGGCAACTTGAAAGTCCCTGAACAGACTCAGAAGTGGAGTGGGCAGATCAAAAGACAACCTGGCAAAATAGCACTACCTAAAAAAATCCCACACCTTATGTGACTGTGGAGCAGAACAGACAACTCTGCATCTGTATGCTTGTCCACTATGCCCTGCCTCTTATACAGAGGAAGAATTCTTGGAGGCTACAGACAATGCCATTGCTGTTGCCCATTTTTGGTTAAAAGATATTTAGCCACCTGCACTCCTTCTTTTTTTTTTTGTTTCATACTAATTTATGCAATGCTTTTTGCATAAATGAGTATAAAATTTAATAAATAAACAAACAAATAAATTGATAAATTGCTATGCAGTTTTCTACATGATCTTGTACAGCAATCTCATGTATTTGTGGACCATAAGTGTGGACGAGATAGACGCCCCACAGAGACCTATAATGAAGTCTTGGCAAGGTTACAAGGAATCCGGCTTCTGCACTCTTTTGGAAGTTACAAAACTCTCAGGTCAATCCCTTGCAATCCATCATTTCAAAATGATCCAATAGTATAAAAAAGACAGGCTTTTCTGTATTTGTATTACTGTTGCTACACATAGTACTTTAGGATAGGAAGTGAAAACAATACTGTATACAGTTTAAACTACTGGGGGATTAGATTAGACAAATATAATTAAGCAAGCAGAAGTTTAGCTGGGTCACTGGGATTAATAACTGTGTTCTTGGAGGAAATCCCACAGACTTCTTTAATTACAACATAGAGGAGCTAAAAGCATAAATTAATTAACTGATGTGATTGACCAATTAATGGTTTGATTTCAGATTTAAAATAGAGCTCACACTAATCGGGGCCAGCAATCTGTTCTCTCCTATTCATCCGTCATGGACCTGTGAGTCTTCTGTTGTCTGCTTTCTCTTCTTGCGGTCTATCCCAGACCATAACTCCTTGATGATAAGGAGCTCATGCAAACCTCTTTTGCCAGAACTTTGTAGTAGAAAAACAAGACACCAAAAGAGGGGGGGGGGGGCTGAGATGAATGGGAGCAGAATTTTGCTTTCTTTCTACTTGAATTGAAAACTTGATGGGAGATAGGGAGAAGATAAATCTGTGGGAAAGCAGATCCTTGGTTGCACTTATCCAGACTAAGTTGAAATGTTCAGCAAGAGATGCCACTGAAATAGTAGAGAAGCTACCAGTGAATTGAGGCCCAACCTGAAGACCGGACTGGTGAAGTTTCTCCCTTTAAAAACAAAACAGGAAAATGTTGCAAACCAGATATTCATATGGTTGGGCATTTCTTCAAAAGACCTAGTTCACACTGGGTTGTTGTAGGTTTTTCGGGTTGTATGGCCATGTTCTAGAAGCATTCTCTCCTGATGTTTCGCCTGCATCTATGGCAAGCATCCTCCGAGGTTGTGAGGTTCACACTGGCTGCACTCTGTCCATGCAGTAGCTGAAAAGAGTCTTCTTGCTCTTCTTCTGAGCTATTGCAGTTTTTCCTTAAAGTGAGTACATAAACTAGGACTAAATCACCATAGGGAGCTAATCTGGCAGGATAAAGCTCTTTCTGGGAATTAGAATGAGAGAGCAGGAACAATGAATGCAGCTTCTTGTCTGTAAAGGACTAAACATCCTTATAGCATGTTGCACTCCTGTTGTAATAAGTTGTTTAATAATACTTAACATTAGAGGTAGTTATTTCTGCAGTTGTGATGAAGCCAATCTGGATTTTATTCTAGAGCTAACCAATGTCCTAAATCTGTTTAGATGCAGTCCAGCACCTTGGATAGCTCTCTTAAAGTGTAGAATAAAACCCAAGGCAGATTCACTATAAACCTGATATGGAAGCCACTGGGTGGCTACTGTGGATGGAGAGCTAAAATGCCAGAGCAATATCCTGAATGGCACAAGCTTTGAATGTTTGTGGCACTGCTGGAAAGAGTAAACAGAGACTCAGTGTAGTAGTAGTAGTAGTAGTAGTAGTAGTAATTTAAAGATCGACTCTGGCACACGCTAATAAAGGTGGTCCCAGTGGTGATTGGCACACTGGGTACAATGTCTATAGACCTTGGCCTGCACTTAAAAACAATCGGCGCTAACAAAATCACCACCTGTCAGCTGCAAAAGGCCACCCTACTCAGATCTGCACACATTCTTCGCTGATACACCAGATCGTCTTAGACACGTGGGAAGTGTCCAGTGTGTGATCCAATACAACAGCCAGCAGAGTGATTTGCTATGTACAAATCTTGTTGTGTATCAAATAATAATAATAATAAAGGGGAGCAGTTTGCATTTGAATGGAATGATTGTGGCTCAGTTCAGACATAGTGTTAAACCATGGTTACAGAAGCGAGCCTTAGAAGTGCATCCTTCTCCCTTTTTCTTAAAGGCTAATAGAAGAGAGGAGAAAGCAGGATTACATACTTTCAGCTTGAAACACACTATAGTTTTTCCACCTCAAGTCACCTCCGGGTTGAGAGGGGCGGTCTATAAATATGGCAAATAAATAAATAAATAGTTTGTCCTTTCATCCAACTGTGGCAAACATAGTTTGGGCAAACCACCATTTGCCACATTCAGACAAAAGAGCAAATCATTACTTGCTACAAACTAGGTCCCTAATTTCTTTTTCTTTTGTGCAAAAGGAGAGAAGAAAAAGAAGAAGCATGTCAATGTATTGTCAAAGGCTTTCATGGCCAGAATCACTGGGTTGCTTTAAGTTTTTTCGAGCTGTATGGCCATGTTCCAGAAGCATTATCTCCTGACATTTCACTTGCATTTATGGCAGGCATCCTCAAAGGTTGTGAGGATTGCTAGGTTGGCAGGAGCTGGAGCTGACAGAGGGAGCTCACCCCATCTCATAGTTTCAAACTGTCAACCTTTAGGTCAGCTGTTCAGCCAACCTTCAGGTCAACAGTTCAGCAGCACAAGGGTTTAACTCATTGCACCACCACAGTCCCTTTAAGTTACCATTAATATTGGCCTTTAGAGATCCAGGAGGGAAATATCATGGAGAACATATCCAAACAGCAATTGGTGCAAGCATGCACTGGGATATAGACTCTGGCTGAAATATGAAGTGTACAAAACATCTCTTTCTCCATTTTGTAAGACAACCAACACAATATGCATTCATTGTTTGCCATTTGAAAGCAATTTGTTTACTCAGAATGAGATGAACAGACTCACCACAACAGTGCTTTGCCCACATCTAGGATTACTTATCAACAATTCTTGTTACTTGGATAGAATCTGAAACAAAGGTACTTGACAGGCAGGTGTGAACAGCAAAAGAAAAAAAAGGGGAAACAGAGAAGACTGCCTTGCGATCTACTCCTCACAATTTTTTTCCCATTCTGCCAAAATAGAAAACATGAGAAAAGTGGAGGGTGGTGAAAGAGAAAATAATCCTTGGATGCATTTTGGAAGAAGTCTTTAGAACAGGGGTCCTCAAACTAAGGCCCGGGAGCCAGATACGGCCCTCCAAGGTCATTTACCTGGCCCTCGCTCAGAGTCAACCTAAGTCTGAAACGACTTGAAAGCATATAACAACAACAACAACAACAACAACAACAACAATCTTATCTCATCAGCCAAAAGCAGGCCCACACTTCCCATTGAAATACTAATAAGTTTATATTTGTTAAAAATGTTCTTCATTTTAATTATTGTATTGTTTTTTTTAAAAAAAATTGCACTACAAATAAGATATGTGCAGTTTGCAAAGGAATTCATTCATTTTTTTTTTCAAATTATAATCCGGCCCTCCAACACTTGGAGGGACTGTGACCTTGCCCTCTCTTTAAAAAGTTTGAGGACCCCTGCTTTAGAAGATCTTTGTCTGAGGTTTACCTGAGATGGTGTTTTGATTTCATGTACATATTGTTAGTTTTTTTTTTAATGAAACTTGTTGAACTACTCTTTTTTATTATGGTATAGGAACGTATCTCTTTTTTCCCATGTTATTTCTGCCTCTGGTCCTTAATTTTCTGGAATTTGAAGAAGGAAAGAAAAAAGATGACCAACAGTATAGTATATAATTAACATAACATGCAGTTTTGACTCTAAAATTGGGAATAAATTATGGAAATAGTCACAGTAGTATTAGAACTGCAAAGGGAACAAAACTGAAAGCCAGTTCCAGGCCCTGTTCAAAGCACGAAGCCTCTCCTTCCAAAGGGAGAAAGAAATTAAGCTCAGCATTCCACAACTATGTCAAATGTTTTGCTATTCATTCCAGAAATTGGTTTTCACAGGGACTAAATGTACTACAGTACATTGTACATAAAAGTTCAAGAGTATATTTTGAAAGTATTTGTTTACATTCACAGAACATTGCAAAATGCTTTTAAGATTTTAACATTCAGATCTCCAAGAACTCATGCCAACCTGCCTTTAAAAAAAAATCTGAACACCATGCACTTGATTTGCCAACCTTTGATAGTTCTTTGGCTTTCTCAGTTAAAACTGAGTTGTGTAAATTAAGGAGGCCTTTGTGCCCCGAGTAATGATGAGTGCACATGAGGGAAGGAAGAGAAGATTACAAACAAGGAAACAGAGGACAACATATTGACCAGAACTTTGTCCAATATTGTTTTGGCAGAATTTGGCATTGCACATGGCAAAGATCAGTCATTCCTGGCTGATGCTAACCAGGCCTGAGTGCTAGTAGTTGTGGTTTGGTGAAATCATTATTTGGCAGAGAAGATCTTCTAAAACTACAACTTCCATTCTTGGAGGCAGAGAACTACTATAGGATAGACGAATATCTAGTACCTGCACATCATCAAGATGGCTTAGGCAATGATGCCTCCAAGCTGGACAACATGGACAACAATCCATGAAGTCTAGAGCCCTGAAGGTCCTTCTGGAGGAATCTCACTGCAAGGAAACAGGTATCAGAGCTCATTCTTCTGAAATATATCCTGATCACAATGCCACAGTTTCAGAGAAGACCAATGTAAAGGACAGCCATCGCAGGAAGAATAAATCCACGTGAGACTGCAACCTGGCCTTAAATGCTCTAGGCCAGTGGTTCCCAACCTGTGTTCCATGGACCACCAGTGGTCTACAAGAATTAAAATATGGTCCGCGGTCTCACCATTGCAAGGGAAGTGACTGGTCTTTTATAGTACCAAGGCTTATTAAATATGGTTTTCTGTGGACAAGTAGATGGCAACTACTAGATGGCATATGTTCGGTATCAGAAACTAGAGCTGATGTGGTCTATCCAGTGTAATTTTCTGAATCAGCACCCCAAATAACCCAAACGAATCTACAGTTGACCAAAAACTGATTTGTAACCCCTTTGGTACTAATGTTGGAGAATGGTCCCTGGTCAAGTGGTCCCTGTTCAAAAAAAGGTTGGGAACCACTGTTGTAGGCACACCAGTCAAAGATCAGTCCATTCCCTGAAGCTCTGCTTGCCCCTGGAAATGAGAAATCAGAGCAATCAGCCATGTTATTTGCAAACGTTGCCCACAGCCTATGTAGCTGATAAGCTACCAAGACGTTCAAGGTGGCGCCATACTTTGCTTAGGCTGTATTTCAAAGGAATTGGTAAAACTATGCCTGAGTATTCCTTGCCTTAAAAAACCCTATGAAATTCATGGAGTCACCATAAATTTACAGACAACTTGAAGGCACAAACTTGAAGGCTGAAATTCCTTCTACTACATCTCCATTGGGGGAACCCTCTCTAGTTTTCACACCTGCAAACCTATGTTTATTTCCATTGTTGATATGAAGTTACTGTACATGTTCACATTTTCCATTTGTGGGAGGCGAGAAGTTGTCTTGGAAGTCTGCAACAGTCTCTCTCCAGTTTTGCATATTCTAGTAGCGCATAAAAGGGTAGTTTTCCTAAGGTGCATCTACTCGGTTGAATTGATACAGTTTGACACCACTTTTAACTGCTATGGAATTATAGAAGTTGTAGTTCAACAAGGTCTTTTACTTTCTCTGCCAAAGAGTGCTGATGCCTCACCAAACCACAATTCCCAGGATTCCATAGCATTGAACCAAGGCAGTTAAAGTGATATCAAACTGCATTAATTGAACAGTGTAGATGCACTCCTAGAAGCCCCTTCACATAACATGGGGAACAGCCACAAAGCACACATGGAAACCACTTTTGTCTTGTCTGAAATAAACATTTATTTTCTCTTTTCTATCTCCTATTCCTACAACTTCTTCTAATTAACTCCCTTTGTTTCATGCTGTATTTAAGCCACATAAATTCATTACTATCCCCTATAGAGAGTTTTTGGCAAGACTCTGAGAGGGAGAAGAGAGTCTAAAGCTCTTTCTGGCACGCAGCAATGACTAATTTGTGATTCTGTGAAGTCAGAGAAATTCTCCTAAGTGGGAAAATTTATGCCATGTTTGAGTTATATTTTAATTATAAATATGGTTTGTCTTCTTGAAAGGAAACTGTTCCAATCGGAATTCTGGCTCCAATAAAGTAAAATAAAATGTAGTCTTTCATATCACACTTGAGCTAAAAGAAAACAAAGACCTTCCACTGGGATTTCTGTAATGTCTATGATGTAATTACTAATTGAAACAAATCAGAGAATTTATCAAAAAAAGAGAACAAAAGGGCAAATTACATGTCTCAAACCAAACATTTTATATGTTGAATCATATTACATGAATAAAGATGAAAATGAAGTGTTTCTGGCAAGAATTAATACTTTAGCAGTACATTCCTGTACATATAGAATCAGAATTATCTCACTGGGGTCTATTCCCAAATAAATACTATAAGGTATAGAATTGCAGGCTACATTGTTTACATTTCACCCCTAATTCCTATTTATTGCGTTCCCACAGCCTCAGCAGGGCTAGGATCTTCCCAACCAATACACAAATTGAGACAGCAGCCTATTTTTGGTGTTATGAAAGGACAGTAAATTAGAAATTATTTCATTAGAGACTGATTAATCAAGGAGAGGTACTTATGGGATTTTCTCTGTTGGGTGCCAAAGTGACAGGCAGAACTAGGTATTTTGCTTTTTGACTTGAGAAAGAGGGTGCCAGTTTCTGCTCTGCTGAAGATTAGAATGGGTCAGTTTCCACTAGGGTTACCACCAAGCCCACATTTACATCAAGGAATACAACATTTTCATTTTCCTGAAGACTATATAGAGAGAGAATTTATATACCACACTGAGGCAGCTGTTCAATGCTACTTTGTTGATTATTTATTTATTTATCGTATTTATATACTGCCTTTCTCAGCCTGAAGGTGACTCGAGGATACTGGGTCCATCCTATGGAATCCGGAGAGTTGCTTGAGCTAATTAGAATTCTCTGCGACCAGATAGTTTTAGGGCTTTTGTTTAGGGAAAAAGTGCATATAACTCTCAAGAGCAAAAGCTATCCAAAATACCTCACCGAATTAATATATACTGCAATTATATAGGATAGACCCAGGACAAAAATGAGATCAAACTGTTATAATTTTATAGTGTGGATCTGTGCTTCTCAGGCTATATAATCTGGGGTATAAGCATTTCTTCCTAAAATGCCAAGGACCAATGCCATATTTGTATCGATTGGCAACACCCGTTTCCTTTTTCCCTAGAAGCTCTCCACTGAGGCCCTTCCACACAGTCATATAACCATACAAACCAAATGTACTTATGATGTGCAAAGAAAAGAAAAAGAGAAAAAAGAAAAAGAAGAAAAGAAAGAAAGAAAGAAAGAAAAGAAAAGAAAAAGAAAAAGCAGAAGCAAAATTCTACAACAAAAGAAGAGAAGCCTTGTGCCACAATCTTGAAATTATGTGCTTAGGAGAAATCCATTAACTCCTGAGTAAATGGCTTGAGAATGGTTTAAGCAGAAATTATACAAAATGATGTATTGTCAAGAAAAGAGAATCTTAATGGAGAATGAAGGCAGGTTGTGGGTCTTCAGAGGTCCAGAAACAAAATATGGGTTGCATACTCGAGCCATCCCACCTCTGTGATCCTTGAATTGACAGGGAAAGTTAGAGGACATTGTAACTATGTTCAAATAAACACAGTTTAAACATGTTTTGCCCCAACCATCCATAACCAAGACTGGGAACCCTGCCCTGTTAAGTTTCTTTAACACACAGAGGATTGTGGCTTATCACACAGAGGATTGTGAATTCCCTGACTATGCAAAGAAGTTGGGAAAGAAGCAGTACAAGAAAAGAATTGACATTTCCATTTCTCCTGTATGAGTTCTATTTCGAAATGCCTCAATATGGCTAATTTTTTGTTGGAATAGAGACATAGACATTTGTCATGTTCTTAAGTGAGAATATGAGCAAAGCTGCAATGAACTAAGAAATTGAGATGTGTGAAATAAATATTTGGAAAGAGAAGGAAAACTGTCACATGAGAATTAATCCAAAGTGTTAATTTAATGGATCAACCCCATAGGTTGCCATTTCTAATGTGAGCCCTGACATCTTTGACAGTACAACTGGCTTTGATTTTGGATCTATTAACAACTATGTGATATATTGTTGTTGTTGTTTTGTATTACTGTTACAGTTAGAGATATGTTATAATTACACGAGCATGCAAATAACACTATGTAACACGATTTTTGTTCCTGGGTTTAAAATGTCACTTCCTAATTGATTCTATCATAAAAACATGGGAAAAAAGTTTATTGAACTGCACAAACTTTGTTTTTGTGGAACATCCTGCAGCCCATTTTGTTATAGTTTTTAGTGAATATCTCATCGAGTCTCAACCAATTCAACATACCCGTATTTACTCGAGACTAATGCATCACTGAATCTAATGTGCACCTCAATTTTTAAAACCCTGAAACCAAAAAAATCCAAAAAAAAAACCCATTCTGGCAAATGTAATGCACAGCAGCAAAAGGTGTACTCTTTTTTAATTTGGTCTTTACAGTTGCTGCTTGCTTAGAATTCCTTCTTTAAAAACAATTGTGTTAGAACACCAAAGCTTTCAGCAATTGAAAAGAAAACTTGGAGTGTATCCATGCTGTAGAATGCCACTTTAACTGCCTTCATCCAATGCTATGGGGTCATGAGGGCTGTTGTTTTATTTGGCCTTCTCTGCCAAAGCATGTGGATGCCTCATCAAACTACAGATCCCATTGAGTTATGACAATTAAATTACAGATGATATCCACAAATAGGAGCTCCAGGTGTTCCTAAAGCAGTTTCCCCTATTACTTTGGTTCAGCACTAAGATGAACGCATTACACGAATCTAATGCACACCCTGATTTTGGCAAGGTGATTTAGCCAAAAAAGATGAGATACAGTAGTTTGTTGCAGCCATAAAAACAAAATTTTTGGAGTATAACAACTAATTTCAAAGTAAGTACTGCACAATTAAAGCTTGTGCATCAGTTGCATCGGTACTTTGAGAAGTCGGACTTGGCCACAGTGGTCCACGCTATTGTTACATTTATAATAGATTACTACATATACTCTTCATCGGGCTGCCTTTGAAGACTGTTTGGAAGCTTCAAAGACCCAATAGGCGGCAGCCAGATTTCTCACCAGAGAGGCATACAGGAAGCACAAAACACTGGCTGCCAGTTTGCTACCAGCACAATTTAAAGTGCTGGCTTTAGCCTATAAACCCCTAAATGGTTCCAGCCCAGCTTACCCTTCTATGAACCATCAAGGAAGCTAAGATCTTCTGCGGAGGCCCTGCTCTCGGTCCCACCTGCTTTGCAAGTGTGGTTGGTGTGGACAAAAGTCAAGGCCTTCTCAGTGGCTGCTCCTTGGCTCTGGAGCTCTCTCCCCAGTGAGATTATATCTGCGCCCTCCCTCCTGGCCTTTAGAAAAAGAACAAAGACATGGTTATGGAAGCAAACTTTTGACTAGTAATGCAGTACAAGAAGCAATTGACAGTCTGTGAGTTGGATAATCTGATTTTAATGCTTTTATTAGGTATTTTAATTTTTATATTTTATTTTAAATGTCCTCTTATCTTATCTTGTGGTGAATTGTCCTATTGATTTTATGCTAGTTATATCTTATTGATTGAGTTTTGGTTAATGTATGTAAGGCATTGAATTTTGCCGTTATTATTGTGCAAACCACTTTGAATTCCCCCAGGGGTGAGAAAAGCATTATATAAATACTGTCAATAAATAAATAAATAAAACAGGAATAACACTTTCAAACAGGGAACATAACTTTTTCCTAATTTTGTTACATAGTGTAATTGATACAAGGAGAAGAAACCTTTCAACAGAGAGAGAGATTAACATAACTGTGATTTCATGATATCACCAGTTGACGGAGAGGCAAGGATTCAATTTAGTATGAGCCCATGCTCTTTTGCATGAACTATAGGCATGCATCCAGTAGATTGACTGAGAAATAGCGATCACCTTCCATGTTATAAGGAACGTCCTTGGCAATTTTTGGCATAACCACAAAAGTATTTGGAACCATGCCCTAATGCTTTAGCTAACTTGTGTGGAATGGAAGCAGATCATCTTTTCAGCTGGTTGCTCAGTTCTTCCAATGAAAGATCAAAAGGTTCCCCAAAGACTGTAAGCCTTTGATTGGATTTGCTGGACAATATCACCCTCATCAAATATGTTTACTGGAGAATCATCAGTGAATAAAAGTTCAGGAAATTCCTATACCCTAGTAAAGTAAAGGTAAAAGTTTCCCCTTGACATGAAGTCTAGTTGTGACCAACTCTGAGGGGCAGTGCTCATCTCCATTTCTAAGCCAAAGAGCCAGCATTGTCCGTAGACACCTCCAAGGTCATGTGGCCAGCATGATTGCATGAAGCGCTGTTACTTTCCCGTCTGAGCGGTACCTATTGATCTACTCACATTTGCATGTTTTCAAACTGCTAGGTTGGCAGAAACTGGGGCTAACAGCAGAAGCTCACCCCGCTCCCTGAATTTGAACTGCCAACCTTCAGTCAGCATGTTCAGCGGCTCAGCAATTTAACTCGCTGTGCCACCTAGGCCCTACCAGCAGAATTTTTATAACATGCAAAAGTGTCTAATATTGTGTCCTTCCTGAGCAGGAACATGGCAATGGGGCAGCTGATTCTGAGTGACCCCCGAAAGGCAGGGCCAGCACTTTCCCTTCTCCACAGAATTACCTTCAACTTATCAGGTTCTTGTAGGATGAGTGGGAGATTTTTCACTTTATCCTCTCTCTCTACTTCTTGTGTAATTTTGCAAAGTTATATCCTATCTTCAATGATCTGCTTTTCAATGCAGAGGAATCCCTTTGCCTTTTTGTTTGAAGAACTAACAATCCCAGTTTATTAGCACACGGAGCATTATCTTCTGATTTGATGTGGCCTTTGCTCTTTTGAACACAAATTGCCCATTTCTGTAGCCTTTTAGCACTTCTGTATCCTTTTCTAAATAGTACTATCAGAATATTGTATAAACTTTCAAATGCAGACACACCATGGATTGATATGAGGGAATTGCCATACTAGATTTTATCATCTCAGTTACCATCATCACCACCGATAATAAGGAATTAGCCTTTTTTTACTAGTGCCATAAAATGTTCAGACATTTTAATTGCAGTTTACTCTATTAAACCTCAACTTCAATCTGATTCACAAACACAACCTCACAATCTCTTGCCTAGGGAGTTACACTTCAAATTCAATCTGTGTATTAGGATTTGCTGCTCAAGTATTTATCAATGTACAGTTACCATGAACTTAATTTTGTCTACTGACACCCTTTAGCCATGTTTGTGGAAACAATTTCAAAGTTGGGATGTAAGTTTTTTGGGCTTATATGGCCATGTTCTAGAAACATTATCTCCTGATGTTTTGCCTGCATCTATGGCAGGCATCCTCAGCTCAAAAAACCTACAACAACCCAGTGATTCTAGCCATGGAAGCCTTCGACAATACATTTCAAAGTTCTTCAGATGTTTAGTTTTTTGACACTCCTAACAATATGATGCTATCTTTCCTTGACATGGTAATGTGTGAATAAATTAAATAGCATCAGTTTCAATCCAGATTTTAGGAAATCCCATTGCCCATTCTCAATAGCCTTACTGCTGTTCTTTTAAATATATGCTAGTTGTTCAAGTCATGTGAAATAAACTCCAGGATAAAACTACCAAACATCTGAAAATTCATAAAGAAAGAGTGAAGTGGGCTGCTGTGAGTTTTCCGAGTTGTAGTCCATGTTCCAGAAGCATTCTCTCCTGATTTTTCACTCACATCTATGGCAGAAGTTATGAGGTCTGTTGGAAACAAGGCAATTGGTTTTTATATATCTGTGGAATGTCCAGAGTGGGAGAAAAAAACTCTTGTCTGCTTGAGGCAAGTGTGAGTGTTGCAATTGGCCACCTTGATTAGTGGTGAATGGCCTTGCAGCTTCAAAGCCTGGCTGCTTCCAGCCTGGGGAAATCCTTTATTGGGAGGTGTTAGCTGGCCCTTATTGTTTCCTGTCTGGAATTCCCGTTTCTTCCTGCACAGTACATTTCATAGTCTTGGTCACACTACACAATTATGGCACTATGGCATTACTTGAATAGTGCTGACTGCATCCTGTGGAATCCCATGATTTGTAATTTTGGAAGATATTTAAAATTCTCAGTCATGGAGCTCTTAGGTCTAACCAAACTATAAATCTCAGAATTGCATAGGTGTTGACATAGCAGTCATGAGAAGTGCCATAACTGTATAGTGAGAAAGAGATCTTTATCCTTTGTCACGATACTCAATACTTCATTACAAGGTAGTCTAAGGATGTGATATATGTCAAACCCTATATTTAGAGAATTTCAAAAAGTGAGGTAGGATTTCTTTGCAGAAGCAATGCAGTGTTTCCCCTTTCATTAATACTCATTCTTCTCTGTATTCAACAATCTAGTATTTATTATGTTTTTTTTTTAATTTTACTAGATTAGAATTTAAGCTCATGGCCTTCAGTTTTCTGGTTCCTCTTGAAACATTTCCTTTTAACGGAGACTCCTGTACATTCAGTGGAACTTGGTACCTTTTTATTGTGACTCCTTTAGCTCTGCAAGGACACTTGGATATATGTCACACGGAATGGGTCACTTTAAAAATTCTTAATCTGATAGCCTTCCAAAATAATCTCTTGTTAACTTTATTTGAGTCAGTTTTTCAGATTCTCCTTCCCAAAATACTGGTTCAGATACATGTATCAGTCTAATATCCTTCACAGGAAAGAGGACCAACCCAAATAGTTCACTCAGCTCCTCTACGAACTCCCTGTCCTCCTCCAGTAATCCTTTTACACCTTTGTCACTTTACAAATCCACCTGCATGTATGTATTAAAGCAACGTCTAAACTCAGACATTTAACTGCTGTCAATGCAGGATGTCAGTAACAGCAGAAACAATGCCGGATGCTGTTGGAATGAAAGCATAGACAAGGGCAAACTGTCAGCAATTAGTAGATTTCACACTATTAGAACCATGTTCAAAGGACTAGATTCAGCAGATGTGTCTCTTGCTCAGCAGGGAAGGCATTAGTAATCTGGAGCCAGGTATGGGGAGATCAAGAGAAGCCAGAGACAGCAGAAATGAGGCTAACAATTGCAAAGCACCTGTAGGACTGCTGTTCAGAGGCTGAAATTAGCAGCAGGGACACCTAATAGCATGGAATTCCTGTTGTTACCATTGCACAACCTTGTCAATCAACAAGGCTTTTGCATCATTCTCTTCAATCTCTTCATTTCCAGAGCACTTTTGGGACATGTCTTGATTAAGGAAATTTCATTTTCATTATCCTTTTTGAGAGGTAACTTTCCAGGCACTTGTCTCCCTTGAAGGTTTGTTTTCTGATCTTGAGACCTTGAAACTGGCCTTGATTCCCACAAGTATTTGCCAAATGCTTTGGTGAATTGTTCAGATAACATGGAATAACAGAGGGTTTTTGTTAGGTTTCTGGCCAGATATGAAATCTATGTGTCCCTGCCTCAAAAGCTCTGGATATGTTGATTCAGTACTGAGAACTGCCAATTTTTTCCAGATTGAGTCATTTTATGTTTTTTTATTCAATCCATATGTAAAGCAAGGGAGAAAATAAAAAGTCAGGGCTTTCAGAAAGTGGACTGGCAGGACAGTCTTGCTTTAAAAAGGAAAAGAAAGATCCTTGAAGTACTGCTTAATAAACTTAATCATTAAGAGGGCAAAGTTAAGGCTAGACTGTGGGCCCTTCCACACAGCCATATAAACCAGAATATCAAGACAGAAAATCCCACAAGATCTGCTTTGAATTGGGTTATCTGAGTCCACACTGCCATATATCCCGGTTCAAAGCAGGTGTAGGATTTTATTCAGCTGTGTGGAAGGGTCCTGTATTATGTGGGTGAGTTGTGCAGTGAGCCCCTGAGGTTCACAAACAGTAAAATTCCTAAATACTAAACATATTTGTTATGACTGCTTCCCAGAGAGTAAAGGCATATGAAGGACTTATAAAATCATAGAATCATAGATTTGGAAGAGACCTCGTGCGCCATCCAGTCCAACCCCATTCTGCCAAGAAGCAGGAAAATTGCATTCAAAGCACCCCTGACAGGTGGCCATCCAACCTCTATTTAAAAGTCTCCGAAGAAGGAGCCTCCACCACACTCCAGGGCAGAGAGTTCCACTGCTGAACAGCTCTCACAGTCAGGAAGTTCCCCTTAATGTCCAGGTGTTCAAGGCAGTTAACAATATCTTTTAATTAAGCTTCAATTAAATTAAGCTTCAATAAAAGATTAAATTAAGTTTCAATAAAAGTATAAATATACAAATTTTAAAAACAATTTATGAAGTTGAAAAATTGAACATTAAAAATAATCAAAAAGTAATACACAAACTCTAAAACATTGAATATTTACAGATAACATGGCCTACTATCACTTAGGTTTTCTTCATTCTATTTACATTTTTGGACTGTATCTAGAAGCCATGATTACGAATCTGAGTCTATCTTACAGATGGCCATCCAACCTCTATTTAAAAGTCTCCAAAGAAGGAACCTCTACCACACTCCGGGCAGAGATTTCCACTGCTGAACAGCTCTCACCAGGCATGCAGCCGGGGGGGGGGGGGGGCTTCAGCCCCCTCCCCAAATTCTCATGGTGGTCCGCGAGAAGGCCTTACTGGTACATTATTTAAACTGTTATGTTTATTCATATCATGATCTCAATATATCCCATATGCATGGGGGTATTGGGATAACAATACAAAAGGTTTGCTAGGCTAGACCCTCTTTCACTCAGACTCAGCCCCCCCCCCCCCCCCCGCCCGAATCAAACTCAGCTCCCCCTAAAACAAAATCCTGGCTACGGGCCTGGCTCTCACCATTAGGAAGTTCTTCCTAATGTTCAGGTGGAATCTCATTTCCTGTAGTTTGAAGCCATTGTTCCACACCCTAGTCTCCAGGGTGGCAGAAAACAAGCTTGCACAAGATCCTAAAGTATAAAGATGTATTACCATAAATCTACATCTGAGGAAAATGGGAGGAAAAAGGAAGAGGGGCCGACCAAGGGCAAGATGGATGGATGGGATCCTTGAAGTGACTGGATTGACCTCGAAGGAGCTGGGGGTGGTGACAGTCGACAGGGAGCTCTGGCGTGGGCTGGTCCATGAGGTCACAAAGAGTCGGAATGACTAAACTGGGACTATCATACTTTGGACATATCACAAGATGGCATGTCACATTAGAAAAAGCAATGCTTGGCAAAGCTGAAGGCAGTAGGAAAAGAGGAAGTCTGCATTACAGATATATTTATTATTTATTTATTTCAGAGATTTATATCCCGTTCTTCTCATCACTGGAGGAGGACACAGGGTGGCTTACACTGGAGAAGCCATGTCTTTGAGTCTCCAACAGCAGTGCTATTGATGGTAGACTAATTTAGAGGTTCTCATTTATAGGGTGGCCATTAGTCAAAGTTGAGTTGGTGGCAGCTAACAAAAAAAAAGGCATTTTATCTGCAGTGAATCTTGTTTTACTTGAGGCCTATCAACTGAGATACAAGAAGAAATGGGCAGATGTACCCAAAGTTATCCATAATTTCTAGCAGGGGGATTACTTTGTAGCCAAGTAGGTTGCTGGTTCTGCCCCTGTTTGCTATGAAACAGTATTATTATTATTATTATTATTATTATTATTATTATTATTACCCTGCTTTATCTCTCCTGAACAGGAATCAAAGAGGCTGGTACCAAATTAGAATTGCCTTTAACATTTTTGCCTACAAATGTAGCCAACAATAATCTCTCATCCATGTGACTGTTGTACTTGTAAGTCAACCCATCCAAGGGAGTGTGAATCAGCTAGGGTGGATTTCCGATCATCTATAGGAGCCAGGTGATTCTCTCGCCATAATTACTTCATCTAATAGTTAACTGAAAGGTTAAGTATGTGTGGTTCATGTGTCGGCTCCCTTAGGGCCCTTCCATACAGCCCATGATATTCCATACTCAGAATATCAAGACAGAAAATCCCACAATATTTGCTTTGGTTTATCTGAGTCCACACTGCCATATATTTCAGTTCAAAGCAGAAAAGGTTGGATTTTATTCATCTGTGTGGAAGGGGCTTGAGTTGCATCTACTAATTAACCTAACATAATGAGATTTGTATGAGTTCTGGAAACATAGTCTGCAAACCATTTGTATTTGTACATATATACTGGTGATTAAGTTCTCAACACAGATAAAATGCTTATTTCTGAGCAAAAACAGGGCTTCCAAAAGCATGAATACTCTTTGAGAACTGAACAGAAAAAATTGAATTCTTGTCCAACAGGGAGAATATTAAAGGAATTATTCATTCTTACCTGAGAGAACAAAAATATGAAGATTTACATTGTTATTTCCCATATTTCTAAACACTGGAGTTGAGCTATTGTTAGTTGCTGATTTGACAGATATTTTGTGTGGTTCAGTATATTTTTTATTACTTACATTGAGTCGATCCACGAGGACCTTGTTGGTGATAAGTAAAAGAAATAAAAGATTAAAGGAACAAAAAATTGAAAGAAATAGCTTCTCTCATCCTACTTGGATTTACTTTCATGTCTGTTAGACGTATGAGACAAAAAATTTATTGTCATTTAGGGTTTTATAATTTGCATCCAAATGTCACAATACAACTGAGCACCATAGGCAGAAACGTCCTGCAACCAAATCCTGCACCTCATATGTGCATATATATCTCACTGAATATATAATTTGTTGCATTGTTGTTAAAATATATATATTGGGATTTCAACTGTGAACGTGTTTGCAGTATTCAATTATAGTTGGTCTCACAGAACCCCCAAAAGACTCCCAAAAATAACGCACATGAAGCCCCCTTGATCCACCTATGCAAATCCTATCTGTTTTCAATATAATAAAAATGTAACAAGAAGATGCTGCCAATTTATTCTTGTGAACCAACTCTCTAAAACTAACATGAAAATCCCAACCAGCTGGAAAACCAATAAGTAATATTAAGCATCAGATGCAACATTAATTCTAAGTTAGAGTTAACAGTGTCTAATATTAACTCCACTGACTCGTAGCTGCTGTTTAAGAACACTGTTGAGCACATAAAATATCTTATAATAAACTTAACTATTTCCTTTTAAATTAGTGCATGTTACTATTGTGGAAATAATAACACACTGGAAAAACAAATGAAGCTCATACAATTTATTTCATATGTTTCTACATCTGAGTCCTGGAAAATTCTGCTCAACTGCAAAACAACATAAAGCAAAGCAAAACAAAACAGGGGGATATGATTATAGGAATTAGGAACATTTGACTCTTCCCATATTTATATAGTGTTTATGTGCTTTACGGCCACGTTTAAGTCTGGATTCTCTGCCCTACTGTTCCAAAATAAATGTATTGTTCTTTATTTTTGGCATAGCTCCAGCTCTCCTTTTTAATTGTCAATTTGATACTTCTCTCATAGACAAATATATCCCTTGCAAGTTCTTTTGCAATTTGCAATGTCTTTGCATTATTTATTTATTTACAGTACTTATATTCCTCCCATCTCATCCCAAAGGGGACTCAGGGCTGATCACAGAACACATATACGGCAAACATTCAATGCCAATTATACAATGATAAGACAGACAACTGATAGAGGTAAATATAGGCTTTTTCTTATCATCGGCATCTTTGGAGGCTGTGCCCAGTTCTGGCCACAGTGAGGTCCTGTCGCTCCATCTCCTTGCCAAAGAGCTTTCTTTGTTCATAAACTTTCCTCCGAAACGCCGTGCCTAAAATACCTCCCAGCTTAATGCGGTTCCTATTCATCTACTCACATTGCTGTTTTTTATCTGCTAGGTGGTGGAGAGCTGGTTTGAAGGTCAGGAGCTCACTTTAACCCAGCTAACCTTTCAGTTGACAAGATTTATTGCAGCTGTAGCTGGTGATTAACCTGTTGTGCTAAAGCCGGGTTATTCAGTATTAGCGTGAATCAGGACAGAACAGTTGGTTGTGATCTGGTTTATCTTTTCGAAGATCTCAAGTTATTTTACTTATTTTATTTATTGAATTTATTGCAATAGTTTTGAAAAGATTCTAATTTTGAAAGGCAACATGGTATAGCGGTTTAAGCATTTGAACTACATTGCTGGAGACCTGAGTTGGAATCCCTCCTCAGCTATGGAATCACATGGGCTGATTTTGGGCAGGTCACACTGTCAAAATATAATAGTATTGAGTGTGAAACTCTCTCTCTCTCAGCCTCAGAGGAAGACAGAAGCAAATTGCCTCTGAACAAATTGTGGCAATAGTAATAATAATAATAATAATAATAATAATAATAATAATAATAATGTTTATTTATGTCCCGCTTTTTTCTCCATAAGGAGACTCAAAGTGGATAGAAGACTAAAAAAAAAAGCACCGCCTTAGATTTCCCATAAACCAGAAATGACTACTCTAACAACAAAAACATTAATGAACAAAAGTTAAGAGATAATTAAATTATATTATGTTTAAAAGACATGATAAGAAGCCATTAAAAACTCATAACATCTATTTAAAACATAATTTCCAGTAAAAGATTAAATATACATCAGACTACTTTATGCACACATGAGTGCTCCATAATTAAAATCCAAAGATCTGCCTGAATAAAAACACCTTCACCTGGTAGGAGAAAAGAGAGCAAGAAGGGGGACAACTGGACCTCCTGCAGAAGACAGTTCCACAACTCTCTTGAATCTTCAAATGCAAGATACTCCACTTTGGCAGAAAAAATGAAATGCAAAGATACAGAATGGGTGACGCCTGGCTCGAGAGCAGTACGTGTGAAAAAGATCTTGGAGTCCTCATGGACAACAAGTTAAACATGAGCCAACAATGTGATGTGGCGGCAAAAAAAGCCAATGGGATTTTGGCCTGCATCAATAGGAGCATAGTGTCTAGATCTAAGGAAGTAATGCTACCCCTCTATTCTGCTTTGGTTAGACCACATCTGGAATATTGTGTCCAATTCTGGGCACCACAATTCAAGAGAGATATTGACAAGCTGGAATGTGTCCAGAGGAGGGCGACTAAAATGATCAAGGGTCTGGAGAACAAGCCCTATGAGGAGCGGCTTAGGGAACTGGGCATGTTTAGCCTGAAGAAGAGAAGGCTGAGAGGAGATATGATAGCCATGTATAAATATGTGAGAGGAAGCCACAGGGAGGAGGGAGCAAGCTTGTTTTCTGCTTCCTTGGAGACTAGGACAAGGAACAATGGCTTCAAACTACAAGAGAGGAGATTCCATCTGAACATTAGGAAGAACTTCCTGACTGTGAGAGCCGTTCAGCAGTGGAACTCTCTGCCCCGGAGTGTGGTGGAGGCTCCTTCTTTGGAAGCTTTTAAGCAGAGGCTGGATGGCCATTTGTCAGGGGTGATTTGAATGCAATATTCCTGCTTCTTGGCAGGGGGTTGGACTGGATGGCCCATGAGGTCTCTTCCAACTCTTTGATTCTATGATTCAGCAAATACACCTGCAAAGGTGGTAGGACTGAGAGTGCTTCTACGCTGCCAACATAATTGAACTTGGAACTGGTTAAAAAAGAACCAGTTTTGGAGCAGGATAATTAGATTAACAGGTTTGTGGCCAGAAAGTTGATTACATTGAACACAAAACCTGGCCTCAAACCGCTTTGCCATATATTTTTTTTATCCCATTACCCGAAGAGATGCACATCAGTGCACCAGAAGCATACAGGCTGGAGAAAAAGGGGAAAGGGACAGGAAGGAGCAGAGGAAATTAATTAGCTCCCTGTTGCCCAGCCATGCCCCTGGGACATTTTGGTAGCCCCTGTCTGGGATCTTTTATTGCACTTCAGCGGGAGTGGGTGTCTACAATGTGCACTTCATTTTGCAGGGTCCATTTTGCCCTAGATCTGGAATATGGGGATTGACCTCAGCACATTTTTGGCTGACTTTGGACTTTCCTGGGAGTTTTTTTTTTTTAAAAAAAAACACTGTATCATATTGGTGGTGTGCACTTTGTGACCACTGGGGCCTGAAGTCAGCATCAATCTGCATGATAGTGTCAGTGTAGAAGGGCTTTGAAAGAAAGTGCTCCCTGGAAGATCTTAATACTTATATTAGCTTGTATAAGGAGGTATGGTTTTTCAGAAGGTCTGAACCCGAGCCATGTAGGACTTTAAAGGTGAAAACCAGCACTTTGAATTCTTTCCAGAAACAGACTAGTAGCCATTTAAGTTGTTTCAACAGAGAGGTCACATGATCCCTTGTTAAGAGTCTGTCAACAGCCTGGCTGCAGCCTTTAAACTGGATGAAGTTTCCAAACAGATTCCAAAGAGCTCGACGTAGAATGAACACAATAGTCCAAACAGGATGTAATCAAGGTATGGCCCAGTAACCAGACCTGACTTCTCAAGGTATGGGCACAACTGGCACACTACCTTTAACTGTGCACATGCACAACTAAACCTGGGCATCTAGGCTCAAATCAGAGTCCAGGAGGACACCCAAAGAGTTATAATGTATGTTACAGCTTAAGCTAGTGTTTACTATCTTCTCAGTTTTGGAAGTCAACGTTTCTATAGAGATTAGAGTGGCCAAACTGTGGTCCTGGAGCTATATGTATCTGTGGACCTTGAACTCTCTAGATTCTCCAGAGTATACCCAAAAAGAGTGCCTCCAAAAAGGGTGAACTGCTTCTCCTGGAAGCATTCAGGAGCAACAATTCACTTCTAAGTAGGTTTCAAGGTCTCCCCTAAACATTTCAACATTTTCAAAAGACCTGTTTTCCAAAAGCAGAAGACATAGACTTCCCACCACTTTTTGATTTGGGATTCTTCTGAGAATTGGTGAAAGTCTGGAGAGTCCGAGGGCAGAAAACTGGCTAACGGACTCACTACAGCCAAGCAGATATAGATCCATCAGACACGATGAAAGCAGACCGTTGTAATTTTCAATTGCGTGAATTTTGTGTCAGGCATACTTGCCTGCGGATCTTGCTGAGATGGGAAAGTACTCCATCAGTTCACTGTACAGGAAAAGTGTGGCAGCTTTATAGCTTTCAGAGTGGCAGATCTAGATATTTGTACAGCAGGTACTGGTAAGCTTTCTCTCAACATTTGATTTATTATGACTAGGATCCCTTTCACACTACAGAATTATAGCAGTCAGATTTTACTTTAAACTGTCATGGCTGCATCCTATGAAATCCTGGAATTTGCAGTTCAGGTAAGCACTAGAGCTCTCTGATTGGGAATTCTAGATACCCCTCCCTAAACTGGAGACCTCAGGATTCCTTAGGATGCAGCCATGGCAATTAAAGTGGCATCAAAGTGCTATCATGCTGTGTATGAAAGGGACGAGATACATTTTTGGTCTCATTTCCTACAATATTCCACAGATGAAAAATGGTGCGTAATGTGACCATGCAGCATCAGAATGGCACATGTGATGTGATCAAGATGGTAAAGATACAAGAATGCACAAGCTAGGACAGGATACAGTATTTTGCTTTTGCCTGAGCCTACTGGAAAGGACAAATCTCTGCCTCATTTTCTTCTCTCCTGATGATAACTGAGTGAAATTTATTTTTGCACTTGGGAGCAAGCTGAGGGCAAAGGGGGAAAGTGGGGCTCTTTTCCTCTGCCACGGTCTTGATAAAGAAACTTTCCTGAAGTTGCTATTTCTTTTTGAAGGAAAGCCTCAATTGGTGCCAGTGGGAGCTTCCCTTGAAATGTAAATACAGCTCTGAAGAGGAACCTTTTGCTGGAACCACAGTAAAGAGAGAAGGATTTGAACTTCCCTTTCCTACTCACCACGGTCCTGAGGTCACTTCAACTCCCACTGGCAGTTATTAACATAAAAAAACGTGAGCATGTGAATTGCATTAACAGGATTAACTTCATTCTAGTGATGTCTTAAGACTGAATATATTGGGGCTGCTTTTCTTCCATGTAATCTGATGGCTTTCAAATGGCAGACAGCATCGCATGACAGGCTATGGACCCGCGTGAGTCGGACATTCACATCATTTTATTTTTATTTTTAATGGTCATTGTTAATGTTCCTTTTATGAACACTGAAGACCTTTGGACACTGGCCCCTTTCTATTCTTATTACTAATCATGCACATCTCAAGTGACTGCACATTTTAAAATACACTTTACAAATAAGATGGTATATTTAGCCCATGACATATGTGCAAGATAAGCAGCTCAGTTTCTGTGTGGGAAGAACCAGGCTAAGCAAAAGAAGAGTTGCTACAGGAATGATTAACTTTTGGTGCTTCAGATGTTTCACATACTATTCTGCATCACATTTGTCCCCCATCCCTGCTCTTTAATAGAAGCAAAACTTTCTGGCTTTTAAAAAAAATGTCACACAAACCTTTACTATCATCTGTACAGTTATAGGGCCCTTCTACACTATGCTAAAACCCGAGAGGAAGCTGGTTAAAACAACTCACTTCCTCTTGGGTTCCAGTCCCCACTCTTTACCCAAACCCCAGGCTTTTCTGGGAAGGGTGGCCCGGGATGCCACTCAGTCCCCCTCCAGCCCCCATTTTACCGCCAAAACTTAGCAAAGGATTCCATAGGCTGGAGCCATGACAGTTAATGTGGTGGCAAACTGCTTTAATTCTGCAGTGTGAACTATTTGCCAGAGTCCGATTCAACACTCCCACAACACCATACTGGCTCTCAACCTGAATTTTACAGAGTAGGATATTCTTAAAGAGACCGTGTTCACTGTCGACTATTGTCTTGGAAGAACAACCATGCTGCAGTTGAAGTAATACCCAGTGCATATTGCTGTGCTAATACTGTAATGCAATGAGAAGCTCTTCCGTCAAACAGAGTGGCACTTTCCGGGCCAGCCCTACCACTAGCCAAGCGATGGAACTTCTTCAGGCAACAGTTCCTGGGCTATTTTTGCCTGAGGTCCCTTCTACACTGCTATATAAAATCAAGATTATCTGCTTTGATAATCTGGATTATATGGCAGTGTAGAAGGAGCTACACTGAAACTAGAATGCCAATGATTCCACAACAGTTAAAGTTGTGTCAAACTGCATTAATTCAACATTGTTGATACCCCCTTTGGAATTCATTTACATACACCAGTGCTAGATGGACTGGGGTACACCACAGAAACAATTCAACAAACCAAGGCTGAATTAACCATTATGCAAAATAAGCATGCACATGTGGCATCAAAGGAGGGGGGGGCACAGAAATCTTCCATTGCTGGATTTATCATGGACTACATGGTGTAAAACTGCAAATGGTGCTGCAGAACCAGGTTCCACAAAAAGAGGCTCCCACAATAAAATACTTTGCAATTGGAAAAAATAGGCAAATTAAATCACGGATAATTTTTACCCCCCAAAATCATTAGCCCTAGCAATAATGCATGCTTCAGAATACCACAGAGTTTTGAGCAGCCTTCAGCAAGGTTACACTTTCCCAGCCTTCATGCCCATTATTGAAATGAACTATATTGTTTTGAGAAGGGGAAGAAATAGATAGGCTGCCCTTGAAAAATAGCTCATAAGCTGAATAGATGTCTATACTTTGTCTTGGAAAAAAGAGAAGCAGCTGAGAATGCATTAAAGCTATTTTGGCTTGATTGTTGTCAGTACACTTCCCACCCCAGTTCAAGGTGCTGGTAGCTTTCCTTTAAAGTAGTTTATGCATCCTAGAGCAGGTGTCCTCAGACCTTTTAAGAAGGGGCCTGGTTCACGGTCTCTCGGACTGTTGGAGAGCTGGACTAGTGTTTGAAAGAAACATGAACAAATTCCTAGGCACATTCCACGTTCCTTATTTGTAGTGCAAAAACAAAATGAAAGAGCAATAAAAATTTTAAAATGAAGACAAATTTTAACCAGCATAAACTTACCAGTATTTCAATGGAAAGTATGAGATTACTTTTGGCTGATGAGATAGTTGAGTCAATTAGGATTGTTTTTGTGTGCCTTCAAGTCATTTCAGACATAAGGCAACCCTAAGTCTAAAGTTTAGGGCAGGGCTGGGGAAATGGCCTTGGAGGGAGGTTGACATCAGACAGAGTGCTGTGTTGTGGCTGTGGGCCACCGTGACATGCAGCTGAACATCCAGAGTGGCTGCCCAACCACGCTGAATAGTGTTCAGCATGGTTGGAAGTAGGGACTCCTTACGCCTCCAAAGAAGTCCCTGTGCAGACTCCAGGTAAGCCCAATCCAGCATCTGGGACACTAGGTTGGTCCCACACAGGCCCATAGCCAGGATTTCGATTTGGGGGGGGGGCTGAGTTTGTTTCGGGGGGGGGGCTGAGTCCGAGTGAAAGAGGGTCTACCCTAGCAAACCTTTTGTATCGTTACCCCAATACCCCCATGCATATGGGATATATTGAGTAAGGTGATCAAATCATGATATGAATAAACATAACAGTTTAAATAATGCACCAGTAAGGCCTTTTCACGAACCACCATGAGAATTTCGGGGGGGGGGGCTGAATCCCCCCAACACCCCCCCCCCCGGCTACATGCCTGGTCCCACATTAGTGGTCTGTGTAAAAGGGCCCTCTGGTGTTGCTTAGTCTCTGGGGTGCCCTTCACTGTAGAATTAACACAGCTGGACATCGCTTTAACTGCATTGTGTCAAGGGTATGGATGCACCACTACTCATTGGCAGAGAAAGGGTATCACTTTGGAAAAATACAACTCACATAATTTGATAGAATCTTTTTCATGTCAGGAGTGACTTGAGAAACTACAAGTCGCTTCTGGTGTGACAGAATTGGTCGTCTGCAAGGACGTTGCCCAGGGGATACCTGGATGTTTTCATGTTTTGACATCCTTGTGGGAGGCTTCTTTCATGTCCCCACATGGGGAGCTGGAGCTGACAGAGGGACCTCAACCTGCTCCCCGGATTTGAACTGCTGACCTGTCAGTCAGCAATCTTACCAGCACAAGGGTTTAATCCATTGTGCCATCCGGGGCTCTATTTGATAGAACTGAGGCATGGCAATAATATCATTTCAAACTGCATTAATTCTACAGTGTAGATATAGCCGTGGTCTTAGTCTCTGAATCATTGGGACAGTGGCAACTCCACCGGCCCTTTGTCCTCCATCCAACTGCTCTTCTCAGTTGGAGAACAAAATTAAGCATGCAACACAGCCTGGCCTGTACATAGCAAGCTAGCCTCCTGCTCCAATTGTGGCAGATGAAACTCCCTTTTTGGCATAGTTAAAGATTTAACTGTCCTTATAGTTGTCTCCTGTACACAAAATGGAAGAGGACATCTTGTTTCTGCCTCAGGGAGAAAAATGTCTTGAGCCAGATCTGACTGGGTATGTATAGATTAATCAAATTAACTTATATATGAAGAAATACTTTAATAATCACTTCTTCCTAGTATGTTATAAGTAGCGGAACGATTTGAAGCAAATAATCAAGAACACAATCTTTCTGTAAAATTCCATCATATTGCAATATGTTGGACATTTAACAGAAAGATTGCCTACAGTTATTATTTTGCTTATCCTAAAAAATAATTGACCCGCGGTCTTAAACTTCACAGATAAGCAATAATTGGCAGTTGAGCACAGCCCCACTCCAACATATAAAGAATGTTTTCTCCGCGTACCGTGCAACACATTATTTAAATTCAGGCCAAATATTCCTTGTTCAGCAATATGCTAAGTCCTTCTATTACAACCTGAGCGGAGGAAGAGTGATGATCTTGAGAAAGAATCGGTGGACAACTGAAAAAAAACCTATGACGGATTTCAAAGATAGCTGGGGCCTAATTGATTGAGACCCAGAAGGTGGGGGGAGAAACATCAACCATTATGATTCTTGCTTGATAGAAAGTCTTTTCTGAGCCGCAAAGACAATCTTCAACATTGGTAATGACACACAAACAATGAAACGGGTGTTTTCGCCAGCAGCTACGCAGCTACATGCTTTATATGTGCAAGGCAGTGAAAAATACAGAGAAGGGGGGCAGGAGAGACCTTCTAGATTTATTAAAAGACTGAAGCCCGGACATTCAAGAAGGAAAGAGAGTATCTTAGCCCCAGAATATACACTCAATCATTCAAGTGATGTAAAAAGTGACCTTGTCCTCCTCACATTACACTGGAAAAGAATGCATAAATTACACAACACAGCAGTATGATGTTTTTGCAACAAAGCAATTTCTCAGGAAGGTATTTAAAGTCAGATTCAGATTACGGAGAATCGCTTGGTATGCTTTGTTTGTCCATGGCTTTGTCAGCTTTTTTCCCTTTAAGTTAATGCTACGTAAAATTTAAAAAGACCTTGTTTCATGCCTAGGTGTTGCCTAGAATAGATAGGTACTCTTTTATATGGAATTTTACACACACACACACATATGTGTGTGTATATATATGTATGTATATGTATGCGTGTCTCCATATGTGTGTGTGTGTATGCATGTGTGTGTATATATATGTGGGTGTATGTGTGTATGTATGTGTATGTATGTATGTATGTATGTATGTATATTCACGATGGTCAAAATGATTTTATAACTGTCCCAAGTTGCTGATTTCACTGTGTCAAATGGGAGGCTGGTATGTCCATACAACAAAGGGAGACATATGCTATGAATGAGAAAAATATACACGGCGGGGGGAAAGAGACTTAAATAGCATTGCATGGTTTATTAGAATTCGACTGAGCATGTGGTACTTTTTTTCTAACTATGAATAATTTTACAAGGTGTACTATTCTAATAGTAGACTTTAGCAGTAAGGATAATTTGTTTTAAAAGCCATTATTTATGTGTTACAGATTCACCATTGTTTGTCTAACGTTTCTGGCAAGCTGCAGCTTCAGCAAAGCATTAAAAAGCAACAAATACTATATTGTTTACAACCCCACCTAGTGGTCTTAAGTTTTAATTTTTATAGTAATTATGCATTGCATGTATTAAAGCATACTTCCAAGGCTTTCTAGGAATGTTTGATAAACGTTTGAAAAAACATAAATAAATATTTACACTAAAAGCTGTTATATCCCATTTTAATCATACTCAACTAGTATTTGTATTTGTGTTTTCATCTGAAGTGAGCTGTATTGTTTTTAAACTTAAATGTCTAATTACCAGGGACAGATTTGTCCAGGAATGAGCGTGTCCACTTCCAAAGGGAAATAAAGGATTGCTCTCTGACAATTTAATGCACAGTTGGTGAATAATTAATCATCAATAGCTACAGATTGAGCACCCCTTGTCCTGAATTCCAAAATCTAAAAGAGTCCAAAATTCAAAATTGTCCACCTGAAGTGATACCTTTGCTTTCTGATGGGTTGATGTACACAACCTCTGTTTCATGCACACAATTATTTGAAATGTCATGTATAAAATTACCTCTAGGCTAGGTATATAAGCTTTGAACCATAAATGAATTTTATGTTTGGAGTTAGATTAGCCCCCACCCTTCAATCCTTCCGTTCCAACCTGAAAACAGGGATGTTCAGATAGGCCTTTGCCCTTGAGTAGGCTGAATGGGCCCATATGAAGCTGACACTTGGCACCTTGTGAATTGATGGGGAGTTAGTTTTATCTACTGTTGTTTTAAAATTGTATTATTTTGATTGTATGCTACATGTTGACAGGGGTTGTTATTATAGTTTTATGTGACTTGTTTTATACTTTTGTACCGTTATTACCTGTTGTATGTTATATATGCACCCTGGAGTGCCTTGTAAGTCACCCCAAGTCCCTTCGGGGAGATAGTGGTGGGATGTAAATAAAGATGATGATTCCATCTCCAAGACATTTCATTATGTTTGTATTTGCAAATATAGGTATTTCAATACAAAAATAAAAACCCACAGTTGAAATCCAAATGTTTTTGAGAAATGTTTTGGATGCTCAACCTGTACAGAATAATAATAATAATAATAATAAATTTATTTGTAGATCACCCGATCTCCCTGGAAGGCGGTTTCCAGCATATATGGAAACATTCAGTGCTAATGAGAAGACATATAAACAAATTAAATCAAAACAGAACACATCAAACAATATAAAGCTGCCTAACTTCAAACTAATAACAAGCAAAAATTAACAAAAAAAAAACTTAAGTAACCCAAACAGACAGAATTTAGCACAGGATAAAACATTTAAAACTAACACCTAAAATATTATAGAGAGATAGTTTCCAACAACCAACAGGCTAAAACCAATTCCAGTATCTAGACAAAACTTAACATATATAGATGATGATGTATGTCAAGACGTGTTAGTCTTCCTCCTCTCTCCGTATGCCAGACTGCATAGTTGGGTTTTTAGTGACCTTTTAAAGGTGAGGAGAGAAGGGGCAGTTTTTAATTCTTTTGGGAGGGAGCAACCATGGAGAAGCCCCCCCCCCCTCTTGTTCCCACCAGCCATGCCTGAGATGGGGGTGGGACCGAGAGCAGGGTCTTTTCCACAGATGGCAACATTTGAGTCAGTTTGTATATGGAGATGTGGTTCTGCAAATAGTCTGGGCCCAAACCGTTTAGGGCTTTATAGGTAATGACCAGCACTTTGTATTTAGCCTGGAAGCAGATTGGCAGCCAGTGGAGCTGCTGTAACATGGGAGTAGTTATCTCACTGTACAGAGTTCCAGTTAGTAATCTCTGAACTAGTTACAGCTTCCAAGCTATCTTCAAAGGCAGCCCCATGTAGAGAGCATTGCAATAGTCCAAACGAGAGGTAACCAAGGTGTAAACTACCATGGCCAGGTCTGGCATCTCAAGGTATGGGCGCAGCTGGTGGATACATTTCCAGGTTCAGAAATGAGTTCAGGATCACCCCCAGTCTGCTAACCTGTGTCTTTAGGGGGAGTGTGACCTTGTCCAACGTGGGCCATACTCCCACACCCTGATCCACCATTCGACTGACCAGGAGTACCTCTGTTTTGTCTTGATTTACTTTCAACCTATTAGCCTTCATCCAGTCCACCACTGATGACAGGTACCTGATGTTTTGGTCCTGTGACTATTCTAACAGATTCGTTTTTTAAGTGAAGTTACATTTTTGTTCTGAAGGGTACATCAATATATATATATATAGATTCGTGCATTTTGTCCACATTTTCAAAGTTATTATTATTGTCCAGCTTTTTCTCTCCACAAGAAGTCTCAAAGCAGCTTACATTAAAAGCATTTCAATACAATTTAAAATCTGCAAATATACAAACATTAAAACAGGAATAAATATCATTGGAATTTTTAAAATTCCAGTAAAATCCATATAAACACGTTCAAACTAAAAATCACAGCACCCCTGACATGATCTTCAAAACCTTCTTCTTTTAAAAGTCTGCCTGAATAAAAAGGTTTTCTTTTTCTTTCCTCTGTAGCAATAATTATTTGGTGGTAGCTATGATGCTGAGGTTACTGGAAAGGATTATATTTGATCACGGCCAATCAAATATTATGTAATGAATATGGGGAGGAGATAAGTGCATTCACTGGATGTCCTCTACTGATGGAGGCTCTTTGATCCATTGCAGACGTCTAACACAAGAATAGGGAGGGAAGGGATTTTTGGCAATGCTCTCTTCCTTCTTGTTTCTAGATAGAATTCGAAGTGTTAATGGTGGACTATAAATAGGAATGTATATCTTGTTCCTACTTGCAAGAAAGAAAAATGTCAAATATCTTCTCCCTAATTGCCAGCACTGTAAAAGTTTTCACATTTTCAATTGTTCCTTGCACTACAAGATATTTCCTGTCCCCAAAGAATGGGCAATTACAAATGAGTTATGAGCTCACAATTGCTTCATATTCACATCTCTTTGGATGGTTCTATGCTGACTTATAATGCAGTGTAGAACCATTCAGATTGTATTGTATGGCAGTGTAGAACCAGCATTTGTAGCCCCTAGTTTAGAGCATTGCTTCTTAAACTATGGGTCCTGACCCCAAATGGGGTCCCCTTAGCTCAATGTTGAGGTCACAAAAAATCGGCAATGTAAAGTTTTTGAACACCACGTATTTATATAAATGTGTTAGCAACTAGGTGCAGTATTTACAATGGATTCCTCAGAAAATGCTTCAGCTGTACTCCACAAAAAGGAAAATCAGCCTGCTCAGCAAATGCTGATTTATTTTCAGTAAATGTTTGTTATACCTATTTTATATACCTAGGGTCACATAAAAATGCTCAGGTGGAAAGGGGTCGTGAATGGAAAAAGTTTTAAAGGCCCAGTTTTTTAAAAAAATATATTAAGGTTTTCCAAACACAATATTTAAAAACACATCATATAAAAAAAGGATTAAATATAGGGGGAAAGAAAAAGCAGGGGTGAGGGAGAATAGTTGGGAAGTTGGGGAGGCTCAGAGCCCCTCCCCCCCCCCCAAAAAAGGGGGAAAGGAAAGGAAAAAAACCAACATACCCACACACAAAACAAAAACACATATATTTGACTTCCATTCTTATTCTTGGTGGTTCACTATATTTAACTGTAATTTCCCCCTTTGTTCATATAGGGAGTTTTTCTTTAATTCTTTGTCCCCCTTTCTTACTAAGGTTATTTTCTCTCTTACTTCATTTCTTACTTCTGTTTAAATGTTTGTTTATTTTGTCTATATTCTTAAAACGGTTTCCAATCATTTTGTTTCAATGGTCTTCCTGTGCTTTTCCTCAAAAAAAAAAGTTAATTTGTCCATATCTTTTATTTCAGCAAGCTTATGTAGCCACTGCTCTATTTGTGGGGTCAATTCTGTTTTCCAGTACTTTGCAAAGGTTATACGTGCTGCTGTAGTAATATATGTGAATAAAATGTCCTTATTTCTGTCTAACTTTAGTTCATTGTCCGTTAATCCTAATAAAAAGTATTCTGGTTTCAGTAGAATCTTTCTTTTTAAAATCTTTTGAGATTCTTCCTGTATTAGTCTCCAATAACTGGTTGCTTCTTTGCAAGTCCACCAAATAGAGTAGAAACTTTCTATATGTGATTTACATTTCCAACTATTACTCTGGCTGTTTTTATACACTAAACCAAGTTTTGGGGAGAGATATACCATCTATGGAATATCTTCAGCCAATTTTCTTTGAGGTCCGATGAATAGGTGTATTTTAATTTTTTCATCCATATTTGTTGCCATTTCTCTAGTTTTATTTGTCTACCAATTTTGCCCATTTTATCATGGAATTTTTAATTTCCTCTGTCTCAGTCGTCCATTCTAAAAGCTTATCTTATAATTTTGTTATGTTTTTCTTTTCTGTTTTTATCAATTGATCCCAAAATCCATCTTTGTCATTGAATCCGACAGATTTGTCCTGTTAATACTGTATATAGCTCTTATTTGTAAATATTGTAGCCAGGTTAGACTCTTAATGTTTGAAGAAGTTCTTCTTGTGGCTTTAATTCAAAATTGTTATTTTATTTTATTTTTTGGTTAGCAAATCCTTATAAGTCGTCCAATATTATTATTAATATTATTATTATTATTATTATTATTATTAAACTTTATTTGTACCCCACTAGTATCTCCCGAAGGACTCGATGCGGCTTACAAAGGCCAAGGCCTCAACACAACAACAACAGACAATAACAATTCGATGCAAAGCAAATTTCTACATCCCAAAAGTCTCCTTTGTTTTGCCACTAGCAGCGAAAGCCATAGAGGGGGTTTTGTATAAAGGTAACCTTTATATTTGTCCCAGACTTTTATAAGGGCAGATCTAATGAAGTGGTTGCCAATTTTTTTTCCAATTTTTGTTTTCCCATAACAAATATAAGAGTGCCAACCCTTAAAGGCCCTGGTTTAGAAGATTCATAGGAACTGTGAAGGTTCATCAATCTCCACTTCCTGAGAAGCAGCTGCAGCCCTCAATGGGGATCTGTTCCCTTGTTGATCAGGAAGGAGCTCGCTGATGGTCTTTCCATGAACAATCCCTAACACAAGAGAAAATGGCAATGGAGTCTCTGTGTTTGATGCATAGAGATAACTTAAGGGAGGGTTTAGGGCAATTGATTGCTTGTTTTCCTATTGACAGGGCATAGCTCCTTGTGGATCATGGCAGCTGCTGTCTGGTAAGTGGAGATGGAGGGAGAATCTAGACATTACTCACTGCACAGTACAATAACAACAGTGCTTACACACTCGTAGCTCCTACACAGGATTCCGGCCAGAATCTACACCAAGAACATAGTTTTTAAAGCAAAAATCAATGTTTTAAACTCAAAAGTAATTTTCAAATAGAAAACACTTTTCCTCAAATAAACAAAAAGCCCTGAAAAGATTTGGGCAAAGGTACTATCCCAAAGGACTGTATCTTCTCAAATGAATATTTCTGTATAGTAAAACCTGGAGGTACAAATTAAATTTTTAAAAACTTAAATAGGAAGCAAAAAAACTCTATGATTAATATCCTAAAAATCAAAGGAATTCAAACTCAATTGCCCCAGTGCTAACTCAAAATGTGGCTGTGTTGATTAGACCCTCAAGATATAAGATAATTCAGTAATATGTTTATTTTAGTGAATATAGTAGGGGGTATAATTTATGATCCAAATTCCCTTGTTTCTCTCTCTATATATGTGTGTATGTGTGTTGTGTGTGTGTAGCTAAAGGCATAGCCTCTTCATTTAAGCTGATTTTTTTTCCTATTTGGGGGAATTCCTCTTTTTTTAAAAATGTAGAAAAGTATAAGAAAAATAAACATAATTATACAGTGGCTGGAACTACATATAACAAATACGTTTAATTACTTCTATTGTGTGAGCGACGTTCAAAATAATAAATAAATAAATACAGTCGTACTGATTCCTATCCTGTCAATTCTCAGGATTGGCAGCAGCAGCTGTACACAGCTGTGGTCTGTTTACCTATCTATTGGGAAGCAGCTGGCTGATGTTTTCACCCCTTCCATGAGTTATCACAGTCCAACAGCAAGAAGCAGGATCTCTACCCCAATTACACAAGAGGACATTCATGGGAGAGCGAGTGGCAATGGCAGCTAGCAGCCTCCCAATCAACAGAGGAACAGACTCCAGTCGATTGCAGTGACTGCTACCTAGCAAACAGGGATTGGAGGACTTTAAAGGCCTATATGTACACAGGGCTACAGGGGGCTCATTAATGTCAAAGTCACAAATGCATAACTCTGTTATGTATTTGTAACTACCTAACAATTTATGTAGCCACATTATTAAAAACAAACACACACACAGTGTTGTATCTTGTTCCTGGTAAGGAAGAACATGTATGCAGCTTATGTACACATGAAAAGTTTATTCATATTTGTTTTATTATTGTTTTATTGTCTATCCCTCTTAATTTTTCTGCAGTTCTCCCCCACTCTGAATTTCTTCAGTCCCCAAGACCCTCTAGTCTGAATTTTCTGCAAAAAGCACACAAAAGAGGTGCAGGTATAAAATACAAATCAAAGCTTTCGGTTTTCTCTCAGAATGCAACTTTACCAGAGTGGTGTTCTTTACAAACTTTTACACTGAATCTAGCGGAATTCTTTCCCAACTAAATTTCGTTAGGATCGGAGCATTAGTAAAGAATTGTTAAGCTGTTTTTGCTGATTCCTGTGGCTGACTCATTTTCAGGGTCTGAGAATGTGAAACCTGAGTGGCTGCTTGATGAGCTGTTCCACAAGGAATGCCATGAACTCTGAGATAAAGTAGGTCATTGCAGCTCGGCAAGTATGGTCCTTGTTTGGGTTTTATTTTCCTTTTTGAAACAAGAGAGTCAAACTCCATATAAAATGTAATATTTGCATAAAATTACAGTGTGGATGGGGATGCACTACCATTTACATGGGTGGACAAGAGGTACAGTACAGATTGCATCCCCCATGGAGGTTGACAGCATGTGCCTTCATGTGACTCCATTCAATTATGTGAGCTAAAATGTCAAAATAGGGCTTGGGACATATCATAAATGGAGCTTGTAGTTTGGTTTGAGACTTGAGCTCAATTTATTTATCTCACAAAATGCCAGTGATCACTTCAGAGCACTGCAATGTTCCCTGGCACTCAATGTGGAAATTTCTAAAATCATTGATTGGAACAGATAGATGATAGATATAAGATTTGAGGGTCTGACAATGAAAGCCAGATTGCCTTCTAGACTGGATAGGATTTAGGTGTCAAATGCAAGGCCCGTGGGCTGAATTTAGCTCACCATATACATTTTTGTGGTGCTCCAGGTGTTGGACTCCAACTCATGTATACCTCATCATTAGTCATCATGACTTTGGCTGATGGAAGGTACAATACAGTAACATGGCAGTTGCCACTTTGTAAAAAATATATAGTGTCCCCCTGTATCCACTGATTCTCTGTTCATGGATTCAAAAGCCCTTTGAAGGCAACCATAAGGCTGATGTGGCTCTCAATGACAATGAGTTTCACACCCCTGGTGTAGGGTGTCTACACCTAGAGTATAATAAATGGGTAGAATATAAATGAGTGATATCTTTTGCAGCTCACACCATCTGTTCAGTTTTTTAATGCTGTATTTTTAAAATTATGTTTGTAGTCCAATTTCACAACTTTGGTGTTCCTCTGTCATAGGAGATGTTAATTGGCAAGCTGATAAGATGAACTGATTTCTAAGCAACATGTAGGAGTTCTAGTAAGCAAAGAAAGTCATTTTGCACTATCTAAAGCAGTATTTCCCAACCTTTGATCCTCCAGTTTTTTTGGACTTCAACTCTCAGAAATCCCAGCCAGCTTACCAGCTGTTAGGAATTGTGGGAGTTGAAGTCCAAAACACCCGGAGGGCCAAAGGTTGGGAACCACTGATCTAAAGTTTGCTGGTGTGATAATGGATTTTGAGCCTTATCCCATTATCTAAAGCCTTTTCTCCTCTGATGGAAGGCAATCTCAGGGCCCTTCTACACAGGCCCTAAAATGTGAAAGTTACTAGGTTAAAAGGTGGATGGGTAGTTACATGATGCTAGTGGTAGATCTGCACTAATTTGCAGCAACGGGTGAAAAACATGTGTTAAAAAGATCCACTTATATCCAGATTCTGGCTGGAAAATGTCCATATTTGCAACACTGTATATCCCGGCTCTCCGAAAACACATGTTTTCCTCTCCCCCCCCCCCCCCCCCCTGTGTTGACTGCTCCAGTGAGCGTGCACTTTTTAAAAGCTCTAAACAGCAGGCCAGTTGATTGGGCTCTCAAACAGACACACATGTGGCTTGAGAGAAGCACACGTGGAAAGCAATTAGAACTCTCTGAAACTCTATATTTTAAACTTTATAATATTAAACAAAGCTTGAATTAACAATTGGGGAAGAGAGAAATGCAGTGGAAGTTTTTTTTAATGTCACTGTTATGCGCTGAGCTTTGTATGCACACATGCAAATCTGCTTACATTTATTTTAAGATATTTGCATGTGTGCATGTACAGTCCAGAACACAATGAAGTGATTTTTAAAAAAACCCTTCCGCTGGATGTCCCCTGTGCACCCTGCATCTTTGTTCCGATACACCAAGGAGAAGCTGGGTATCAGTGAGGCAGAATTACTGTTTTAGATCAGTGTTTCACAAACTCTAGGCCTCCAGGTTTTTTTTGGACTTCAGCTCCCAGAATCCTTGATCATTGGCCAACGTAGCTGAGGCATCAGGGAGCAGAAGTCCAAAAAAAGAAAAAAAAACTGGTAGGCAGAGTTTGGGAAGAACTGTTCTAGAGCCTAGTTGATTCTGCCCTTCTATGGCTGCCACAAAGACATAATGAAGAGGGACCTCATCACTGCTCACCACTTTCATTGGTGGCATTTTGACTTGGTCTTTTTGTAGAAGAGACTAAGCAAACAGAGCTCAGTAATCCCCAAACCTGAACGCCATGTTCTTAAAGCTATGCTTGACATATTAAGCACAGTTATGGGATAAAACATTTGCAAAGAGGTTACTCACTTCCTCCCTCTGCTCCCCCAGCCCAAAGAGTTAAAGTATTCAATTTGTTGTTTTAGTAAAAATTAATTTCAATTTCTTAGATTACATTTTGCAATTCAAACTCAAGAAAAACCCAAATAGGGAGCTAATTTTTGGAAATTGTTAGAACTAGAATTGATGTAATTCCACTAGGAAACTTACACATTTGGAACAGTGTCGCAAATGATATATAAAAATTCTACTTTCAAACAACCCCTGTAATTTATGTTAGGTTATGCAGATAATTTCAGTTTCACAGGTTCAAATAGATCTATTTCTTGTTCTACTGTATCTGCAGGTTAAGGCTGGGGAAATTGTAGTGAAACCGACAATGTATTAAACCTCAAATCTCTGCAAACTTGCAATGCAGTCTGGACTATAATTGCCATATAAATCCCTTACTTTAAGCGGCTCTCTTTTTGCAAGGGAACATGCCATATTTCACAACATCAGCTCCGTCGAACATAACTGATGTTCCTTATTTCAGCAGGCTCCAGTTCTACATGATTCCTTCAAATATAATTTTAGAGGAATATGCCCCTTATTATTTTTGCAAAGAAAGTTTAATCTGTCACAAGTATATTGCATTGGGATCCAGTGTAACGAACCAGAATTCTAGTGCTAAGTTGAAATGGTTTGGTAATCACAAACACATTACTGCTGGGTAAAAAGATAAATGTGTGAGTGAGTTCTTTCGCTTATCTGTATCTTTATATTGCACTAGGATCCAATGAAACACAGTATAATCTTCTAAACAGAAATGGCTTAGCAAACTACAAACACATTTGCGATTGAGCAGGGGGATAAATGTAGCATATTTGTGTGTATATGTCTGTATGCACAGAGTTTGAATTCTTTTTCTGTATCTTTATCTTTAAAATAATTGATTCAAATTACCATCACAATTGCACACTAATCCTTTGCAAGATGCCTTTCTGTGAATAAACGCTAGAGTAAAAAGCTGTGTGAGAGTGCAGTATCATTAGCTACATTTTTTTCCTTTGTATCATGCATATGTTAAAATGTATGCTAATGCGATCTAAGGAGCTTTGGAAGTTTTATGCATGAACTTTGAAAAGGCTGTTTCCCAGTTCACCACAGACAAAAGAACAACACACATGCTATTTAGTATTTAATATTTCCCAAGCAGAAAAACACTCCAGTTAATTATGAAAAGTAATTCCACTGTCACTTTGTATTTTAATTCATGCATTTAAAAAATGTTCAGTACTCTAAAGCACTGCTATAGTTAGTGTGAGACGAAAGTGGTTGCCATGAAAGATCTTAGCATTTCACAATCTTGAATCTGTTTCAAGTGTCTATTAATATATTTGCAGTGAGACACGTGATCACTTGCTTCCAAGAATTTGATTAACAAACTTCTTGTTTTAAAGTATTTGCATCAAGGCTCCAAAATATATAATACTGTACAACATCAAGTTCATTATTATAAGAGTATTAATACTTTAGGTAGGGATCCATCTATCTGCAACATCCTACCATCTCTCATGGGCACCCTCACCAACCCACCTTCCTTGTTGGATCTGTTCCACATATAGAAATTGGCACTTCAGTGAATGTTATCTGTGCCTAATGAAAGGAACCTAACCACAAATAATCCTTTCTTATCACAAACCGCATTGTTGACTCCATATGGATCAGTGGTTCCAATTCATGGACCGTGGACCACAGGTGGACCATGATACCTAAATTAAGATCCACAAGACATGCGGGTAAAATTGCAATTGCGCATGTGTGCATGCTGCTGTTGGAGGAGAGCGAGAGAGGGAGAGAAAAAAGGAAGGACGGAGACACCAGCACGTTGCCCTCACCCTTCCTAGCATTTTCTCAGCCTTGGGAGGTTTCCCATGCCAGGGAGGAGAAGACTCACCCGGCGACACATGCAAGGGAGCGAGGGAGAGAAAGAAAGAAGGAGAGTCCCCCAAAGTAGTAGTAGTAGTAGTAGTAGTAGTAGTAGTAAGCTCCTATTGTCACACATCTGTTGTAATTGGAAAGCAGCCCTTTGTAAGACCCTGTTTAGTCCCCCAAAGTTGTTGTTGTTGTTGTTAAAGCTATTAGGGACAGTTTTTTGGGTCTCGCCCTCTGCTTTTTGTATTTTTTCAACCTTAACCCCCCTCCCTTTTTTTTACGCAAGTGTTAACAAAATCCACAGAATTTTTTCGTGTCTTTGTTTTTAGGTCTGTTCCTGGGATTATTTGAAGGTGCTGATTCAGAAAATTGCATTGGATAGACCACATAAACTCTAGATGGTTTTCTGTGGGCAAGCAGATGGTGACTACTGGATGGCATATGTTCGGTAATAGTAACTAGAGCTGATGTGGTCTATCCAATGCAATTTTCTGAATCAGCACCCCAAATAACCAAACCAAATCTAAAGTTCACAAAAACTGAATTGTAACAATTTTGGTACTAATGTTACAGAGTGGTTACTGGTCAAAGTGGTCCCTGGTCAAATAAAAGTTGAGAACCACTGCTATGGATAAAGGTTGAATGCGACACAGCAGCAGTTGAACTAAGATTTGAATTTGACATTTCCATTACCTAGAGCCATGCTATACTAGCACCTGATCCCAATGGTTCCAATGCCGGGCTTGTGTTCAAGAAATGTACATTATACACTCATGTATAAGTCAACTTCATGTATAAGTTGATGGCAAGGTTTGGGTCCCAAATTATGGATTCTGATACCCATGTTAATGAATTGTGAGTCATTCTATGAAAAATACTGCCATATATCCCAGTTCAAAGAAGATAATGTGGGATTTTATTCAGCTTTGTGGAAGGGGCCCTTGTTTCCACAACAAGCCAAATTTATCAAAATCCAATTATCATAGGTACAAAAAGGGGGATTAAATCTTCTGAACAGGGGCACAGACAGCAAAACAAACGCCACAGGAGTGTTAATCCTTCCCTATGCTATCCAAAGCTAACATATATGTATTTTTTGGCTAGAGTTACACTTAAAAATGTACCTGTTATGTTTTACATACAAATTCAACAAGAACAAACCTACAGAACCTATCTTGTTCAGAACTTGGGGACTACTTGTACTCACATTTACACATGGATAAGTCAATTCAGGTATCTTGTATTGATTGTTTTGAGTTAATTTCTAGATTTATACACAAATATATAGGTAGATAATAAATTGGTGGTGGGAGGAACCCAAGTCCCCACAGACATGCTAAATGATATGTTCACTAAATGCTTAAACATAAAAATGTAACTTGGCTTAAATCTAATACAAGCACACTTACAATTCACTGACCTCAGTGATATTTGTTGGCATAGTCACCCTAGCTTGTAGCCACCAGCATTGTGTTATAAAATACATATCAAAATTTGGGTTGATAATATATACATATTTACTTTTATTGACACCACTGAAATTAATCAGAGAGGGCTAGTATTGAATTAATACGGAAGACTGGATATTGTTTTGGGTTAAAGTAATTGGAGTTTCGTCACCAACTTTCTAACCTCTTTTTCAAAAGAGAGATTAGTACCAGAAGAAATGGCCTGCTTGTCATTTATATAAATTCACGAATGAGCAGAGAAATGCTAAATAGGGGTTGAAATCTGACTCTTGAAATCCAATAAACTAATCCATTAGGTATGGTTTACTAACCTGAGTAAATGTTTCAAGAGTGGTTCCACTATCTCAGCAACCAGCAATATATCAAGAGTCGGTTTTTCAAATCAAGTATCAGCAGCTATATTTGGAAAAGAGAGAATCAAGAGGAGAATATCTCTAATTCTCACTAAGCTTTTTTAAAGTCTAAATAAATTTCAAAGAAAATATATTTAAATGTAAACGTAATTAAATATGTTCACTTTTCATGTAATCTCATGAATATGAATGTTGAGGTGATATTAATACTGAAAGCAATGAAGTAGGGCTAAGCCTACTTTCTTTGTACAAAGATTTAACGATGAAATGTATGAACTGATTTTGAACACTGAAACGTGTTCAGTTAATGTGCAGAGAGGCACAACAGAGCCTGCACCAACATTAGTAACCTCTTAATGGCATTACTCTAACAATATTTAAATTGTGTACAGAAAAAAGGAAGAAAAAAACTTTGCAGCACTAATGATCTTGTAAAATAAAAACTAATTATATCATTGTAACCAACTTCAGGGAGACAAAAAGCGAGTACCTTCTGGAACTCTTTCCCAACAGTTGTCTGTGTTTGAGATTCAAATGCATTTGTATGCTGGCCTTTGTTAACAGCAGTAAATACCTCATGGTTGCCAGGAATACCTTATTTTGCATGAACCCTGTCTCGCTTTGGCGCTGTGGATTCCCTCTGTGTATAAAGGAAGTTTTTAAAAAATATTGCAAATGACGGTTTGTGGAGATCCTGCTCTCTGACCTTTATCTGCATTTAACAACAGCTTAAATTCCACATTTTCCCAGCATAGCAATCGCACAAAAGTCTCTTAAATAGGCTCCTAGAAGCTTCTATTCAGAGCCTGAGCGTTGCTCCCATTGTAAGCTTTTTCTCCCACATTTGGTTGTTTTAGGAGTAAAGTGTTACAGCATCTCTAGCTTTATTCTATTGAAGTTCAACCCCCCTCTTTCTTTCACATCTTTTAATAGAAGAGTACAAATGGGGGAGTAGCCTGTTGTATATTTTCCGCCTGTTGTCTTTCTTCCCAGTAAGGATAAGTCAGCAGTTGGAATACAACCGATAATTATGTTCGGTTCATAATGACTGGAATAATGTTTAACACACTTATTTAAATGTTTATCTATTTATTTACACACATGGGCACTGAGTATCTGTGTTTTTAGTCAACTCAGTTTCATCTCTTTTATAGAGGATGATTATCTAAGTTAACTTTTTACAATTATCCTACACATAATTATGGATGAAAATAAGGATCTGTGATCATGCTAAGCAAAACATCTTAGAACAGCCAGAAGATTTTTTTAAAATCTGACTACATAGATTATAATGAGCTGAAATAATTTCTAGGTTACTTTAAAAAGCAAAAAAGAAGACAAAGGGAACGGTACTGTGAGGAAAAAGTACAGACGGTCCCCGAGTTACAAACATCCGACATACAAACAACTCCTATTTAAGAATGGATGAGGCAACAGAAAGTGAGAGAACTCTACCCCTTGGAAGGAAAATTCACTCCTGGAAGAGTTATCATGAGGAAAAAAGTATCTCCTTCTACTAAAGCTTTATCTCCAATTCTTGTTTCCACAGAAAGTGAGGTGAAGTCTTCTGAACAGGGGCACAAACAGCAAAACAAACACCACAGGGGTGTTAACCCGTACCTATGCACACACACACACACATATTTGGCTGGAGTTAAACTTAAAAATGGTACCTGCTCCAACTTACAAACAAATTCAACTTAAGAACAAATCTACATAACCTATCTTGTTGGTAACTTGGGGACCGCCAATATTACATTGCTGATTAATTTGGGTATTCTTTCTTCATGAATTAAAACTTTAAAAAAATTCCTACCACCAAATATACAGGATTTCCCTGTTATCATGCTGTGAAGCAAGTTTCTCATTGCATTTTTCAACAAGAAACTTGTTTCTAGTAGAAAGTCCTCCATGTTCAGTGCTTCTCCCTTCCTAAGATTGTTGGCTAGAAAGACAGTGACTTACTCTGGAATTCGTCAGCTATTCATTTTTTAACCTACCTTTGGACCTTTTGTCAGCATCTTTGCCGGTTCTTACTTGGTACTCTTCCGCTCTGCTCCTGCTCTTGCTGTCTCTCAAAGACTATATTAACATCATGTTTTGCAGATATCTGTGAGACTGGTGGTTTGAATAAAACCTTGTAAAGTTTGTTTGTTATCTGAAAATAACAGAGTAAGAGATAGAGAAAAGATGCAAAATACACTGACATTTTATTTAAAGGGGCATGTAAATTTAAGAAATGCGATAAATTTTGATATTGGTAATTCATAAAATTCATAAAATCAGAGCAAACATTTTGTGTTGGAATGTCAAATTAAAATGGTACTTTCAATAAAAGTTCAAATATTATTTGCATCTAGTTAGTTATTAGAGAACTGTAGCCAGTATACCCTCCTACCTGCTGGCTGCACTAGCTCTAATGTTGGAAACTTTTTCCATTGTGAAGAGGTCAAATTACATGCTAGTTATTACAATAAAATGCGCAAGTTACCTCCTCAGTGAGCTAATTCATTGAAGATTGGTAGCTCAGTGGGATGTTGCATTTACTCTCATTTTGAAAAATAGGATTCAACATCTCCCACTGAATGTTGTGCCCTACCAAGACTGATGCTAGAATTAACCAGAGGATTATTTCGATCTTGTGAAATTTTCCTAGCACTATTTACTGTGATTCTAAAAGCTTATCTATGGGACAGAGTTTTCTCTGCTTAGATCAGTACACTATATATCTACTTTTCAATCCCAGTGAGAAAGTTTTAGCTCCCGGTAATATGCCCATCTGAGTCCTGATTCAGGTTCCATACATGCTGCAAGATTGCCCTCTAGGTTAATAAAGTTTATATCCAACTATAAGTTGCTGTTCTCCATGATTTGTGGTAGACACAAGTAAAAAAGCAAGTAATCCATGTAGATCAGACCAGTTGTGTGACAGATATTCTTTTTAATCTTAGTTGAAAGTTTCAGAAAGGTTTCAAAGTAAAGCCCCATTAGTTAGGACCTTCTTCCAAATCTATTTTTAAACAAATCATGCCTTGGCTCCAGGGTCTGTAGAGACAGCTTAGTCTCTGTTTTGTTGTTGTTGTGTACCTTCAAGGCATTTCTGACTCATAGCATCCCTAAGGCAAATCTCTTGGCAGAATTTGTTCAGAAGAGATTTGCCCTTGCTATCCTCTGAAAATGAGAGTGTGATTTGCCCAAGATCACCCAGTAGGTTTCTGTGGCTAAGCAGATATACAAACCCAGCCTCCTGGAGTTCTAGGGCCCTTCCAGCCAGGCCGATATCCCACAACCTGTCTCAGGTTTACCAGAGGCGTCCAAATGATGCCTCAGGTAAACCTGAATTAATCTGGAATAAACTCAGATTTCCCAGTTTACTTTAGATTAAATAAGCATCTGGAAAGTTCTGGACCTTGATGTAAGGTCCGCATCGTTCCTGGTGTGGGCCCTGTGGGATTGGCTCCCGGGACCACTTCCATGATCCAGGAGGGGGGTTGATCCCCACAGCAATCCCAGTTATTTGAGCTCCTAGAGCCCAAACGAGTGGGATGGTGCCCTGACCCTACCGTCTCCGCCCCCATTTAGCCCCTAAACTTACCTGAGGGGCCTGGCTGCATGGGAGCCTCTGCCAAGAGCTGACATATCAGGAGGTTGGGAGGGGGATAATATCTGGAAGGGCCTCTAGTCCAAAACAACACCATCTGACTCTCTTAGGGCCCTACCAGACAGGCTCAAAATGAAGGACCGGTCTCATTTTTTACCTGAGGCGTTCAAACAACATTTCAGGTAATAGCGAATTAATGCAGAGTAAAGCGGGTTTTCCCAGTTTGCTCTGCATTAATTAAACACCTGTAAAAATCCAGACATTAAGCTAAATTTCAGGTCTTTAGAGGCGAGGGCCCTGTGGGGGCTGACTCTTGGGACTGCTTATGCAGTCCTGGGGGTCAGTCCCCACAGCCACCCTGCTTCTTCGGGTTCCAAAAAGTCTGGAGGAGTGGGATGGTCCCGCCCCTTCCCCTCCAGCCCCCATTTCACCCTTAAACCTTACCAGAGGGGCCTGATAGCAGCACAGCGCCCTCTGTACAGTTCTCCTGACACAGAAAATGGCACATCAAGAGATGGGAGGAGGAGGGATTCCCTTCCTCCCCATCTCCCACCTCCTAACGTGTCATTTTCTTACACCAGGAAGACTGTACAGAGAGGCCTGTGCTGTCACCCCCTCCCCCCGTAAGCTTTGGGGGCAAAATGGGGGGCTGGAGGCAGGCTGGATGGCATCCCAGTTCAGCCTTTGTTTGACTCAGAATGTCATCTAGCCACTCTTTCAGGAAAGCCTGGTGTTTGGGTGGGAGTGGGAACTAAAACCCAAGAGCAAGCGTTCTGATGGAATTAAAAGTGTCTTAATCCTCCTCCTCTCCATACACTAAAGTGCATAAGTGCATTTTCAGTAGTTTTTTTGAAGGAAAAGAGGGTGGGGACCATTTTTATTTCTTTAGGGAGGGAGTTCCAGAGACAAAGAGTGATCACAGAGAAGACCACCTCTCTCATTCCCTCCAATCGTTCTTATGACGGGGGTGGAACCTAGAGCAGGGCCTCCTCCGTTGACTGCAGTGCACAAAATAGCTTGTATAGGGAGGCGCGATTAGACAAATAGCCTGGACCTGAACTGTAGCCAACCATTATGCATTAAAATTGTTTGCAATATTGCACTGAGCTGGGTCTCTGTCACCAGGCAGATGCGTTTTGGAGTCCTTGGGAATGATGTTTCCTCTATTGCTAACCTGCTTGTATAGTGCTTACTGCTAATGTGGGATGGGTCACACTTGCACAGTTTTGTTTGTTTGCTTCTGCACTACAATTGACAGAGGGATACTTAGCCCAAGGACTCCCTAGACAGTGAGGATATGAATTGGAATACTAGCCAATAAATAGTCTAGGTAGAATTGGTTTAGGGGCCTGGTGTTGGCTGAGTGGGGATGCTGGGCCCTATCAGTGCAAGGGCTGGAATGCCTTTCTGCTGTGTAATTTCTGTTGCATCATAAAGCTTATAATAAAGCTTATGTTATGGCAGTAATGTATGTCAGTGTCTGGCACTAAAATAATGCTTGGAGTGGCCTGGAACTGCAACCAGATCAGGCGCTAGACAAATATGGAAGAGCCATTAACGATAAAGAAATATAACAGCTTTATAAACCAAATGTCCCTTGGTTGTTAGTACATATATATAGGCCCTAGAATTATCTTGACCTCTGAGGAGAGCCAAAGGCTGCTTCAAGTTTCTGCTCAAATTGAAAACATTCCCTTTGAAAACAGAAAGCTTTCTAGCACTGAGGCTCTTTTGAGACAATATATAACACCATGGTCCACCATTTTCATGGCAGCCAAGACTCCAATTCCCACTTTTTGTTTGGCCTGTTGTCACATCTCTTTTCCATGCAACAAGCAATATTATTTTCTAGTTTGTTTCAGCTCAGTTTATTGTTTATGCTTTTTTATACCTCAGACCTAGATAGTATAGTTAGTAGATATGACAGTTAGACTGTAGTTATGTCCTGTTTGGCTTTAAACTTAAGACTGGGTTTATGACTAATTCCTCTCAAATTGCTTTATTTACTCCCAAGCATCCTTGATCTGAATGTGAGCTTTCCCCCTGAAGGAAATCCATGGAATCCTTCTCAGCAACCGGTGTCTAATTAGAGACTTCCCTGAACAAATTCTTTTCTAAAATAGGGGGCAAATTAAACGGAAGCCAGGTGGAATTTTCAGAACTGACGCAGGTAGGCACAGCTTGTGACTCATCAAGATACACACTCTATGGTCCATGTATTTCAATCTCAGGCAGGCTAAAAACCTAGGAGATGTATTAGGTCCTTTAATAGTGTCCATACATCCCTCCACATGCACAATGGAGGACCTTCTCACAGCAACACCAGAGGCACTCCAAGTGGCCAGCTTCTGGTCAAAGAACATTTAGCATAATGCCAAGTTTTTTAAAACTTTGTTTGTGTTTTTAAATGTATTTTAACTGTACCCTCAACTTACTTCTGACATGATAAATAAATAAATTAGGGCAGTGGTTTTCAACCTGTGGATCCTCAGATGTTTTGGCCTTCAACTCCCAGAAATCTTAACAGCTGGTAAACTGGCTGAGATTTCTGGGAGTTGTAGCCCAAACCACCTGGGGACCCACGGGTTGAGAACCACTGCATTAGGGTCAGGAAGAAGGTCCACCTGAATCTCTCAGACCTCTGAGTATGCAAAATTGATTCACGTATTACATTTCTGCCTTCCCAGCTGTCTATTTCAGTGGTTACACATTCATTGTCCGGCAGGAAATGAGAATGACAAAGTAGAGCTACATTAATCAGTAGTCTGCAGCAGCATCACATTTAGGCTTTAATGTGGACAGAATTATTGCACTAACAGAATCCTGGGAAATGTAGTTTGGGAAGGCATGGATCCCTGTGGCAGAGAATTCAAAAGGTCCCTCCATAAACTACATCTTCCAGAATTCTGCTAGCTTCAGAATACTGGAGCTGCCCGCATTAAAGCCCAATGGGATGAAGCTGTAATTTACACATAGATGACAAATAATAATAATAATAATAATAATAATAATAATAAACCTTTATTTATACCCCGCTACCATCTCCCAAAGGACTCGGTGCGGCTTACAAGAGGCCGAGCCCAAATACATCAGTAAAAACAGCAACAATAGCAATACAGACCTATCCTAGTTATATGTCACCTTAAACTCATAAACAAAGCAATAAACAGTAACAATAACACCACGACGCATTAAAAACCTATGGCAGGGCCAAATGTAATAATTAAAATTTTAAAAAATACTGGGCATGACAAGGTGACATATAACTAGGATAGGTATTTGGAGAGGGATGGAGCGAGCAGACAATCCTAGATCATTAGTAAAGTGCGATTAGGGACATGTTGCTTAGGGCTTCCTTATTCTGGGAAGACACACTGGAACAACCATGTTTTCAGGCTCCTCTTAAAGACTGCCAGAGTTGGGGCATGTCTAATGTCCTTGGGGAGCGAGTTCCAGAGTCGAGGGGCCACCACCGACATCATCTGCTCTGCATAACATACTAGGAACATTTATGCCAAACTTTTCATCTTCCTAAGGAATACACTTAGGTAAGAGCTTGTGCTGCCCAACATCCTTCTACTGCAAATTTGAGAAGATGCACCAGGAGATGTCCTAGCATCTTAAGGAAACAAAATGTGATAGATCTAAGTGTCTCCAGAAAGGGGAAATGCTTCTAGAAGTATCAGGATATTTCCATTCTGATTTGCTGTGAGATTGTACCTGCTCATGTGTGAGTTGCAGCCACTCTCTTTCTTAGCATGTGCCATGTTTCCATCACTCATCCCCACTTGTATCCTTTCCTCTGCTCAATCTCATACAACATTTCAAAAATTGATTTTCACCCCTTTCCACAGAGGAGTTGCTCTTCCCCTTCTCCTCCCCCTCTTCCTCTTCACGAGTTGTAGATAAAGTGCTAAGATGTGTTAGAAATGTTTCTAGGAAGGGAGTTCCATGGGGCTGCTACTGAGAAGGCCCTTTCCCATGTTCAACCAGTTGTATCAGCATAGGTAATGGAACAAAGAGAAGGACCCAAAATCTCGTCCTTGCACTTTACTACTGTTCCGTACCCAAAGTTATAATGTTCCGTCTTACACTGCCCTCTATCCCTACTGTTGCTATTTGACTTACACACTTTATCCATCAGCCCTGTCATCACAATTGTTTTGCACTAGTCCACCCACCTGTGCTCAAAGATTGATTATTATTGCAATTTCGTTGGTTGTTAGTTTGATGGTTGCTTCAATATTCTGTTATAATGTTATTGTTTTATTTTGTTTTATGCTGTTGTTTATTTTTAACTATTTTGGGTCCTTCTCTTTGTTCCATTACCTATGCTGATACAACTGGGCTCGTCCCCATATAAGCCACCCCGAGTTCCTTCAGGGAGATGGAGGTGGGGTTCAAAAATAAAGTTGTCATCACCACCACCATCACCATCTTCATCCTTATTAAGGCCTGTCCAGACGTTCTCAAAACACAGGCACAGCCATAAGGGAGAACACTGTCCTTCAGATGATCTGGACCTAAGCAGTATATGGTGTTATGGGTGGACAAGGAGCTTGAAGAGTCCAGGGACAGTGAGTACATCTCTCTCTCTCCTCATTCACAAATGTCACAGGACTCTTTGGGTATACAAACTGGATAGCTGCTGCTACCCAAGATATAGGAGACAGTCAGCTGGGAGGGGGGAACAAGGAGGAGAGGGCAATAGCTTTGAGGGGATGCTACGTGACAGAGCTGGTCTATGCTGTAGTGGTTCAGTCAGATACACTACAATGGGGAGACATGGATCAGAATGGCCAGTTGGCCTACATATGAGATGAGCTAAGGATTCATGCAGCGTTCCACTCTAGCGCAGACAGGAGTCCTTGCGTGTTCAAGTATTCTTTTTTTTTTTCTAATGTTGAGTTGTATCCTAGATCCAAACCTTGGGCTTGTAAGGTGGGAACTTCTCCCACTAGGTTGTTAGTTCTCCTATTTCTAGAAAATAATTTAAACCCTGGAATGTTGTAAGTAGCAGTTCTGTCAGAAGGGAGACAAGAAAAATAAAGACACAAATGTATGATAGAATTTCAAGAAGAAATTCTACAGCGAGAATGGCACAACCATTTTTTTCAGATTTTCACTGGATCAATGGACAGGGCAGAGAAATATTTTTAAAACCTGGAGAGGTACACTTAAAATACTGCTTTTCATATACAATTCCATTCTGCTTTAGAGGAAACCATTGCTCAAAGAATTCATTAAACAAGGCATGTCTTTTCAGTCATGACTCTTCCCCCAGTGCTGAACAGGCATTCCACTGTGGCACTTGTATGCTGAAAGGCATGCAGTGATGACATTTCCCTGGGAGACTCCACTGTTGACTTCCTGTCCTAGATCTGAACATGGGAGAAGTCATCGTTCAAATTATCTCCTTTCTGGTCTTTCTATGAAGATAAATCACAGTCCTCACCATTCCTACACCTGCAGTCAGCCATCCGAAGGCTTCCATCAAATGAGATTGAAGGGGGATCTTTATATTTGGAGTGCTCATAGTTTCTGAATAAAGCAATGGCATTTTCCAGCTCCTGTGTAAGTGGCAAAGGGAAATCACTCTGAATGATGTGCAATTTTCCTTCTCACCCCCCTTATTTCATTTTTAAGGGCTTATTTTGAGGGTTTTTGGTTGTCTGGCTGACCTCCCAGAAATTACCAGGAGGGCATCTAGACACACACCACCGGGAAAGCATGGGTTTTGGGGGTGGGGGGTGGGGATGTGCCAAAGTGGGTTTCTTAAACCTGCTTCGGCATCTGTTTAAAGAGCCCCCAGTGTGTAGGCACACTGGGCAGTTGCCCTGGGGGGGGGGGGGGGCATGCTAATTCATGCACAGGTCAGAATTTACAGCTATTTTCCAATCACCTGCTCAACATTCAAACCTCCTGCTAACTTAGGTAGAAGAAAAAACATTGCAACTTTTAGCAGAGAGTTGCTAGATAAATTTTTACAGTTTTTATTGCTTGCAATGTTATGGAAACAGAATATTGTAACTGATCCATGGGAGGCAATTAATGGCTGGGGACAACAATTGCTGACAGTGTGCATTTCTATTATCAGAAGCAGATCCTCCACTTTTTATTTTATCACTAATTTACATTTTATTCCTGTCACTGGTTGTATATGCAGGGCTCAGTGGACTGCTTCGCCCAGAGATCTAAAATGCTGTTAAGACAGCCCTGGTAAGTGGATATCTGATGGATTGCAGTCTGATAGACAAGGACCCCTTCCACACAGCTGTATAAAATCCACATTGAACTGGATTATATGACAATGTGGACTCAGATAACCCAATTCAAAGCAGATATTCTGAGTTATATTGCTGTGTAGAAGGGCCCAGAGTGACTCAGGCAGGAGACCTTTATCCCATATTCTCTGCTTACCTTCCTACCTAGAGCAATCTGAGCCATCACTTTAACAATATGATTCCCATCCACCATTTAGTGAGGTCACACCCCTGCAACTAATAAAACATTACTATTACAGTATAAAAGAATGAAATTATAACTTTTTAAGTTACAATTGATTTTGAATGTTACTTACGGTTGCCCCTCCATGGATTCTATATGTCCTGAGTTAACCATCAATGACTTGAAAATATATATGTATATATTGTTGTTGTTCATTCGTTCAGTCGTCTCCGACTCTTCGTGACCTCATGGACCAGCCCACGCCAGAGCTCCCTGTATATATAAAACATCCAAAAAAGAAACCTTGATTTTGCCTTACTATATGAGGGACACCGTTTTATTGTGCCATTGAATATAATAGGATTTGAGCATCTACTGATTATGGTATCCACAGTGGGGTACTGGAACCAAACCCCAGCAGATACCAAGACCCCACTGTGGTTAAATCTTTCATAATTTTTTTAAAAATAATAATTACAAATTATTTCTTATTTACCACAAGTTTTCTACAGTCTTTGCCCAGTACGTTCTTTAACTTATAGACCTTTCTTGTTCCTTTTGATTGTCATGTAGGATAATCAAACTATTACTTATACTGCGATTATTGGCTTTTTACATATGTGAATTGTCAATTCCATTCAGCCTAATAATGTTCTGAATGTCCCACATCACATGATTTTTAACAGTTATTAAGCTTGCGTAGAATCCTCTTCCTCCTATGTTGGTATGTCAAAAAGCAGAGGGTTGATAATTAATAATGAGGTAGTTGTTGAACACAATGCCCAAAGTCATCAAACCAGTCTTTCAAGAGATTGAGAATATAGATTGCAATGTAGCATTTGTATTTTGCTCTTTCCCCTGCGTCCCTTCCATTTTGTCCTTATTAGATTTTAGATGAATATACATTGACCTTGAATTATCATAATCTCTATTTTTAAAAGAATCGGTTTTTACTAACAGGTTTGGTGAGGGTAGGACTAAGGCTTGAGATTGTCAGATCAGCCAGGTGTGGTCTGCTTATTTTCATGTTATTTGTTGAACAGGTTTTCAAAAGTGAGTAAACCAGAGTGAGGAGATCACTGATTGGATGTAGAGGTTTGCGCATGGGAGGAATGGGTGGACACACCTAATTTTCTTTTGATTGAATGTATTGTATGTGTTTAATCCTGTCTCTCTGTTTCTAATCTATGTGTAAATGGATTTATCTTTTTATCTTGTGTATTTGAATTATGTTGTAACCTGCCTTGATCCATGGGGAAATCAAAAGTATTATTTTTGTTGTTATTATTGTTATTTCCCCATAATTTCTCAAAGCCAGAAGAACATGCAACATCTGGGACTGAGCACCCTGCTGAATGGACTGGGTTGAGTGTAGAGTTAGGAGGATGACAATGGCAAATGGAGTGGCATCTTTGGAAAGCTCCTGTGAAGTAGAGCAAAAGGTGCCCCCCCCCCTTAGGCCCATTTTACACTGCCATATACTCCAGATTACCAAAGCAGATAATCCACATTATCTATTTTGAACTGGATTATATGAGTTTACACTGCCATATAATACAGTTCAAAGCAGATATCATGGATTATCTTCTTTGTAATCTGGATTATATGACAGTGTAAAAGGGGCCAGATTTCCAGCAGTCTCCCCTTTTCTTTCATACTTCATGCCCCACATGGGTGTGTATATGTGTTTTGAGGACAACTATTATTCAGTAACACTGCAAAAACAGATTTAAAAGATGTATGCAACATTTAGGTTTAATAAGTGAGGTGCTGTTACTATACACTTGTGCATAAATTATTTACTTTGTCTGTATTCCTAAAGTACATCTGTATAGAGATTGGGTGATTTAAGCCCCTTCTACACTGCCATATACTCCAGATTATCAAAACAGATAATCCACATTGTCTGCTTTGAACTGGATTACCATTTGTCAGTTCAAAGCAGATAATCTGGATTTTATATGGTAATGTAGAAGGGGCTTATGATGTCACAGAACACACATGTGGGCTACAGCAACGCCTGGCAGGGGACAGCTAGTCTATATAAATAAAAATGTAATGTTCGTTTGTGGGATTAACATAACTCAAAAACCACTAGATGAATTGCTGCCAATTTTGGTCACAAGACACCTACTAACCCAAGGAGTGACCATCACTCAAAAAAATTGATTTTGTCATTTGGAAGTTATAGTTGCTGGGATTTATAGTTCACCTACAATCAAAGAGCATTCTGAACTCCGCCAACGATGGAATTGAACCAAACTTGGCACACAGAACTCCCCTTACCAACATGGGCATTGACCTTGAGTTTGGGAGTTGTACACCTACATCCAGAGAGCACTGTGGACTCAAACAATGATGGATCTGGACCAAACTTGGCATAAATACTCAATATGCCCATAAATGAACATTGGTGGAGTTTGGAGGAAATAGACCTTGACATTTGGGAGCTGTAGTTACTGGGATTTAAAGTTCACCTACAATCAGAGAGCATTCTGAACCCCACCAATGACAGAATTGGGGCAAACGTCCCACACAGAACCCCTATGCATGACCAACAGAAAATACTTAAGGCCATCCAGTCCAACTCCCTTCACCAGGGCAAGAAAATGTAATCATAGCCCTCCTGACAGAGAGCCACCCAGCCATAGATATAAAAAGATAGATATGTATGATGCACTCATTCACAGATATAGTATGATAGATTTGAAAGGGACCTCTAAAGAAGGAACATTATAAGCTGCATGTTCCAGAGTAGGCAAACCAGACAATCTCGACATCAACACTGACAAAAAAACAGCAAGAAATACTGTTTACCCACAAGCATCAAGACATTACATAGATTTTATTTGTCATGTCAGGGCAACCAGTCAATTGTATTACATTTCTACTAGAACAAAGCAAACAGACAGACAAAACACAAAATTTGCAAGTTTGGTAATTGATTAAATGTCCTTTGACCAGTATCTGGCCTCATGGAGTGCTTCTGGTATTGTTGTGAGGAGGTCCTCCACTGTGCATGTGGCAGGGCTCAGGTTGCATTGTAGTAGGTGGCCAGTGGTTTGCTCTTCTCCAAACTTGCATGTCGTGGATTCCACTTTGTGGCCCCATTTCTTGAGGTTGGCTCTGCATCTTGTGGTGCCAGAGCGCAGTCTGTTCAGTGCCTTCCAAGTCACCCAGTCCTCTGTGTGCCCAGGGGGGAGTCTCTCATTTGGTATCAGCCATTGGTTGAGGTTCTGGGTTTGAGCCTGCCACCTTTGGACTCTCGCTTGCTGAGGTGTTCCAGCAAGTGTCTCTGTAGATCTTAGAAAACTATTTCTAGATTTAAGTTGTTGACATGCTGGCTGATACCCAAACAGGGGATGAGCTGGAGATGTCTCTGCCTTGGTCCTTTCACTATTGGCTGCTACTTCCCGGCGGATGTCAGGTGGTGCAATACTGGCTAAGCAGTGTAATTTCTCCAGTGGTGTAGGGCGGAGACACCCCGTGATAATGTGGCATGTCTCATTAAGAGCCACATCCACTGTTTTAACGTGGTGAGATGTGTTCCACACTGGGCATGCGTACTCAGTAGCAGAGTAGCAAAGCGCAAGGGCAGATGTCTTCACTGTGTCTGGTTGTGATCCCCAGGTTGTGCCAGTCAGCTTTCATATGATATTGTTTCTAGCACCCACATTTTGCTTGATATTCAGGCAGTGCTTCTTGTAGGTCAGAGCACGGTCCAGAGTGACTCCCAGGTATTTGGGTGTGCTGCAATGCTCCAGTGGGATTACATAGATTATTATATAGATTATATAGTATTACATAGATTAGAAACCAACATTTTCTAATTACTTCCATCTTCCAAACCAGCAGACTGGGCCACAGCAACGTGTGGCGGGGACAGCTAGCAGCTTTATAAACAAGCACCTTGGTCTCCCTCTGGATGTACATATATCCTGTACATCTAGAGTAGAGCTTGAGTATCCCTAAGGAGCTGGGAAACCAACCCCAGTGAATACCAAGGGCCTAACATTTTAAACATGAATGTCCACTATGTAGTCTTTCATTATTATTCTGTTTCTGCTTCAATACTAGTTTCATTTTGATACACACAACCTTCAATGAAATTGAACAATTTAGCAGACTCTACTGCTTTTGTATAACATTTTGTGCTTCTGTTGCGTTTGAGCGACAACGAGGCCCCGGCGCGACTTCCCTCAGGGAAAGACGTCAGCTCAGCGTCTCTCTTCTGCTTTTAAGGGCGAGTTGCCAATGACGTCATCTTCGGCCAGTGACGTGTCACGCACGTCAGCGTCTCCAAGGGCGAAGGCGCGCGAGGAGGAGCAGCGGCTGGCTGGCTGTTTCTTCCGCTTTCCCGACAACCTCTGGGCGATTTGGATGTCTAAGACAAGGTCTGGGGAAGAGCCAGAGGCAGGTCTCGCGAGAGTTGTGGGGCGAGAGCCGGGCGGTGATTGGCAGGCGGCGCTGGGGAGGCTCCCATCGCTGCCTCAGCTTTCTCGGGCGACGCCGCCGCCATTGTCAGTTTCGCCAGCAGCTGGAGAGGGAGCGGACGAGGAGGAGGGAGGAGAAGAAGAAGAAGAAGGCGCTGAAGAGCGGTCCCGGCGGCCCAGCAGGTTGTGCCTTTTTCGTTTGTGAGGGAGAGGAGGGTGGGCCTTGGCGCCTGAGGGAGAGAGGAAGTGTCTCCAGGGGTGTCTCCATTTTGTGCGAAGCCCTTGGCCTAGTTCTGGGTGGTTTTCCTGAGGGGCCTCGCAGGTTCCCAGCAGCAGGCTCCTCTCTCACACACAAGACACATTGGCAACCCTTGAATCGAGGAGTGGAACTAAAAATACCTCCTATAAACGAGCCAAAGGGAAAAAAGAAAACACTAGATTCAGTGCAGTTTGACTTCGTGACTCCATACTAGGGGACCTTGTGAGTTGTCATTGTATAAGGTCTTTCTTTAGCCTTCTCAGCCCAAGAGTGTTTAGTGCCACTCCAAACTGCAACTCCTACCATTCCATAGCCTTGAGCCATGGCTCAAGTAGTGTCATAAACTGGATTAGATGGCAGTGTAGATCAAACCCCGTTGATTTGGGGTGGGTAGGAAATATATAATAACAATAACACTTTATTTGTACCCCGCTATCATCTCCCCAAGGGACTCGGTGCGGCTTACATGAGGCCGAGCCCAAATACAAGCAATAATAACAACAATACAAGCAATTAAAATAAAAACATAGACAATAAAATATGCAATTTTATATACCGCCACTCCCCGAAGGCTCGGAGCGGTTCACAATATATACATGCAATACATAACATTAAAATCAAGGAAAAATTCCATCAGCAAGGTTCAAATGCCAGCCTAAATAAATAAGTCTTACAAGCTCTAAGAAGGATAGTAAATCTTGGAGAGCTTGTGTCCCTGCTGGCAAGGTATTCCACAGGTAAGGAGCCACCACCGTAAATGCTCTACGTCTAGTAGACATCAGGTGAAAGGTACTAAAATTGGGAACTTCAAGTAAATTCTGGTCGTCTGAACGGAGTGATCTCTGGGGTTTGTAGGGGATGAGGCGGTCCTTCAGGTATTCCGGCCCCAAGCCATATAAGGCCTTGAAGGTAAGAATCAGCACTTTGAAGGTAATCCGATACTCAATCGGCAACCAGTGCAGTTGCTGCAGGATTGGAGTGATATGACACCTCGCTGAGACCAATTTACTTTGTTTTATATCCCACCCTCTCTCTCATTGAGCGACTAATACTGGGCACCATTTGAACCTAGAACAATGCAAACTCAAAATACATATAAACCAAACACAGAGAAAATTTAACACCTCATATAAAACAGCAGAACATGATAAAAACAGTATTAAAAACCAGCTATATTATGTACCAGCTCCATCTCATTGCCGTAGTCTGAATCCATTGCCGTTTGACATGATTGCTCATTGTCTTCCTCAAAAGCTTCCTTCCAGAGAAAGGTTTGTGTTTGCTTTCTGGAGGAAAGCAGGGAGGAAGCCATTCTGGTGTCCTTGGGAAGGGAATTCTAAAGCCAAGGAGCCACCCATGAGAAGGCCCACTCTCTTGTTCCCACCAGCTGTACTTGAGACAGGGGTGGGACTGAGACTAGGGCCTCTCCAACAGTTTGCAGGCCTCCAACAGTTTGCAGATGCGGGCGGACAGATAGGTTGGGCCTGAACCATGAAATTCTTTCTTTATTAACATATTTATATCTATGTATTTATTTAAAACTTTTATATCCCATTTTTCTCTATCTCCATGGAGGGACTCAGAACGGCTAACAGCAAGAATTCAATGCTAAAAATAATAACCTTTTAAAGCATCATACATAAACAATAGGTTTAACATACATATAAGACAAAAATACATATAAAACCATTTGCCAAGATTAAAAAAAATCTTGCTCTTCTTTCAGGGAATGTACAAGGCTGAGTTTCTGATTCTTATCAGCCTGATATCCGGGTGTCCCCTGGACAACGTCCTTGCAGACAGCCAATACTCTCACACCAGCAGCAACTTGCAGTTCCTCATGTCGCTGCTGACACAAAAAAAATCTGTCTGACAACCCAGTGAAGTCGGTTAGATGCAGAATATACCTATACCGTAGAATGAATGCAGCCCAATACCACTTTAAGTGCCATGGGCCAATTCTAAGGGATCATGGAATTGTAGTTTGGGAAGGCACTAGTACTTTTTGACAGATAAGGCTAAGGATCTTATAAAACTACAGTTTCTAGGATAATAATATAATATTATTTCTTACCTGCCTTTCCTCACGGAGGGTTACATCATTGTTAAAATACATAATCAAAACGCATAATCATTACACATCAGTCAGCCATGGTGGTATCAAACTGCATTCATTCTACAGTGTAGATGCAGCCTATGTTGCAATTTGGAATTTAAATCCTTACTATGTGCATTGGCATTCAAATCAGATTCTTAATTACATTAACTCATAGAAGGCAAGCTATTCTAAGAATATATTATTAGTACATGTGCTCTGTATTTGATAGCATTGAGCCATTTTTGTTAAATTGGCCTCAATCTGCATTACTTCTATAGTCTAAATCAGAGGTTCCCCACCTTTTATTGATTGGACTCTCCAACATTAGTACCAAAAGGGTTATGAATCAGCTTTTGGCCAACTTTAGATTTGGTTTGGTTATATTTGGGGTGCTGATTCAGAAAATTGCATTGGATAGACCACATTAGCTCTTGTTTCTGATATAGAACATGTGCCATCCAATAGTCTCCCATCAGCTTGCCCACAGAAAACCATATTTAATAAGCCTCAGCACTTATAAGAGGGTTTCGCAAGATCAGTCACTCTTGTTGCAATGGTGTAGTAATGATGAGGCGGTGGACCATATTTTAATTCTTGCGGACCACTGGTGGGCCACAGACCGCAGGTTGGGAACCACTGGTCTAAAGGCACTTACAACAGACAGTTCTATCCAATACACCAAATTGAGCCAAATATCAATATCTTTTACATCTCATAGTGTCTGGAGAGTGTTTGTGATTTGTGTCAAGTACATGTTCTAGGACAGGTTTTAACTTCTTCACCTGTTCCCTTCCTCCTCCTCAACTGTTCTGTGTCCTGAGGGGCAGCTTGACACACATCCTGAAGCTGCTGGGATTTTGTCACAAGCAAATGGAAATCTCCTTTTGGCAATAAAAAAATAGAAAAGTCCCTTGCTCCACTTTGTCCTTCTGCCTTTCCTCTTGTGGCACTGTTGTCCTAATTTGAATTTTGCACCTGTACTAATCGACTCAGCTCTTGTAAAGTGGTTAAAAAAGTGGTTAACGAAGGCTTTTAATAAATATTGGTAAGGGGGAGAAAGCACTGAACTTTAATACTTGCATACGTCTTTATCACTTGATGACAGCTGAATGTGTGACTTATTTTCCTTGAAAAACATTGCTTAAGGTGGATATTTTTCCTGTTGCCACCACAAAGTATTGAATGTTCCAAACCAGCAATCAGTGATTGAATATAAATGCGTAAAGTTGAATCCAGAAAAACCTTTTCCAGACTTCTCACACTACTAGGATGTTTTTTACCCAATTAAGTTTTGCTGTCTGAAAATAAGGAAAGATAATTTGATCCTTTCTACTTTTCTTCTGGCCTTTAAGTCCTCTGAGTCTCTGCGCTCTGATCATCTGGTCCAGATTGTTGGGGAACCTTCATGGACATTGTTGTGTGTGCGGTGGGTGGTATTGGGGAGTAAAGAAGCAGGAAGAAATTAGCAGGCGCTATCCTCCTTTCCACTAGTTCAGTGAAAAAAAAATGAACCCTGTATTCAGTATAATCATGGCACTGATGTAATCCCTGTCTTTTGGTGTCATAATGTCTGGATTGCTTTTGGGGTAGTTCTGTGAATATTTTAAGTTTGATGCACATCCTGAAAAGTGGCTGTCTCTGGCTTCTTTCCATTCTAGATTTTTTTTTAAAAAAAGATATTTTACTGATCAGTACCTCGTTTTAATCTGTGTAATGTCCCCAAGGTCTGCCCTATGTTAAAAATTAACCATCTTTGTGAGAAATTGGTTTATCAATTTATCAAGAGAAAAGGAATAGCCATTAGGTTACCCATGTTGGGAATCATGCTTGTCTTCAAGATGCATGGGATTGCAGACAGCCTTAGCTAGCATACTAAAGGGTAAGACATTCTGGAAGTTGCAGTCCAATAACATCTGGAAGGCCACATAGTTCCCTAAAATGGCTGTAATGGTTTAGCTGAAGTGTTTTCATTATCATACTTCAACTAAACTTGTTCCCAGCTTTATTGTTAAATTTCTTTGAGCAGCTGCTAGGAAAGCATGAATTAATTGACAATTTATACCTTGTATTAAGACCACTAACATGTTATAGAAGTGCCTAATAAGGGCACAAACTTTCAAGCCTTCCAAATCTCATCATAAGCATGATGCTTCAAAAATTAGAAGATAAGGAAAGAAATAAAGAATCTAGAAATCTGGCCCAGTGGATCTGCAACTGCAAGATGATTACTTCAGGCTTAGTAAAGAGAAGGGATGTTAAAGTATCAGATTTCAGCTTGCTGGGAATGAACAGTTAATGATTTCTCTTCACACCAACAGACCAAAGAGCAAGCTGATACTATTGAATCCTGCTTACTGCCTTTTCAAGGCTCTCATATTCCTGAGATGACTAAGAACAGAGTCATGCAGCAACATGGCAGTATTTCTGTAATAAAACAGAACTCTTCATTTGGGTGGTCCACTAGTCAAAAGGCTATTCAAGCCAAAATCTAGGGGTCACTCCGTGACTTAAAATATTTGGAATATTTTTTGAATAGTGCAGTACATCTTGGATGTTGAAAGTTTTCTTTCTCTAGTGGTAAATTCATGAATTAAGGGTGCATATACATTTTAGAATTAATGCATTTTGGCAACACTTTTACTGCCATAGCTCAATGCTTAGAGATATAGTTTGAGAAAGTCCTAGCATTTGGTAGAAAAGGTTAAGTGTACACTTATGGTATAGTTGGATTGAGGGAACATAGAGCTAGAGCTATGACTGCTCCTTTCTATGGGGAGCGATATTTGCAATCATTCTGACTCCTTCCAAAGATAGCTACCTTCACCTCAGAATTAGATAATGGCAGAAGTACATTTGCTGTGGAGAAAGGGATAGACATTTGCCCTGTGGGGAAAACATACATTGGTGTTTGGTATCTATATAAGGCAAAATGTGTTGCAGTTAGTTCCAAATGCTTTCTGTTGCTCAATATTGCAACAGTTTCTTGGAACAATACTACAAGGAAAATTCTAGAGGTGGGCCAACTGCAAGTAGACTGGGACCAGTTTCCAACCATATGTTCCCTCACCCTAGTGTCTTTGCAGTTGTTTCAGGCACACTTTTAACCTTCTAATTTGGCTGATTTTCTGAGTTTTTTAACAGTTTGGGGGGACTCCTGTGGTGGGTGGGAGGAGTAAATAGTTGTGTTTGCTGCTGGTATTGAGTGGCTTTAGCTAGTTTTGGAGAGAATGTGAAAATTATGGCAAAAATGTTTAACGGTGTAGGGGCTTCCTCAATTGGTCAGAAAAGTTAGGTTCATGGGATACATGCACATTTTCCTTACTCTTGGTGTGTACCACTGTCCTTGAGGATGAATTCACTATCCATCCTCTTTTCCTGTTACTGTGAATAGGTCTGGCCTCATTAACTGAGTTTATGGTGTATTGTTTAGTGATGAGTTTTCATTTTCTGCATTTTTTTTACTTAGGGTCTTTCCACACAGCCATATAATCCAGAATATCAAGGCAAAAAAAAATCCCACAATATCTGTTTTGATTTGGGTTATATGAGTCCACAATGTCATATATTTCAGTTCAAAGCAGAAAATGTGGGGTTTTATTCAGCTGTGTGGAAGGGGCCTGAGTAAGAGCTATTCCAAACATTACATCAACACAACTGAACTGTGATAGGCCATGGAAATGAGCAGCCACAGACCTGTACCTGCTATTGCTGTTAACCTGTTATAGCACTGTACTTAATTCCCAGCCCCCTCATATTTTGAGTTTGCACTAGGCTAGACCCTGCCTTTTAATTGCTCTGAACAGGCAGGATTATTTTTTTATATTTATGTGTAATTGTGATAATGCTATGCTTATGTTGTTTTGTTAATTTTGTTATGCTGTTTACTCCATATGTTTTGGTAATGTAGCTTGGAAACTGCCCTGAGTCCCTCTCAGGGAGATAGAGGGGTATATAAATTAAGTTTTATTGTTGTTATAAGAAAGAGGTTAGTCTCTCTTGTATTGTCAAAGGCTTTCACAGTCAGAATCATTGAGGTGTTGTGTAGTTTCTGGGCTTTATGGCTGTATTCTAGCAGCATTTTCTCCTGATGGAGATCCTCTGAAGATGCCAGCCACAGATGCAGGTGAAACATCAGGAGAAAATTCTGCAAGAACACAGCCATACAACCTGGAAACCACACAACATCCCTTAGTATCGCTTCCTTTTTAAGCTTTCTCCTAAATAATTTTTATGCCAGTGGAAATTACTTCTAGATCTAGAGTCTGCAGATAGGGAGATCATGGGACAAAGCAGTTTGGAGTAGGAAGTTTGGATGGTGAATTTTAGGTATTGCCTGGATGGTATTTGAAATACCCTTCTCCCATATGAAATTGGAAGTACCCCAAAATTTACACATTAATCTGCTGGTGTCATTATTTTGTTTGCTACTGAAGTATGCTAGTTCACAGATAGGGAGATCATGGGATAGGGAGATCATGATCACGTAAACCTTTTCTCTTTGAAACAGTTAATTTTGACCCCCCTCCCCCACACATAACTTGCATCATTTAGATTGCTAGGACTTTGTGTCCATAGACTGCCACTATAACGTGTAGATATGCTGCCTAAGACAGCAAAACAAATACATTGTCATTCAGGAATTTTTTTTACTGATATGCTGTACAGCTCTGTTTTCTCTAAACAGAACATATTCCAAAAATAGTTATTATATTTCTCATTTTCCTTTTTTTAAATTGAGAATAAATAACATACAGTTGTGGGTACAAATGTCACATTTATGTGTTCATATAATTGAAATAGCTGTAGTCAATATTCTTTTTAAGCTCACTGTTATGAGCAAGCACTGTTAAAAAAGACTGGTATTTCATCGGCAGTTATGCAAAAGGAAAAACCATATTTTATAGGCAAACATGAAGACAGGAATACATTTGTTATGTTAAAGTAAGCCATGCTGTGGTCTGTTGAAATCTGGCTTGTTCTGGTGTATGATGAAAACTTCTGCAATGATGAGTTAAGAATACAGGCGTATCAATGGAAATAGAAGAAAGAATAAATGGGAAATTTTAATAATGTAAGGAATTTGAACATTTTAATGGTCGATGGAAACAAACACTGGCCTTAATAGATAAGTAATACCCATCAGCCTTACTTTATGGGGAAGAGACTTTTTCTTCGTGTCTTCCGTGAAATGCACACCTATGGGTTCTCCTGTGCGCATGCGCAGCAATCCGGAACTTCTAGAATTTTAATGAATTTTTAAATGATTATTTTAGAGAATAAAGACAGGCCCCGCCCACTCTCCGCCCCCCCGGTATATCAGCCCCCGCAGGCGTCCCAGAGGTAGTTCCTTTTTCCGCGCCAAACAGGCAGCATCGTCAGGACTTCTCCTTCTTCTTTTCGGACTCTATTGGCTTTTGACCAGGACTCTCTTCGACTACCAGACCTCTCCTTCCCTGACCACGGACCGGCTGACGACTATTCTATCAGGCTAGATGTCTTCCCTCTGTTTTAAAAATTGTTCATCCTGCGGGACTAACCTCCCTGAGGCAGACAAACACTCTAAATGCCTCCTATGTCTGGGAGAGACCCACAATCTCCAGACTTGTGAAATTTGCCTGAGCTTCACTTCCAGAGCTCGCAAAGGCAGGGATGCCAGATTAAAAGCTCTTTTATATGAGCGGGCCCTGGCCCCGCAAGCTCCTCCCGCTCCCTCCCAATCCTCCCCCGTTCAAAATACCTCCCAGCCTCCCTCCCCACGCGTTGGGGATAGGCGGGATGGAGATCAAGCGGGCTCTCCCACTGTGGAGCCGCAGAAAAAGAAAGCAAAATCAACTAAGCAGACCACGAGGTCTTCAAAAACAAAAGAAAAGTCAAACAAACAAAAAAAGGGACGGCAACTCACTGGCACACAGCCCTTGAGTCCCCCTGTATTGCAGTCTGTGCCTTTTCTCCCCGGTTCCACTGTGCAGCTCCAGGAACCGCTCCCCTCCCTCCTCCACATGGAAGACCCCTCCCATCTCCCTCCTCTCGAGCTCCTGGCTCCACACATGGAGCTGGAACCGCAGCCTCCTCCGGACGCTTCCCTCTCCCCCCCGCCTCTCCCACCCTCTCAGGACTCACCTCCTCCTTCACTCAGCCCTCCCCAATCCCCGGAACCAGAGGAGTCACCTTCCTCGGCTCGGCCCAGCGCCTCTGCGCACCCCAGCGGGCGCCGCCGCCGCTCTCCATCCCCGGATCCACGCCAAACTACAACTCCTTCTCTTCCTCCTCCCAAAAAGGCACGCACAGTGCCTCCTTCCCACCAGCAGCCTTATGGATACCAGGAATACCCTTACCATATGTACCCTCCCCCTCCTCCCTTCCCAGTTTATCCTTTCTACTACCCCCCCCCCCCCCCCCCGGCTCATTCAAGGGGATGCACCCTCCTTATTACTCTGACCCAAACTTTCCCCAACCCCCTCGCGAACCTCCTTCAGCTACACTCTCTCGGCCCCCAGACCCCCAGGGAGACATGGATCCACAGGTTTTCAACTTAGAACCGGCTATGCCTCACCAAATTGAAACAGACACAATTGATTTGGAGGCCACGAGTGACACACCAGTCATTCAAGACCCCCAACCAGACCCTGACCCGTCTCCCCAACATTTGGAAGATTTTAAAAATTTCTCAGCTCTGCTAATAAGGCTTGCCAAAGCCTTAAACCTCACCACTCCTGAACCTTCAGATACTGTATCAGATCCATGCTTTACATCCACTGAACAACAAACGCCTACATCCACTGTGTTGCCCACACTTCCATTTCTCTTGAAAATCCTAAAAAATACAGGAGTTGCCCCAGCCTTGGTTCCAGCAACCCCTAAAAGAGCAGAAAATTTATACCGTATTGATCTTTCCACAGCCTCATGGCTCGCTAAGATGCCTAAGGCAAACTCCGTGGTGACCGATGCTCAACCAAAACCTACCCAAACTAACCAGACATCTCCCTCTGACAAAGAAGGGAGAAAACTAGATACTATGGCTAAAAAATTCTACTCCTCAGCGTGCCTTTTCGCACGCATGGCCCATTATGGGGTTTATATGAGTGTTTACCAGACCTTACTCTGGAACAAGATATCCCCTTACTTAGAACTCTTACCACCAGCTGAACAACTAATGGCTAAGGCCTATCAACAAGAAGCCCTTCTCTTAGCCAAACTGCAAAAAGACCTTGCAAGAAACACTGCTGATAATTCTGGAAAACTAATTGCAGGATCAGTAGCCCTTCGCCGTCATGCATGGCTTAGAGCTGCTATCCTCTCTCAATCTCAACGTTCTCTCATTGAGAATCTCCCTATGGATGAGGCAGGTCTATTTAACCCTGAGACTGACTCACAGCTTAAACACTCTCACGAGATGAAGCAAACAGTGTACAAATATGACCAACAACCGTACACTTACCAACGGCAGCGCTGGGGCTCCTACTATTTTCGCCCCCACTATTACAACAAACCTTACAACACCTCATTCTACAGAGGACGACAGCGACCATATGCGCCCACTGCAGCCACGAGACGCCCTCCACTCCCCGCAAGAGGTCAGTACCGTGGTACCAGACCCCCAAACAACAACAGACGACGTTTCTAGTATACCCATTCCCCCTTCCCCAGCCCACCACCTCACTTACCTCAATAGACTACATTCCTTCCTCCCACAGTGGCAATCCATAACCACGGACACTTGGGTCCTTGATATAATTGATAGAGGTTATGCAATTGAGTTTAAGAACTACCCACCCGTTGGGAAGATCATTATCACACAACCCTCCCAGACCATATGGGACGAGGTTCACTCCTTGCTCATTAAAGGAGCAATCTCCTCCATACCTTCACACACATCTAGCACCTGCTTTTATTCTCGGTATTTTCTCATAGACAAGAAAGATGGCGGACTACGGCCCATTTTGGACCTCCGTAAGCTCAACACCTTTATCTCCCCACGCAAATTTCGCATGGTCACTCTTCCTAACATCCTTCCCTTCATTCCCGAGGGGGCATGGTTAGCAACGATTGACCTACGGGATGCATACTTCCATATCTCAATCAGACACTCCCACCGAAGGTTTCTTACCTTTACGGTCCAGAATTACCATTTTTCGTTTAATTCCCTACCCTTTGGTTTGTCTACCGCCCCCAGGGTGTTTACTAAATGCATGGCGGTCATCGCCGCTCACCTCCGACAACAAGGCATAACAGTCTTTCCGTACCTGGATGACTGGATGTTGGCCTCAACTTCAAAGTCTCAATTATGCACAGATATTCATTACACCTTATCTCTTTTGCAGGATCTCGGCCTAGTGGTGAACCACGAAAAATCTCATCTTCAACCAACTCAACGCATCCAATTCATAGGAGCCATCATAGACTCCACACTCCAAAGAGCCTTCCTCCCAGAGGACCGCTTCTTGAAACTTCAACACGCTATCTTTTCACTCATCCAAGCACAACAAGCCTCAGCTTGGGCTATCCAATCTATACTTGGCCATATGGCATCTACCACCAGTGTGACCCCCTTTGCCCGGCTTCGGATGAGGCCGCTGCAGAACTGGTTCATCAGAACGTTCGACCCCCTCCGCGATCCACAGTCCCGGATCCTATACCCCCCACACACGGTGCTACACTCCCTCACATGGTGGACAAGAGCACTCAATGTCCGCCTAGGCATGCCATTCATTCTACCACACCCGTCCATGTCCCTGACAACAGACGCTTCCAACTCAGGCTGGGGAGCACATCTCAAGGGATTCAAAGTCAGCGGTCACTGGCTCCCCCAGGAGCGCCGCCTTCACATAAATGCACTGGAAATGATGGCAGTGGAGAAGGCCCTTCGAGCCTTCGCCCGTATCACCTCCAACCATATAGTCCAAATAGTAACAGACAACACCGCAGTCAAATATTACATCAACAAACAGGGGGGAACTCGTTCCCAAATACTGACATCAATCTCAACTCGCATCTGGGAATGGTGCATTCAGAGAAACATCCTCCTCTCGGCCATCCACCTACCGGGCCAGGACAACACATTGGCAGACTCTCTAAGCAGAACATCAAAGAACAACCACGAATGGCGCCTCCACAGATCCCAATTCCAAGCCATCACACACAAATGGGGGATGCCCACAATAGATCTCTTCGCATCCCCAGTAAACACTCAATGCCCAACATACTGCGCAAGACTCCCCCCTCACGTATCCCCAGGTTGTCTCGGAGACGCATTCCTTTTCCGGTGGACAATGAACCTCATCTACATGTTTCCACCCCTCCCTCTCCTATCCCCTGTCATAGCCAAGATAATGCAAGACAAATCGGATTGCATTCTGATCGCCCCTTGGTGGCCACGCCAACACTGGTTTGCCACGCTCCTCCAAATTTCCAACAGGGAATACTTCCATCTCGATCCCTTCCCAGACCTCCTCACGGTGGAGAACGGGCTCGTTCTCCACCCAGACCTCCCCTCACTCCGCCTAACGGCATGGAGGATCAGACCACAATAAATCTATCGGAGGAAGTATCACGCATACTCCTCGCCGCTCATAAACCATCCACCACGAAATCTTATGAGTATAAGTGGTCACTATTCACTACATTCGCAAAATCAGTTGGACACAACCCTTCCACAGCCCCCGTCCCCATAGTGTTGGACTTCCTAGTCCACCTTTCCAATAAGGGTTTTTCCCTCTCCTCAGTTAAGTGCTACCTAGCTGCTATATCATCCTTTAGAAGAAAATGTGGCTTGCCGTCCCTTTTTCAAGATCATTTGGTTCAATTATTTTTGAGAGGATACAAGAATATCCACCCGCCTGTCGCCCCCCCTCCCCCACAATGGAGCCTAGAGCTGGTGCTATCCCAGCTGTCAAAACCGCCCTTTGAGCCCATGGCCTCCAATGACATATCTCACCTCTCCTGGAAGACAGCATTCCTGGTGGCCATCACCTCGGCCAAAAGAGCCAGTGAACTCACAGCCCTCAGATCGGACCCACCGTATGTGAGGTTCCACGAAGACAAGGTTGTTCTTCGGACCGATGTCACCTTCTTAACTAAAGTAGTCTCTCACTTCCACATGTCGCAAGACATCATATTACCAGCATTCTTTCCGAATCCATCGTCTCCACTAGAGGTGGCCCTCCATTCTCTAGATGTCAAGAGGGCCATTTCATTCTATTTGCATAGGACATCCCCTCATAGGAAGTCCCCAAGACTCTTTTTAAAATACAGGAAAGACATGATGGGGCACCCTGTCTCTTCCCAGGGTATAGCCTCCTGGATCGTTTCAACGATCAAACTAGCCTATCAATTGGCAGGAAAGCAGCCACCATCTCACGTGGTGGCACACTCAACCAGATCACTCTCCACATCCCAAGCCTTTTTGCGTGGAGTTCCGCTTGATCAGATCTGTAGAGCGGCAACATGGTCCACACCGTCCACGTTTGCGTCACACTACAAACTGGATGTGTTGGCCAAAAAAGATGCAGCCTTCGGCAGAGCCGTATTGTTTTCCTGTGTGGCATGACCCACCTCCAGGTCAGTAGCTTGCTATTCACCCATAGGTGTGCATTTCACGGAAGACACGAAGAAAAAATAAAGGTTGCTTACCTGTAACCGTATTTCTTCGAGTGTCTATCCGTGAAATTCACACAACCCGCCCATCCTCCCCTCTGTCATGCCTCCACTAAACTTCTATTTGGCGCTAGGGGAACTACCTCTGGGACGCCTGCGGGGGCTGATATACCGGGGGGGCGGAGAGTGGGCGGGGCCTGTCTTTATTCTCTAAAATAATCATTTAAAAATTCATTAAAATTCTAGAAGTTCCGGATTGCTGCGCATGCGCACAGGAGAACCCATAGGTGTGAATTTCACGGATAGACACTCGAAGAAATACGGTTACAGGTAAGCAACCTTTATTTATCAGCCATAATACCAAAGTAGGATGCATTCAGAGAAACACCATATTTTATCAGTCAGTTATTGAAACAAACAGGCTGTATCAAAAATACTCTACTGCTAACTTTAGAGAAATGAACAGATTAAGATTAAGTACTATATACTCTTCAAATTAGGCATTGTGTTTTTTAGGATATTGTTCACCTGGTATAAACAATAAACTATTATTCAAGTGAAATCCAGAGTTCTCTCTGATATTGTTATGTGACATGAACAAAAACAGTCCGCAAATGCATGGGTAGTTTATTTTTAATAGCAGCCTGTTTGTTGTTGTGTCCCTTCAAGTCATTTTTGACTTATGGCGACCCTAAGGCAAGACCGTATTTTGTTATTTTGGCAAGATTTGTTCAGAGAAAGGTTGCCTTTTCTCTCCTCTGAGGCTGAGAGAATAGGGCTTGCCAAGTTCACCTAGTTCCATAGCTGAGCAGTGATTTGGACCCTGGTTGCTAGTATCATTGTCCAACTCTCAAACAGCTATAGCATAGTGACAACTTTAAAGTGAAGTAAGCCAGTTAACATATATAGGCGGTCCATAAGTTAAGAACAAGATAGGTTCTATAGGTTTGTTCTTAAGCTGAATTAGTTTGTAAGTCTGAACAGATATATTTTAAAGTGTAACCCCTTCCCCCCCCCCTCTCTATACATACATAAGCAAGCCTTGGATAGCATAGGGAAGGTTTAATACCCCTGTGGTATTTGTTTTGCTGTCAGAAGATTTCACTTCACTTTCTGACCCAGTGAAAGTTGGATTTTGGAAAAAATGGCTTGTTTTGGAAACAAAGATTGGTGATAAAGCTTCAGTGGAGACACCTTTACCCCATGTAACTCTTCCAGGAGTGAATTTCACTTCTGAGAGGTAGATTTCTTTCACCCTGTTGTCTCACCCCCATTCTTCACTGTGAGTCATTTGGAAGTCGGATGTTTGTATCTCAGGGACTGCCTGTAATGGATGGGGAAACGGCTTGAGTCCCAGTTATGGGAAGAAGTCAGGATATAAATAAATTTGTTGTTGATGAGAACAGGAACATTCACAGAAAAAAATCATCTAAAATTTAGGTACTGCAAGATTCAATCTCTGTCCACTGCTTTATTGCTGTTCCTCTTTCCCCCCAAATTGGAATTCAAGATGTCTTTAAAAGGTACCCAATGAAGCTCAATACAAACACATAATAAAGCTCAATGGAATACCCCTCAGTGTAGCAGAAGTACAGTATATCCACACTACAATGAGTCACAACCCCCGATCTACAGTAAAGCTTCTTAAACTGACTTACATGACCATTCTGTGTTTTGCAGGAAGTCAACACAACTTGGGAAGTAACTGGCTCTGTCCTCATAGCCAGATATACAATGATTACTGCAGCCATCTCAGATCTCAGCACTGATCTTATCACTTCTAGCTATGAGGATATAGTCAGAGGGTGCTCTCATTTTGCCTGTCCACCACTACACATGGAGTGGCCACACAGGGCAGCTTTAGGTACTTTACTATAAGGTTTGGGGGTTTGCAGTTGGAAAAAGGGAATACCAGCTCATTCAGTGCCAGAAAAAGGACATTTGCACAAGTAAGGGACACTCAGGCATGCATATGTCCTTAACAGAATTATGTCAATAATTAAAAATATGCAGTTATCAGGTAGCTGAGAAGTGCACATAATAACGGAAGTTGCCTTTAAGTACACTGCATTTTAATGGTATGGCTACTTTTCCTTGTTCTTTTTCTCTCTTGTTTGTATTTCTGCCATCTTTATTTAACCTGGACTAGCCATTTTCCTGAAATATCTTGGTAGATCCTTTGAGTCATGGAATTAATATATAGGTTGAGTTACCAACAGTGGGTTCAGTGGGTCTACATTAGTTGCTAACCAGGAGAAATCAGACCATTGTGCCCTATGGCAAAGGGAAGCAGTAGTATAGTGTTGCTGGTAACAGAACACCATAAAATGGCCTTGTTTTTCTAAACTGTGATGAAAAAAATGATTTCACAAAGCTTCCTCAAAGAATTGTGTATGTTGTGCCTTAAACTTTACAGTGAAAGGTTATCTAGATTTAGAGCCAAGGAGCTAGAATGAGGAAGACACTGAAGCAAGAAGAAGGAAGGAACTGGTTAAACACCATTGTGAATGTGTTCAAACCAGAAGAGCCTGCCTGATGAAACTTGTCTTCATGTGTGTATGTGCACAGTGTGTAACCATGGAGCTATGGTTTTGAGAAATCAAGGGGAAACAAAGAGGAAATATTTCCCTTGAAATGTTGAAAAGGCAGCCCAGGCAGTTAGTCACCATTTTAGAGTAAACTCGTGTATGTGCAGCGTTGCACAGATTAGCTTCTTAATTAGTTGCTTTCACTGTATGAGTGAATCCCAACATGCCTGAGGTTCTGGGGCTGAGTGGATGCTACACTGCCATTGCTAATATTGCATTATTTAGTCTGTTAGAGACATAAGGTGCCATGCAGTACGGTCTTCCTGACTATTTGCAGTCCTATTTCAGTTGAGTTTGTATGTACAATAAAAACTGGGTATCTGTAGAAGACCACAGTTTAACAGAACAGACTTATATAAACATTTTGAAGAGAATTTATTTTTCCACATATATTAGCATGTCAAGCACTCTGTTAGATTTTGTTCTCTGCTGAAATAAGCTAGAATTCTACTTGGCTGAGGATTTTGTTTACTGGGAAGATACAAATTTTCCAAGTCACATGTCTTGTGCATAGCTTTTGGGAGAGTTGCTTTTTAACTAGTGATTAATGAATTCTACCGCCCTTATAAACAGGTCAGTAGTCTCTGGTTGTCTATGGAATAGTAATCTGAATTGATGAAATTGACTTTCTGAATTCAACAGAAAAATGACTTGATATTTTAGTACAGATTTAGGTTATATAACTGTGTAGAGATATACAGTGGGCCTATCTACTGGTGTTTAGTTCCAGGGCTCCCTGTGTATACCCAAATCCTTGGATGATCAGTCCTATTGTATAAAATAGTGTAGTAAAAGGGTGTCCCTTACTTACATAAAATGGAAAGCAATTCAAATGAGTGCCAGAGAGAGGCTGAATATCTGTAAAATGGTGGGAGGCTACAGCAAGATATGCCTGCATATAGTGTAGTTAGATAAAATGAAGGGCTACTTTTTGACCCCCACCCCTAAATATTTAGGGCTGACTGACATAACAAGTTTATTGAAAGGAAGAGATAGGGCCAGTAGTTATCTTCTTGCAATATTATTATTATACTTAAACACTATGTATACAACTTTATGTAGTTTTTATCAAGGTGTGCATGCCCTTTGTGCTCTTCTCTTCCATGTACTTCAAAAATATCTTGAGTCAGAGGTTCTCCCTGCTTTGGGTTTTCTTTTGTTTAATGTTATCTTATGGTTTACAGCTACACCTTGATATCCTTCTTTGCTGTAGTTTATATTGGTTACTCCATTTCTAGGAGCAGTTTCACCGTGCATGAATTCAGCTTTTCTGATCAGTACTGTAGTTTGTTATGTATTAAGCCACAGTCATTCTAACTTAAGACATTTCATTGCCTAAATAATTTCTTAGACTGAAACCCCTATTGTCACTCATATTAGTATTTGGACATACATTATTTTTACCATCTTGTATAATTTTGCTATCTTCCTTCTGTGTTGTTTATGTTAAACCTTTTTAAAGATTGCCAGGATGCCTTTTATGTTTACAAATTTGTAAAAGCTATCAGAAGGTGGTGTCGCCCTCATTATTAAATTACTCTAATAATCTATTTAATGAAAAACGACTTCATAGTGTCATTTATTTTTATCTCAGAGAATCTTAAAAGTTGCAAGGGATTGCAAAGGCCTTGTATAAAGTCTACATCATACATAACATGGTTCTGTTTTGCAACTTGGATTTAACTTTAATATGTTGGTAGGCTGCTGTATGAGCACTGGAGCAAAGTTGTAAGCCGCATAACCAGTAAATTCATAGCTCTCACTGGTGTATTACTGCAAAATACAGACTCCATTATCTGATTGAGAAACCTGAACATTTATTTCACAGTATACAGAAAATGGACTCAAAGCCCTCAAGAATTCCACGAAGGGTATCCATTCAGACATCCAGTTCTCGAAGTGCTAGGACAGGAACTGGAAGTGGAGGAACTAATTTAGCTGACTCATATCGTACAAGAGATTCTCCATTGAGACCGGAATCTGGATGCCAGGTAATTATTTGTTTGGTAGCAGAACATGATCTCGTCTTCAGCTACTGCATTCATGCCATTTCAGAGTCCATAATGGAAATTTACTTATATATAAGATATCTAATTTGGATGATCTTTTGTTTTATTGTTACTTAATTTAAAGTGAGAGTAAATAAATACAATTCCTTTACTTAAAATACTCCATCCAAAACTGGTTGGGTAAATTTTGGATGGTGCAGAATTTCTGTATTGCACTCTAAGCAATCCATTAGGATTCTTCCTTGAGTAAACACTTTTTTTATGGAGGGTAAATTTAGGATTCTCGCGTCTAGCATGAAGACTGAAGACTGCCATTGTCAAACATCAAACAGTCATGGTGGAGATATAATGCTCCTCCACTCAGTCTTATAGATCTGTAAGTCTTAGCACTGTTGCCTCTTTATTTAAGGGCCAGAATTTATGATTTGCCTCAGAAGGGCCCTGTAGCACAAACAGTGAAGCTGTTTTATGATACTCAACTTATTTTTTTACCCTCTCAGAGTATTAGTAGAAGTGTGCTCATACCATGGATTTTCAACCCCAAAATTTTGCTCCAGAGCTTTCCTGCTATTCCCCAGAGCAAATTTTGAGGAGCAGCTGCTGTGGAGAGTATTCACTCCTAACTTTGTGCTTCTTACAGAAGCCATCTTTGGAAGGATTAATTAACTCAGTGTCATTAGTAGTGTTGCTATTTCTTTTTCTTTGTCACTTTTTGGTGCTTCCCGTGGTTTACTCATTCACAAAATATAGGGAGAAATGAGGAGACTAGCTTACATGAGAAATGCATTAATATGGCTGCAAACATGGAATTGTATAGCTATAGCGTACAACTCTTACATGTTTTATGTCTTTAACAGAGACAAAATTGCCTGGATAATATGTAGTCCAAAAAGAGTATGTTCACTGCTATTAGACAGGTAAAAACATGGCACTGCAAGTAGAATTATTTCCTGTACTGAGTGATAAATTGTTAGTGTTAATTGTCACATCAAAGTTCTGAACTGGAGATCTTCTGAAAGAACAAGCAGAGAAGTTGATCAGTGTCTAATTTTCTTGAAAGCTTCCAGCCAGGTTACAGCGACAACACTGCAATCATTAAATACACCAGGTGAAAATATCCATAGTGGCTTTTGAAATGCTTGGTGGGAGTGGGGATGACGTTTGAAAATGTTTGGTAGAATTGTTATTTTCTGGTGCTTAATTTTACTAGCCTAAATGCTAAACAGGTATTCCATGCTAAACTGCTAGAGATTGAGCTGAAAATGGTCTCTTTCCTATCTCCACCTACATGGTCAGCGGGAAGATTTCCTTACTTATGAGCTCAGTAACTGGGTGTACTGGAATGAAAGAATAATCACCTGTAAACACCAAGGGAAAGGTCTCAACCATAGACACAAACAAAAAAAATCACAAATACAAAAAAAATATTTTTTAAATAGAACATAGTTGCAAAAAAAAGCAAAGTATAAGCCCACTCAAATATCAATAGTCAAGATTTCCAGAACGGAATGCCTCAATTTACAACATAAAAGTCAACACACATTAAGTAGTTGCTATATTTGTCTTGGTATGTTTTTAGTTAGAGTTCAGCTTTGTTTGCTTTGTGTAATGCAATTGGCCTGTATTTTAGTCCTGATACTACTTTAAGCTATGATCAATATGTAGTGATCCTTTTAGTCTCTTCTTCATCATGGGAAGTGTTGTAGTCCTACATTCTACTTGGAAAATAGTTGAAGTGAAGCAGAGTTCCTTGTAGGGAGCTACTGTTATTCATGTTATCTTATGTGATCTGGCTATGCCTAATTTAGTTCACATGAATGAATGTGTGATGGCAGATAAAATTCACATTTTAGATAGGTTAGGGCTAAAAATCAACAATAGCTCAATAGGACATGACTAATTGGCAAACAATAACAGGTTCTGAATTAATCTAATGTTGTTGATTAAAACCTTCAAATTATTAACTCATTTTGAAAAAATTGTAGAAAATAACCATACTCCTTTATAGGAATCTAGTCGGCTGCATAGTTCCAGTAGAGACTGGACAATTGGAGAAAGAGAAGCATATGAAAGCCCATGGAAACTTCCAACTTCATCTTCTGCTCACTACTCAGGAACATTTGATCGTCCCTGGTCTGGAAGATTTTTGGGAAGCAGAAACAGATTGGTAAGAGCTGTAAATTTGTCCCTCGGAGTTTTTCATTACATGCTTGCTATACTGGGAAAAGCTAGTTCATGCATAGCTGTGGTGTTAATTTAGTGTAAAGTGGCTCAAGAAAAGTAGAAACAACACCAGTTCTTTAGTGTTGTGATGGTGCCACAGAGGGTTACAAAATATAGTTTAATTTTAGGAAGCTGGGGGATTATAGTGGGGTGGGCGGGCAAAATGTAAACTTGCATGTAGCCAGTTGGGGACACACTGTCCTCAAATGTTAGGGGACTAGCAATCCCCTAACAAGTACTATTTATCATGTTCCCAAATGGTAAATAGTGCTTGTTCCAGCCTCTGGGGGGATTAAGTTTTAATGCTATTATGTAATTTGAGATGTTTGGAGCGTTTTGGCTTCCTTTAAGCATATCAACTATACAGTCTCTACAGAACAGGAAGTATGTCTGTTTGGGGGAAAAGGTCTATAGCAGTCCAAAATAAAAGTGAGTGTGTGAGTATCTCTGTGAGTGGGACTCCTAAAAATGTGATACAGCAACAATCATAATAAAAAAAAAGTTATTTTTCACCCCATGGATTGAGGCAGGGAACAACTTATTAAGACACAACATATACAATCAGTTTTAAAAACATACAATCAATCCATACTTAAAATATCCAGTCCAAAGTTTAAATTAATATTGTTAATCATCATACTAAGAATAGCTAGTACCCTTTTCTAGAGTCCAGAAGAGGACATGATGTTGACTGTGAGAGAGCAAAAAGTGTTTGAGAAATTAAAGAGGCATCCCAAAATGTAAGCGAAGTGATGCTGGAGGAGTTGGAGTGTGTTGTCTTATTGTTGCTATCTTGCATTGTTTATAGGCAATGGGTTATTCATTATCTTTTACTCAAGGACTTTCATGTTTTGTAATTTTTCAATGGTAGAAAATTAATGATTTTTGCTATGCATGTTTATCAGGAAAATACTTGTTCATGATGGACATAAAATTCATTCATGGCTACATTTTTATCATTTCACCATATTAATTGAGATCATGTCATCTTAATTGGAAACCACTTGAAAGAGATAAGACCAAGGAGGACTTGAGTATGAAGCACTGAATGGTAATAGGTAGGAACAGAGAAATAATGTCATGGATTCATGAGGTGGAAATAGAGTTCCTATCTTTATCTCAATATAAAATCTGTAGGCAGTTGTATGCATATTAAAAAAGAAAAAAACATCTTAGCTTGTGAGTGGGCTTGTTAACATCTTTGGTTGTGCTTGGGTTCCTAAGGCTTAAATCAGTTGTTTAAACCACTGGAATAGATGCATTAATTCTTTGGAACGTGTATAACAAGTTCCTGTTTATTCAGCAGCTATACTCTGATTGGGTCTAACAGTCTAATTTTATGCTTAATCCTCAGTATACATCACGTTCTTGAAATCTAAAAAATATAAATAGTAAAGAGGAAAACCAGATGGAGAACAAGTTAAAACTTAATGAGTATAAGAAGAAAAATTAATTCTATGCAAATATTTGTCTTTATGTAATTAACAGTTGTTTTAAGGAGACAGCTGTACTTTCTACACAATGGAGAGGACATGTCTATAAAACAGAACTTATTATATGAGCCTGAGTTTCCTTGTCACATGGAAGCTTCTGAAATCAGTCACAGTTTTGCTGTCTCCCTCATGCATTTGTATCTTTGTAAGGGATAATGCCCGATTTGTTAAACAGTACTGCTGCTAGTGGAAGGTGATCTAATTTTAGAGACTTCTAAATATTATTTTTGTGAGTTTTGCTGCTTCTTAAATAAAAGGGTGCCTGAGATGAAGATAAAGGAATGAAAAATGAATCATATGCCCCAAAAGACACACAAAGCAACACAATGTCACTTAAAGAACATGCAACTAAATAGACAAAAAAGGAAGTGGCATATTTATTTTGGGGATCTGGCAGCTTTTTAAAAAGAAGATTTGCAGTAAGATTATTCTGATCATTTTTACAAATTCCCCACCCTAATTTACTGAAGTATATTTAAAAGTATATCCTTTTTTAGCAGTTCCCAAAATTTAGCTACAAAAGATGAAATAGCATAAAAGTTACCAAAGCACCAGTGGCAAAACAGCCTGAAATAAGCACATTTCAAATGTACTGAAGTTAGTAAAAGTAATGGCTTATGTGCAATAAAAAAAATTTCGTTATCAGGAGCGACTTGAGAAACTGCAAGTCGCTTCTGATGTGAGAGAATTGGCCGTGTGCAAGTATGTTGCCCAGGGCACGCCCAGATGTTTTTCATTGTTTTGTCATCCTTGTGGGAGGCTTCTCTCATGTCCCTGCATGGGCCGCTGGAGCTAACAGAAGGAGCTCATCTGCACTCTCCCCAGATTTGAACCTCCGACCTGTCAGTCTTCAGTCCTGCCAGCACAAGGGTTTAACCCATTGTGCCACCGGGGGCTCCTTGTGCAATAGTTAACAACGTCATTTAAATATTGTGTTTACAGATTACTTTTAAAAAGTAATATAGGTTGCACATTTGTACACAATTAGAAGTAAGTGTGAAAAATTCCATTGAATCTTTTGAAATTTGTTTCTGAGTAGGTATGCATAGGATTGAAAATAAACTGAGATATAGTACAGACAGGAAAAAAAGATAGTAATATCTTGGTTCCTTGCTGTCTCGTTCCAACTAGGAGCTGTACTAATTCATTTTGTACCAGTTGAATTTTCAGAGAAGTCTTCAGAGATATACCACTGTACAACTATATTAAGTTGTCACTAGAGCCTTTACATGATAATATGATAAAACTCAGCCCAAAACCCACAAGCAGTAATACTTTTTTTGGGCCTACTCCAGACAGTATTCAGCATCTGAAGCTTCATTGGCTTGCTCATCAGGCAAGGGTGTCAGATATCATACAGGGAAAAGAAGTTGATATTATTAGTAGCCCACAGACCTACATTTCCTCTTGAGATGTTGCAAATTAAGATGGTGTAGAAGGGAGTTCATTGTAGGGAGTGAAATAGCAGTAACCTCCATGCATTTTCAGTCACTGAACATCCGAGCCTTGGATGAGTAATGTTTATAAGCCAGAGGTTCTCCTCCTCTGATCTAAAGTTGTACACGTTCTTCTTAAATTAACTTCATTTACATACAAGCTTGCTTCATTATTTTACTCAGATCTTTTCACTAATGTTTGATTTAATCTGTTGCTACCTTGCTGTGTAGGTTCATTGACAAGTTGTAGATCCAACTCTTATTTTGCAGAAAAACATTAACCATTTCAAAACATTGCTTGTAGTCTGCATCATCATCTTCGCCTCTTACATCTTCTTGGTTTGGTGACACTGAAAGAACTCAGGGAGCATATTCTTCAAGACTGCATAACCAGCAACAGGATTCTGATTCTAAGAGACCTAAACTTTCTTATACATCTACCTCTAGTGTGAGAAGTAATGGTTTAAACACTGTTTCAGGTAAGTTATATGTTAAAAGTTACATAAATGCTACAAAATTTGACCTGATTCTTGCTTAAAGGTATCATGCTGTTACATAAAAACCATAAAGAATCACATGGCTCTTTAAAAAGTTGTTTTCAGTGTTGCCCCTTTACTGAAGGAAGAGTCCGATTATAAATGCAGAAGATTTTTTTCTGGTTGTCTACTCTCTTTGTACTACTTTCGGTGCTATTTCCTAAGGGTCCCATTATAATTTTTTGGGAAGGGCAGCACTGCACAAGGAGGGAAATATGTCACTTCCTTTCCCACTCCACTAATGGAAGCTTTTATTATATGTTGGATCCTTAGTTGGACAGTTCTCATTGAACTCTTAACAAATGTATTATGGTATAAGCTTTCAGTCATCAAGTTGAGATAGTGTCAGATATGATTATTCATAAGGGAACAATTACATGTGTGTAAAGTTTTTTTGCGTTATTCTGACTGACCAAGAAATAATATGTTTCCGAAAGCTGTTAGTAAATTAGTCTAGCCAAAATACTAAAAATGTTTGGGCTGATTGTGGAAGTTAAAATGAAAATTCCAACTTGGAACTCTTTCCCCCTCTCCTTTTTTCACATATATAAAAACATTCAAAAGCAAATAGGACCATGTGAATTCAGGAATATAGGAAGATGTGTTGACTGTTAACAGCTTGGAGCAAAGAAGCAGGATGACATAACGGGTTTAATTTATGTTTTAGATTCCCAGTGGAGGTACAGTGAAGTCCCCAGATCGTCATCTGTGGTACTTGGATCATTAGGAACTGAACTTGTGAGAGAAAGGAGAGAACTAGAAAGAACAGACCCAACTGTTAGTAGGCTGGTGGACTGTCACAGGAATTGTGATTTCCCATCTTCATCATGTATGTATTTGAAACTTGAGAATGTTTAGGCACAAGTTATCTTTTGTTACATTGTAATGTTCACAGATGATCACCTGATTCTCGTTTGGATGTAGCTACTTTTTTTGGTACTTAAATGCAATGAACAAATACAGTGCTTGATAATGTCACTAATTGTGGGGATTGAGTTCAGATAGAACAATTCTCCTTGGTCTTTCCTCCTTTTGATTTTTGTAAGAGAAATAGTTTTGTTATATGGTATTCTAATTAGATGGAGCATTTAATAGACTGCTCCAGTTGCTTTTTAATAGACTCCGTTAGGTTTAAAAGTTGGTTCTAGTTAATAAAATAGCTCTACTGGGTGGACTGTATCTTTTTGCAGCAAGTACAGACATGCAAAAATCTTCCTCTTTCATGGTGTATTATCTCCAGAGATGTATTTGTAGGAGGAATATAATGTATTGCCCAAATGCATAAGTATTCATTAACTGTGGAGGCCCAAACTCTTTGGGGCCACATAATCTCTATCAGAAGGTTGTGGCTACATTTATGTGTAGCATATGTTGTGTTTTGGCATGCTTAAGTGACTCTGGTAACAGTAGAGAACCTTTTGTATGGAACATTTTGCTGAATTCAGTTACTGTTACCATCTTAAGCACAGTCATTTGGGGAGAATTTGTGATGTGAATGCAGGAAGATTACCTACAGTTGATGAATTAGCTCCTAATATTTTAAATTGGACTGCTCTTCAAAACTATTACTCTAATTTTAGTTGGTTTGTTTTTTTAACGAAGGCTAAAATTAAAACATCACTGACCTTTTGGATTACTATAGCATTTATCATGTTTAGCTCAAGTGAAACCAGAATTGCACTGGTATTGGCATTTTGATTCTTGGTGATTACCGTAGTATTTACAAATTAAGCAACATTAGTTCTCTATCTGCAACATGTATTACGTAACTGCTATTTCAGTTTACCTTTCACTAGAGTTGTATTTCTTGTTTGCTGCAAACATTTGCTTGGATCCAAATGAGAAAAACCCTGATGCATGAGCAAAATTGGTCTCGTCTATCTCAGGATTCAACTCATCATATTTAGCAAAATGAGGAAACTATAAAAGTAGACGTGACATTCAATAATAGTGCTTCTTTGTACTTTAGTTCCATTCATCATCAGTGTCAATTGAAAATTAAAGGGGCAGTTATGCTATTGAATCATAGATTCTGAAAATCTCTAGAAAAAATAGTTGCTGAAAGCATACTTTTAATAGAAATGCATTTATATAAAGTTTAAATGTTATTGGATATACCATATTTCTTAAATTGCAAGATGGCATCAATTGTAAGATGCCGCCTAATTTCAGCATCATCACCACCAAAAAATTACATACGATACATCTGTGATTCTTTGAATTGAAGAAATACAATACTGGGATTTTATGACATATGGATTTTTTTCAATTGTAACTGGAGATAACTTAATATTCTAATTGACAAATATGTTAAGGTATTTTAGTTGCTAATGTGATGTAGTAGTTAGTGTTGGGCTAACACTAAGACGACCCAAGGTTCAGTTCTCCCCTCTGCCATGAAATTTCATGGACCTTGGGAAGTTGCTGTCTTTCAGTCTGCTTTTTTCTAAGTAAAATGCATAAAATTGGTTTGTGAAAAAATAGACTTTCATCTAAGCTAAATTAATCTGTAATAATAATTTATAGTTGATTACTGTCCTGAGAACTCCTTTTTCTATGTTCCTATGTAGATCTTCAAGAAAGATCTGCTTCTTCATATGCACAGGGTGCGAGACCAAAAGAAAACTCTCTGGGCTCTTTGAGGCTGAACACATCCATGAACCGCCAGTTGCCTTCTGAACATCAGCCGTCATTACTCTCCAGAGAACATAGCTGGAATTCAAGATCTAACTATGTTCCAAGAGAGTTGGGCTCTTCTGAAAGGAATATACAGTCAGAGATTGTCCATGGTGCCATGCGAAGTGGAAACAGTTCCTTGAGCAGTTCTGAAAGAGTCATGCCATCGCAAAGGTCATTAAGTGAACCACCTACAGATACCGAAGGAAGACGCTCAACAAGGCAATTATTGTCACGTTTAGCCTCTAGCATGTCCTCCACATTTTTCTCCAGAAGATCTAGCCAAGATTCCTTGACATCAAGACCTGAAGATTCAACTAGTTCAAGAGCCCAAAGCTCTACCCAGGCAAGTGCTGCCAACACAGCTACAGGTTCTTCTGAAGGTACAGAAGTTCAGGCTCCTGATGCCTCTCAGGGATTTAGCTTTCTTCGGCGACGATGGGGCCTGTCAAATGTTACACCAAACCCACATGCTGATTCAGAAACTGAAAGTTACAGGCAGGAGTCTGAAAGTAGAAATTCTGGTTCCTGGCTATCATCTTCTCTCAGGAACAGGTGTACACCGTTGTTTTCGAGGAGGAGAAGAGAAGGGAGAGATGAAACTGCAAGAACCTCTATCTCTGAAGCACCTCCTAGATCTTTGCATCTTTTTAGGAGAAGAGAGTCCAGTGGGGAGGCATCTCTTGAAGCACAAAGTGAATCCATAAGGCCCACCACAAGGCCTCCAACGCCTTCAGTTCCTAGTAGTGCTTCGTCTCTTGCCTCTGGGCCAGATTCAATGCATGGTAGAAGGAATTCAGGAATATCAGGAATGTTTCCTGGGTCTCTTTTCCGGTTTGCCGTGCCCCCAACACTGGGAAACAACTTGTCTGATAATGTTATGATAACAGTAGATATAATTCCCTCAGGTTGGAATCAGCCTGATGGACAGGATAACGATAAGTCAAAAGTACCACCTTCAAGAGATCCTGAACGGCTTCAGAAAATTAAAGAGAGGTAAAATGCCATTTCCATAACTTGAAGTTGAAGTTTAACTATAAAGTCACAATAAGATACAGGTTGAATATCCTTTATCCGGGATGCCAAAATCCAAAAAACTCAAAATTCTAAAATAGTTCACATAGGTAGCTGAAATAGTGACACCATTACTTTCTGATGGTTCGGTGTATAAAATCTGTTTCATGCACAAAATGATTTAAGTATTGTATATACAATTATCTTCAGGGAATGTTTATAACCTGCATATGAACTATAAATGAATTTTGTGTTTTAACTGGCTATCTCCAAAATACCCAATTTATTCAAAAATGCAATACAATAATCAATCCAAAATATAGAACACTTCTGGCCCCAGGTATTTCATATAATGGATACTCAGCCTGTACTATGAAAGCTTTTTACTGTTTCTTTGAAATGTCTTAGATCTTGTGGTATAGTGATTTGGGTTAACTTCTTTTGAGTTGCAGCCCCCCTACAGCATTCCTAGTGGTCCCTAGTCCTTTCAGAAGTTTGGGCATGGGCTTGCAGGAGGAAGATGGGATACAGGAAAGTCTGATTTGGTGGAGATGAATACATATTCTTTTTGTGAAATTTCCATAAATGTTGAAACAGTGGCGATTGGAGAGAGCGTGTTTCTCAGTTCATTTTTTTAAACAAATCTGCACCTTCTGCATATTGCAGATCAGTTTACTTGAAGTAACAGCTGTCTGTGTAACGTGCTTTGACATAAAGGCTTTTTATATTTGATATAGTAAATAGTAAAAATACAGTTTATTCACAGTATAGGATCCTGAAATGTAGTACATCTGAAAGTTTTGTCAGTTTGAGAAGCAGGCAAAACAAATCTTCAATAAAAATGGAAGAAACCATCATCATTAGTAAAATAAAGAATATGAATTTGTCTCCACTATGTCTCTGATGTACTCATTAAAAAGAACTGAGAAAGGGAAACTACCAGTAAATCCAGGAGAAGTAATGATCTTATACTATAGAGTCTTCTGGCATTTAATTTATGAACACCTTTCTCAATCATTTTATTCATCTTTCTAAAAGAAAATATCCCATTTTACCTTATATACTCATGGATAAGTCAAGGGGAAATTATGGCTTTTTGTTTGACCTATGGATAAGTCAAGGGGAATTCTGTGAAGAGGAGAAAGCACCAGTATTGTCTCAGGTGGGCAGCTGCCCCTGGCTGTTGCTGCCATTTTCTTTCCCATGCATTCAAAAAGCCAGAAGCAGCACTATGCCAGAGAGAGTAGAGGGGGGTCAGTGCTTATTTTAGGTTGTTCCAATATGGACTCTTGCCTTTCACTACTCCACACAAAGAAAGGGGATAGTTCCTATTTATTTATTTTTGTACCACACTTATACCGCTGCCCTTCTCACCCCGAAGGGGACTAAGAGCAGCCTTACAAAGGCAACAATTCGATGCTACATATACATATTGATAAATAAACAAATGCATTACAATCCAAAGCAATTAAAACATCAAACATTAAAGCATCAATGAACGTCACACCATCACTTTTTTCTGGAAAGTGTTAAGATACAGTACTCACATTGATCCTCAAATAAGTCGACCCAGGGTTTTGGGATTGATTTTGACTAAAATGTCTAGAATTTATCTGGAAAAGAATTGTTTTGGGGTGTGGGGAAGCATTTCTCCCCCTTTTCCCCCTTTGGTCTTCACATCTACATTTAAGCCAGTATTTTTGGAAATTGTATAGTACTCCTATATGAATCATGTCTTTTCAGCATCTTAACTACTTGGCTACTAGTTTACTATTCATTGTTTGCAATTTGTAATGTTGTGGTTAACATGAAAACCTTTTTGAGGTGACATCTTTTTGGTTTTGCCTTTAGCCTTCTTTCAGAGGACTCAGAAGAAGAAGAAGGAGACTTATGTAGAATTTGTCAGATGTCATCTACTTCTCCTACTAACCTCTTAATAGAGCCATGCAAGTGTACCGGGAGTCTGAAGTATGTTCACCAGGAATGTATGAAGAAGTGGCTACAATCCAAGATCAACTCAGGTGAGGATAGCTGGTTTTAGAACAATAATTCAGGAGAGATAAAGGGACCTCAGTTGCCAATCGTCAGTAGAAAGGACATCTGTAAATAAAAGTTTGTATGGGTGTGGGGGGTTGAACCCACAGCTCCCAAGACTTCCCTTGTTGTTTTAGAAACTCCTCAGATCTCTGGAGAATGTTTTTAGAGGGCAAAGGGAAGAGCAGAACAAGAGGGAAAAGATCAAAATACACTTTAGTGACAAGAGTATTTTACAGGTGGAACTTCATTCATGAGATTTTAGAATCATTGTTGTATAATTTTTTATCTCACATTTTCCCCAACATTGGGACCCAGGGCAGTTTACAAAAACAGAACAGTAATTCTTAAATTTAATTCTGCAAACCAAAAAAGTTAAGTAAAACTTGAATTTTGAGAGAATGCAGATATTTGACAATCTGAATCTACCTTGTGGATATGTACAACAGAAGCTAAACGACTGTTTTTCCTGTCAATAATCAGATTCTGGGCGATTTCAAAGGAAATGAATGTGGAGCTTAAAGTTTTCATTGCAGGTGCAGACTACAAAAATCTACAAAAATCTTTGTCTGTCTTAAAGGTGCTACAATTGCCCTTTAGGTACTTTTTCTTGGTAGTACAAATTTCAACCAGAATGCTGTGATATGTCCATCTCAGTCTTCATTTACTATTAGTGCATGGAAAGCTGCATACTTTATCCCATTGTGTTAGAAATGTTAGGACACGTTTACCTTCACAAATTCCAGTAGATCTGGATCCCCAGAACAAATTTGGGGATTGGAACACGACTGGTCATCAGATTTTCCATTTTTGTTAAATATTGTGACACAGTTCGGTGCTTGACTGTATCAGAATGACTTTAAAATGTGTATTTTGGAATAATATAATTTTACAAATATGAGCTGCAAAGTGAAATTTCCAGTAAACATTTTAAAATGCATAGATGCAGGAAAAGTGAAGATTCGGGTTATCTTATGGGGACCTGTGCTTCTTGGAGTGCTTGTCAAGCTTCCAAAAGTATATAAAAAGATAAAATGTTTTTCCAATAAAAAATGTCCTGTAGTTTACTGTTTCAGATTTAGTTTTTGAAGAAAGGTTTTGTGGCAAAATAAAAAAATTAAAGGTGTCTTACTCCCTCAGGTTCCTCATTGGAAGCCGTAACTACTTGTGAATTGTGCAAAGAGAAACTGCACCTCAATCTTGACGATTTTGATATCCAAGAGCTTCATAGAGCACATGCAAATGAACAAGTTAGTATATTTTGGCTAATTTGGTAAGTGTCAGTTTGGTGTTGTTACTCAGGACAGCATGTTTCTAAAAGAAAGTATTTGTTCAGTTCACATTTGAATGGTGTAATACAGATGTAGAACACATTGTATGTCATGTGTGTGTTGTGAGAAAGAGTGGTGTGCTTCTATTAGCCTTGTAACAAATGTGAAGAGGTTGGAGTAAATGATGTTTAAACAAGAAGCAAAAGTGAACATTGCAGATTTAAGAGAACTATTCTGGGGGTTAAGGAGGGCAGGAGACGTTCAAGCAGAAATAACCTCTGTCTTTTGGCAGTGTGCTTGAGTTTATGTCTCTAAAGAGGTCTGCAGAAACACATTTGAATGGAAGCCCGAGTCACTATTGAACGAGAGAGTTCTGCTGTCATAGAAGAGTGCAGATTGTTTCCATACACGAATAAGATACCTAGTAACAGGGAGCAGACCTGCCTTTTGTTCTGCAGAATCAGTAGCCACCAGCAAGGTCCCTTTCTGATGCTACTGAGGCTAACCTTATTATTCTACAGTGTGACCCTGCCGCCCTTGCAAAACAAAATATATGCATGCAATATCAGGATGTGCATATTGTAAGGGCCAAGGGATGAAAAACTTGTTACTGCTTAGAGGTGGCCTATGAAAACTGGCTAGCAGATGATACCATTTTATTTTCACTGGAATCTCCTTGACACTAATGGCTGAGCTGTAAGACTTGTGTGTCGTAATCACCAAGATGCTTTTTATCATTCAGGTTTAGTGCTATACAAATGCTACTTACGATTTATTTTAGTACTGTATCAGTTTCTCTAATTGCATTGTTTTTTGTTGCCACTCTTTTTAATAGGCAGTGCTTATTTATATTTAAATTATTAGTGTTTTGAGGTTTGGGTTATTTCTCAAGGTCACCCTTTTATTTAGCAAACAGGAGCCCAGGAAGACTTTCAGCTGATTAATCTGCTCTCAAGCTTTATTTTACATAAGATTTAAAGATATAGCCAGTTTATTGAGAAAGAGATGTACTGAGGACTGGGTTTGTCTTGGCTAGGCAATTTCTTTTAAAGCACATCTGTGCGAAGAATCGTATTTTCAGTGGCTATTTCTTAGGGAGTCAAAATCCTATGTATACATACGCTGCTGGGAGAAAATGATCAGTGTAATATAGCACTGGTTGTGCTTTTCAGGCAACTTAACCTTTGACTTGACGATACCCTCTCTCTCCAGGCAGACTACGAATTTATCAGTTCTGGGCTTTACCTTGTAGTGTTGTTACACTTGTGTGAACAACGCTTTTCAGATATGCTGGGAACTACAAGTGAGGCTAACACACGTGTCCGGGTAAGTGGTGTGTGTGTCTTATGTGCTAGAGGCAGATTGTGACACTTACAAAAGTTCGTTTCATGTTCTTTCAAGATGTACACTGGTCAGGATCAAAGGGACATACTCCCATCTGGGGCTTTCTGACTCATCCTGCCAAATTCTCTTATGCTCACTAAAAGTAGCATAGGAATATCCTTTTAAGCAAATTGGGCCATTGTACACAATCCAGGTCCAACAAGTCTAACTAGTTCTACTTTGGAATCTGCAAATATTTCTGTGCATTTCAGTTAATTGTAGGAAATAGTGCTGAGCCTGCCTGTCTATCAGTCAAGTTCCAGATGGGTTTATATTCACTTCATATTCAGTTCATAGGTTAATTTTCTTCTCCATGCAAGTAATGCATCTTCTAATACATGCCTTAATGTGTGTTACCCAGAGGCTCCTGTGATAAAGGGTACATCTCAAATAAAATAAAAGATCACTAACCCTACATCAGTTTTGCATGTAATCATGCAGAGAAATATAACATGTGAATTATTGGAGCATAATTTGACTTCACCAGCTTCCAGGACCAGAGGTGGCTCAGTGATAGCATCTATTATTATTAAGCAATGATGGTTGTATTTGCAGTTCTTCTACTTTTGCAATATGGGGACTGTTCATGAGTATGTGAAAGACTAAAAATGTGTAAATAATTGAAAGGCATAAACATGACTAGTATTTTAATTATTCAAAGTCCTGTGGTGATCTGCAACTTTACATCTGCCTTCTTTCTGGATTGCTTCTAGTTTATTAATCTTGCGAGAACTCTTCAGGCACACATGGATGATATTGAAAGTAGGTGGCTTCCCTTTGTTTAGCTTTACTTCAGGGTAAAAGGAACAAAGGAATGATTCAGATTTTAACTTGACATGTATAGTATTAGGTTATTAAAATGTTGGGTTGAGCTCAGTTTTAATGCAACGACTGGCTATATCACAATGCTGAAGGGGTGAAATGTCTTATATAAAATTGTGCTAATTAGTAAATTAATTCCAAAGGAATTTAGTCTAGCTTTTACACTGATATCTTCCTTAAAAACTCATTTAAAGGTTTTTGAAATGCACTACAAGACTATGGATTATGTAAAAATGTAAGAAAAAGGAAAAACTGAATGAAAACAAAAAAAGCCAGAAACAGAAAAAGAAATCAAGAGCATGACTTCTGATTTCTTTTACTCAGTAATTATAAAATTAATAACGTCTCTTGACTGTGCACACAATTCCTACACTACTTTTGTCAATATAATCCTACATTGTCAAAACCTACAGTTAGCATGTTTTTCTGTAAAAACGACAACCAGGGTCCCAAAATCTTCTAGAATATCCTTAATACTTTTTTCTAATCAATGAGAATAGTTTATCCATTTACACTAAATCTATCAATTTAAATATTTTAAGACTCCAAATTGTAATGTGTTGATATTGTTAAGAGGCTTCCATTTTTTCCATATAGTAATTTTACTGCAGTCATCTTATACCTCAATACTCTTCCATAGTTCCTTTCCAGTTGCATATTGATCAATCCCGTAAGGGGAAAAATCTGGCATTAATGGGATAATGTCCATATGAACATGTGCATTTAGATCCAAAATTTCTTAGTCCACCACATACGATAAAACGTCAACATCTCTTGTTCACGTTTCCCATATAGATATTATGTATCTTCTAGTAGTTGCCAGGTTTCTTTCTCTCTTCCTCTTTCTTTGTCCTTTTTTCCTACAGGTCATACCATAACTATCTGAATTGTTCAAACACTGGTGATCAGATATATGTAATTTCTATAACTTTATTCCACGGATGGCTTTTTGTCTTCCTAGACTGCTGATACATAGAGAACATCTGGCTTATCGTTTTAATGATGTGTTTTGATTTTTTTTACAAAACATGAGGTTGCTCAATATCAATCTTAACTGTATATATAAAAGGATGTCCTTTTCTAGGAAATAGTTCCGAGTTGGTTTGTGTAAGTGCTCCTTGTAAATGCATTTGAACAAAAAGCAAATCAGATTTGCATATAAAATCTTTTCTGGTACTGATGCTAGTCTGGCCTTTCATTGTTGTTAAAGCTGAGCAGCTGTAAATCAAAAAATAATAAACAAATCTGTTTGTGGAATATGTGTGTTTACACTGCCCTGGAGGGCTTCAGAGACTTTGAGGATTATTTCAGATTAAAACTGTTAACTGTTTTTTTTTTCTTTCTTCTCTTTTTTTTCTTTGTACAGTTTCATTTTTGATGTATCTCTTTCCTTTTCCTACTGTTCTATCCTCTTCTAATGTTCTCACTCTTTCGATGTATTAGTTAAAACTTTCAAATGCTTTAATAAAAATTATCTTAAAAAAAAAACTGTTAACACAATGGGTTGCTGTGAGTGTTCCGGGCTGTATGAGCATATTCCAGAAGCATTCTTTCCTGACATTTCACCCACGTTTATGGCAGGCATCCTCAGACCTCTCAGTCTCTGAGGATGCCTGCTATATATGTGGACAAAACGTCAGGAGAGAATGCTTCTCAAACATGCTTATACAGCCCTGAAAATCACAGCAACCCAGTGATTCTGGCCATGAAAGCCTTCGACAACACATTGTTAACGCAATATTGTTATAACGTTTTAAAAAGATGAACTGCCTTAGAGCCTTCCAGAAATGTTTGATTCATTGTCTCATCATATTTCATATAACATTCTCAAACAGTCAATAAAATAAAGCTGTAACTCCCCCCCATCCCCCATTCCATTTTGGCATAAATACAAGTAGGGATGTTCTTCCATTTTTATTTCCAGTAGTGATTGAGGTAATTTCTGAAGACTGTTGCTTTCAATTTATGAAGGGCTCCATCTTGAAGCACTTAATTCAAGTCTGTTTATGCGATACTAAACATATTCATACTCAAATCAACGATGACCTTGTGTACCTTAAAACTTTGAGAAAGGTTTTTGATTGTCCCCTGTATTTCCAGCAGCCTCAGATGATGATGATTCTGAAGATGGTGATGTCGGGAGAACACTTGATGCTGCGTAATTGCAAAAGCAAGGCCTGGATGCTCAACAGACATAAGTACCACCAGTATACATTTTCTTAGTAAAACACGCTGAATACTCTTTGATTTCTGAAGCATTGTTGAGTTGAAAAATCTGCTGTTGCAACCCGGTATTCAAAGACTTGAACATTCAGTCTGCAAGAGAGAGTTTCTCCTTTGAGATTATGACATGTATGCCTTCTTCTAAAATATCAGATTTTTATGTGTAAGGAAAATGTATTTTGTATAAACTTCTTACAGTAATCAGCTAAAGTTCTAGAAAACATTTCTCAAGTTTTGCTCTTCTGCTGGTTAAGTGGCAACATTAAGTGGGTTCTCAAGTCAAAGTCACAGGGAAGGGGTCATTCTATATTCACTTTTCATTTAAAAATAAATCTGGGAAGTCTCATCATTTTGCTTCCAGTATTAATAACTGAGATTGAATGGGGGAGCGAATGGGTTCTGTGAAGTTAGTGTTAAGTTTCTACGGTTTTTTCTGTAATGGCTAACTCAAAGCAATAAACTTGCAAGGGGCTACTAATACGCATTAATGATGGCTTTTATAAGTATTGATTTCAAAACTGCGGATTATATTTGATGATATTATGTAGATGGTCCAGTAAGTAATTACAGTTGTAAACACTGGCATTTCTGCATTCCTGGAAGGGATGAGAGCTATGGTTCAGAATCTTAACCAAATTATTTATCTTAATGAACCTTTTTTAGAACCCACATTCATTGCTGAAGCACTGGTCATCATTGTATTTTCTAGTGTTGTCACTTGTTTGTTAAATAAAAATTGCAATGCATATACCTTGTCTGCCTTTGTAAAATAGAACTGTAGTCTCCTAAAACTTAATTTGGTGAGATAGATATTGTGTATTTTAGCTTATGATGTCCAACATTTAGAAGGGGACACATTACCAGACCCTGTTCTCGACAGAAGCCAGCAGCTAAGTTCAAAAAGTACATATAAGCGGTCAGATTTTAAAAGTACAGGTATTAACAGTACTATTTTCTAGCAGTAGGGCATTCTCATGTGGGTTGATCCTTCCACTTTCACTGATGAGGAAAAGCTTCTCTGCCATATATGTAAAGCTAAACTCAATTTTAGCTGATGGGTCTTTCCCATTGTTACCATCTAATTAAAGTGGAAATTCTTCACTTATCACACTTCAGATCAAGAGTTCAGCAAAGTGAGGATGTACTATCTGTGTTTAAGAATTTAAATTACAATGTAATCCTAGGTGCTTATTCCCATGTAAACATCCATAGGACCATCAAAAAATGCTAGTTCAGCTACTCATGGCTGTTTGACATGCTGCAAATATGTTGCATAATGTCCTTCAGGCAAATCTTAGCACGTGTGGCCATTTTAGGACTTATTATTGCTTTACTTCTTTCTTATACCTGTCAGCACTTTCCTATGCTCTTGCAAATACTGGCTTGTTTTATGTACACAATACTAGAGAAGCACTTCTTTCCTTTTAGTTGTGTTCTTAAAAAATGCTTCCTACATGTTCTCAAGTACAATGCTTAAAGTAGACATTTTATTCAACAGTACCAAATACACAAAATAGATTGTGATATTGATTCATATTGCACTGTGTTCAATATAGCACTACCAGACATTCAGTTACAGAAAGTATGTAGGATTTTTGCGTGAAAGTACAATCCATAACTTGCAACATCCTGCATGTTCCCACCATTGATATCCAGAAATGAGTTACTACATGTTCTTAGAATGTCTTGTCCTATCTTTGGCCAAGTAGTACCTGAAGTAGGCTTTTCATAGCCATTGATTTAATAGTAGGGTGTAAGTTTTGAAGTTCCTACACATCTATCCTGTGACTAAAATGCTGGTATTTGGAAAGAACGAAAGTACAATGTTGAACATTCAAGGGTATTAAAAGAACTGGCAGAAGTCATTTCAGTCATTTAGTCAATGCTATTGTGCAATGGATTGAGAATGGGTTGACTGGCCAAACTCAAAGGGTGCATCCTGGAGAGAAGTGAGTAGTGGGGTGCCCAAGGGATGTGTCCTGAGCCCAATGCTATTCAACATCTTTAACAATGACTTGGAAGACAGAATAGAAGGCATGCTTATCCAATCTGTAAAAGACACCAAATTGGGAGGGATAGGTAATAACCCAGAAAACAGAATCAGAATCCAAAATGATAGCAAGAAAGTCGAGAGCTGGCCAAAACTAAGAAAATGAATCTCAACAGGGAGAAATGTACAGTACTACACTTTGGCAATAAAAATCAAATGTACAGATACAGGATGGGTAACACCTGTCTTGAAAGCAGTCCACATGAAAGGGATCTAGGAGTCTTAATAGACCACAAACTGAACATGAGTCAATAAAGTGCAGCAGTTTCAAAAGCCAATGTGACTCTAGGCTGCATCAAAAGGAGTATAATGTGAAGATCAAGGGAAGCCATGGTGCTCCTGTGTTCTGCTTTGTTCAGACCTCACCTGGAATAACACTGTGTCCAATTCTGGGCACCACAATCCATGAGTGATTATTGACAAACTGGGAGGTGTCCAGAGGACAGCAACCAAAATGATCAAAAATTGGAAACCAGGTAGCTGGGGAAGTAATTTATGTTTAGCTTGGAGAAAAGAGGGCTGAGAGGGGACATGATGGCCATGTTTAAATATCTGAAAGGATGACACACTGAGGAGTTGGCAAGCTTGTTTTCTGCAGCTCTGCAGACTAGGACATGGAGCAATTAATTCAAATTGCAGGAAAAAAGATTCCACCTAAACATTCAGAAGATCTTCCTGACTGTAAGAGCTGTTTGGCAGTGGAGTATGCTGTTCCTCAGGGTTGTGGAGTCTCCTTCTCTGGAGGCTTTTAAGTAGAGGCAATGACCATCTGTCAGGGGTACTTTGTGCTTTTCCTGAATGGCAGGGGGTTGTACTGGATGGCCCAACTCTGGATTCTATGAATGCTCTCCAGAACAAGAACTGCTGAAATAGGAGCAAATGGACTGAATTTATTATTCAAAACTTAAGTAGATCTACTGAATCATTTGTATTTATCATGTTGACTCATGATTCAGCAGTTGGTTTATTGGGCCTTCTCAGTTGATAGTAGCAGTTATATTAGGCCAATGCATACATCCTCTGATACCATGGTACTATCACTTCTGTGCTTGGAGGAGATCTTAAGGAGTTGTAACATCCTCCAAGAGCTTAATGCTGGGTGAAACATGATTGTTTCATTATATATAGAGGGCCTTCTGCATCCCTGGGAGTTTGATTCTGGGATCCTGTGCTGACAGGAAAAAACCATGGATAATCCCTCCCCATATTAATAAGTGGCGGTGATGTGAACACACATGCTTCAGTGTGTCTGTATTCATGTCGCTGCCTTTTAATAATACGGGCTATGAAAATCCACAGTCGGTGGAATTCACTGGTCCAAAGTTCCCACTGTGTATATATTTTAAAAAGCACACACAAACATACAAATCGTTTGTTTAAGGCTCATTGAGGCCGTTGTCATAGTTAAAAAAATACAAAAATAAAGTGCAATTTGCAGAAAAATATCAAAAGTTGCATAGACAGAAGATTAACGAAAACCCAAGTACATTAATATTTGAAGAATAACATAAATGTGTGGCTGATTCCATTAATTGCTCACAAAATATGCTCTTGGCCGTTTCTGTAACTCTGAATTCCAAATGAGTGCAGGTTAGGCAGTGTATTCATCTTCTTCTTCTATAAGAACCTCTTCATCACTGCTTGATGTCACGCAAATAGCAGAACTGTGTACAGTACAACTTGTTGCAGAAAAAACCCTCCTTTGGTAAAGGAACCAGAGAAACGCTGCAAACACCGCCACGACGATTGTTGAAGTTATGACTAAGGCAGTTGTCCAAGCTGTCTTCTCTGAAACAATAAAGCAATTCCGTCTAAGGTACATAATCAAATTACACACAGTATTGCTGCAGTAAAGTTGTAAATGTTTGTCAGCAGTCAAACAGGTCTGACAGTTACTGGACATTTCTGTGGCTTAAACATTGTATATCCCTTATCTTTTCAGTTCTACGTGATATTCCAAGGAGTCGTTTGTTTATTATTGCCCTCTCGCCATGCATGTAGAGTGCAGTTTCATCAGGTCTTTTTGCTAACTAGAAAATGCCTAGACATTAATTCTGGGCTTGGTACAATCCCAGCAAAGTATAAAACAGCGGGACTCTGTAACACTGACCAAATGGTCTCCCAGGGTGACTCTTTTTTAAATATTATGAGCTGAGAGGATACACTTCAGGTCCCAGTAGGCCATCTGGCACCTGCAGGTGATACTTTCTTATGCACTTTTGGTAGTGCAACAGCCATGTTCTTAACACTTGAAAGACCTATATTAGCCAATGCTGATGCTGAGAAAATTAGCATTCTAGATGTTTTTGACCTTTACCTACCACTGTATTGATGAATTATAGAAGTTGTTATTCAAAACCCTTGGGAGAACCACAGTTGCCATTCCTATAATACAGAATTTTATGGAGGTCTGTAAATGTGTGTGTTTCATGATGCTATGTACATGAAACAAACATCCTGTCTCTACCTAATTTTTGTTTCTACATTGTGTTTTGTCCTTGTCCCCAAAGTGATGATTTTTACAAATCGGGATCCACTAACAACGATACCCCTGTAAAATTTCCTTTTTAACTACTTTAGTTGTTTGTCCCTCATTTGACAGCTTATTTGGCATTTAAGCAGGGACCCACTCTGATGAATAAAAAGACTAACAGTTAATTGAAAATGCTGGGTAGACTTACTACGAGCTCATACCATGAAAATATAATTAGGCCTGCAAGCTGAGAATCTGTTTGGCACATCACAATGAGCAGAGACCATTAACCACAAACATTTGCATATCTAGACCACATGGGCTTCAATCTAGATTTCATCAAGAGTTAAAAGAGCCAAATCCTTGAAATCAATGGGGATTGACTTGATCATTATTGATATCTGTCCCACTTGATTTCATTAAGTCTGCTCCAGTGATTACCAAATTTGAATCCAACTCATGGTAACCATGAGTACAGAAAGAACAGCAAATGTTTGTCTTGCCAGAGATTGGCTACAAGAGAGCATAAAATTAAAGACATGATACTCACCCAGTAAATACTTCTTTTCATATAGAACTAAAGGTATATGCGCAAAAGAAAATGGAAAAGAAATTAATGTTTATTTGGAAGGCATTCTGCTCAGTTCCCACTCAATTACTACATTACGTCCAAAGAGTATCCCTCCATTTGACTTTGCTCCTAACTTTCCTATAAATAAGCTTACAATGTGCAATATAGCTGAATCCTTGCAGTATGGAAGGACATGTGTGTTTTGAATTTAATGCAAAGGCCTTAAGAGGAATGAGTTAGATACAGGGTTATCATCACTGAACTTTAGAAAATTCCCAACAAGAGACTGGCATCCCAAATACAATCAGGACAGGAAATAAATATTTGCTGTGTCCCCCACTCTTCCAACACTGTTTTCCTAACTCTTTTGGTCAAATAATTTTTGGAGTTTTCCCAAAACAACTTTGCAGAGGACGAAATAGACTGCAGGAAGCTGGGGGAAATTGCCCAAGGTCCTCTTTTCCTTTAGTCAGCCACCAGTAAAGCTAGACAGAATTAAAAACCTTCCTGTAATAGGAGTCACTCCATAAGAAGCTTTAGCTGGCTTCAACCCATTGTATCTAGAAGGAAAACTTGATTCCATCAATAGTTGTAAACAATTTAACTGTCTATGGAATCCAGGAACTTCCAGCATCATATAGGAAAACTTTATAGTGCATGACTAAAACAGATCTTGGCATATAATTTACATACTTGCATTTTCGCAGAGGATCTGAGTCAGTGGGAGGTGCTCACAAGTTGTTTTTTTCCATCCACCTGAAGTAGTATGCATCGTGGCACAGGTGTCAAGGAGTTCCTCATTGTTTTCCTCCTTCATCCAGTTTGTAAAATTCACATTGGACTGATCATACCATTTGAAAGCATCATCTGTAATGAAATGACATGGACAATGCAAAGTGGCTTTTGTTGTTTTTCAAATGTCACAGCATTGTTAGTCACCTATAAATAGCTGTGTTAAATAGTTGCAGGATAAAACAATCCCATAACAAATCCCATGGCACGTCGGGCAGAAACAGCAATCCTAAATAGTGGGGATTGAGGCATAGTAAGCCAAACGGATGTAGTTGTTTTGAGTTTTGAACTATGACTTTGGAAACCAGAGTTTGAAACTTCGCTCAATCATGAAACGCACTGGGTGACTGTGGATGAGTCGCATTCTCTCAGCCTTAGAGGAAAGCAATGGCTTTTTCTGAACAATTTTCACAAAGAAAACCCTATGTTAGGGTGGCTATAGGTGGAAAGACCCAAAGTCACACAACAAGTTCAACAGAATGAACAGAAGACATTAAGACTGTACTGTGCCATGTATTGGGTAAGATGTTGCCTCGGGAGAAATGGTATCCAACATGGCTATGGGGGTCGCGGTAGCACAGCGGGGTAAACCTCTAGCTGCAGAAAAACATGCTGACCAAAAGGTTAGCAGTTAGAAGCCGCAGGTCAGGGTGAGCTCCCACTGTTAGCCCCAGATGCTGCCAACCTAGCAATTTGAAAACATATAATGTGAGTAGATCAATAGGTACCGCCTCAGTGCCCATACAGCCATGCCGGCAAAACGCGACCAGGAGGGTCTACGGACATCAGGTTCTTCGGCATGGAAAAGTGAAACAATAGCACCTCCCCATGGCCAGAGTTAAGCATTACCTCCAGACGTCAGAGATGGAAAGGGAAACCTTTGCCTTTGGTTTGTATTGTATGTCATTGTTCACTTTATAAAAGGTATTGAATGTTTGCCTATATATGTGTATACTGTAATCCACTCTTGAGTTCCCGCGGGGAGATAGAGTGGAATATAAATAAAGTGTATCATCATCATGTCGTTGGAGAGAATGAGGAATGACAAAAGATGTGCCTATCTCTCTTGTCACTGGATGCGCTGCAACAGGCATCTGCAAGGACCACCTACAGAATGAGTTTCCTTAGAACTCCCAGTCATCTGAAGAACCACTAATTTTGCATTCTTCTGGAAAATATATCTGAATCTTTGCCCATAATTCTGAATTAATAAGATTGTTCCTGTGGACATTGTACCATGCCCAAGAAGACACTGCTCCATTGTTCCAGGAAGAGAACTAGATACACCTTTGCTCATCTTTCTGCTCTCCAGCCGTGTTAAGAAAGGGTGAGGCAATGATCCTGAAAAGGTAGGTTTTGGAGGAACTTTGATCACTGTGTGTTCAGTGACTGTAAAAGTGATGTGTGGCAGACATGATAACATAATTATGAAACGATAACAACCATGAAATGCTGTACTCTCTTTGATAAATGCTGAGGATAACATTACAGAGGCAATGGCCAGTAAAGCATATGACCCAGATTCCAACTAGAATCAGGCTGTCACCCCACTTTGTTTTTCTTTTGCAATCAGTACAATGTTGGAGGCTGTACACCAGCCCTTGTGGTTACTCTGTATAATACACTATTTGGAGTGTGGTGGGGAGACTTTGTCCTTTCAAGGATTATTCTCTATGGCCCTCACATACTCCGGCTCCTAAATTTGTGGCAAGAACCCCTATTTGAAGAATGTGTAACCAAAAAGAGGAATGGGGGGGGGGGAGTACACCACCATGATGTTGAATGCTGTAGTGCGAGGCACAAATATACATAGATAACTAGATAAATGAAAGGAGAAAAGTAGACTTCATAGTTTCTGTCACTTACCGTCTGTGTCAAAAAACATGCCCAATGATATATATTCTGGGCCATGCCAATGAGTATGGAAACTATCTTGGATAAAGGTATTCTCCTCTTTGTTATTTATGCTAATAATATCAGCTCCAGAGGCTGCATTTTTGGGAGAAAAACAACAAAATCAAATTCCGTAACATTTAAAACAAATGCAAATAAATTGTATGCCTGTTACTTCACATGTGTTTGAAATACTACTGCAACAAACCACTATAGTAGAGTATATACAATTCAGTCCTGAAAACTCCAGTGGGAATTGAACAAAACAGGATGATACGTCAAAAGTGAAGATGCTAATCCTTACATCTAGTGTTTGAAAATATATATCTCACTAAGATAATAAGCAGACATTGGTAGTGATTCTGAGAACCAGACAATTGAATTTGCCTTTAAAATATCCAGCACACTCTTTCCATTTTTTATTCTCCCCAATTGCATCTACATAAAGGCACTCTTTGCTGCCAATGAGATCCATTTAACTGAAAGATTGTGCATTTATACTTTTGTATTTACAATACACATACATACACAACATATATAGTTAAATTGAATTGATCTGCTACTGAAGCTTTAGACAGAGACTCACTATTGTTCCTAACAGAATAAAATCTATCCCATTTGGTGTAATGCTCAATGACATATAATTATCCTTATTATCCGTACTCTCAGTATTGCAAAAGCGCCCTCCTTCACACATTGGCATAGCCTATGTTATCTCATTAGAAAACTGAAAAAGGGTGGGTTCGGGTGAGAGAGAGATCAATTGGATTACCGTTGCCTTTGCAGTACTCTCTGGCATCATCAATACTATGAGATTCCAGTGGTCCTTGAAGTAAAGTGTAGCAACTATTTCTGAATGAAATCCAGGCCGTTGACGGACATACTACAAAAAAACAGGAATAATGATCACTACTACAATGCTACCATTTTTAGTAACAATTCAGGCCTGGTATATTGGTATCTTGGGCATTTCATAGAATCACAAATACAATTAGTATTCCAGATATTCCTGTAAAAATATTCAAGATATTTCCGTAAAAAACCTCAACATTCAGAGAGTGTGAGCCAGCAAAATTTCAGTGACTGAATCCAATTTGAAACCGGTTGCATTAGGGCCAGCCCTATCATTAGGTACAGTAAGGTAGTTACAAAATGGTAGACATTAGGAGCATCGTGTTGTACTGTGGTTCCGAATCTTTTTTTCTTTTTTCTTTTTTTTTGAGCAGGGACCACTCTCCAACATTAGTACCAAAAGGAGCAGGGCTGGTTAGCTCGATGGAAAGAAGTAGAAATAAAATTTCATAAATGAATAAATAAAGAGGAAGGAGATTTGCAGACCGGATTTTCGTTCTTGCAGCGCATTGCGAGGCCACGGCCTACAGGTTGAGAAGTACTGGTGTGGTTTGAGCATTGAACCATGATTCTGGAGGGCAGGGAATTGGATCCTGTTTTCCAAGTCACAGTTTAATGCTCAAACCAGGGTTCAGTTCCTTGCTCGGCCATGGAAACTCACTGGGTGACCTTGAGGGAGTCTCACAAACTCAGCCCCCCCAAACCCTGTAATAGCTTCACTTTAGAGTTGCCATAATTTGAAATAAGTAGAAGGCACCCAAAAACAAAAACAACCAAGAATTTACTTACTTACTTACTTACTTACTTACTTACTTCATTTATACTCTGTCTTTCTCAGCCTGTAGGGGACTCAAGACAACTTACCAAATCAGGCAAAAACTCAATGCCCCATATAAAAATAACTCCCCATCAAACTATAAGACAATTAAAACACACAAGTAAATAAAAAACAGATTAAAAACATATGAAGTGCGAAATCTTGATTCCATACTTATTGATTGATCCATGATTCTTATTGAGTATGTTGAGGTTGAAATCCATACTACCTTATTCAGTAAACGCCTGCATACAGAGCCAGGTCTTTAGCTTTTTTCTGAAGACCAGGAGGGATGGGGCCTGTCTGATGTCACTGGAGAGGAAGTTCCACAGCCGAGGGGCCACCACTGAGAAGGCCCTGTCTCTCACTCCCACCAATCGTACTTGCAAAGGGGGTGGGAACCGAGAGCAGGGCCTTCTCAGCAGATCTTAAAGTTCTAGTTGGCTCATAAGGAGATATGTGTTTGGGCATGTGTTCAAATTGGACGAGGGAGAGCTGTGTGACATGCAGTCACTACCTTTGGTAATTACCATACCCACTGTGTTGAATGGGATCGGGTGCTGTGTTGTTCTTCACCTCGGGCAACCAAACATCTTGAGTCAGCTCACTTACTCCATTGCTAAAAGCCAAGATAGATCATGAGTCACTTCCTTCTCTAAGTGGGCCATGCTCAGAAGCAGGCCTGTAGCAAGGGGGTGGTTTTAGGGGTTCAAACCCCTCCCGAAATGTTTCAGATTTTTTTAAAAAAACTGGTTTACTCATGAATTTTAACTGGTTAACCAAATCCCCATGATAAGTCTATGAGATGCAAAAAATTAAGAGTCCCTCCAGAACTGTAAGCACTATCTCAAGCAAATATTGACAATTTATTCACACTGTCATTACTTGCAGCAATAGCTGATGTAGTGAAGCAACCAAGTTGGGTGTGTGTGTGTTGAATGCTCTCATTAAGGAGGCCAGACTTGGTGGAGGTGGTTGACAGGGGCGGAGCTGCAGGCTATTGAAGGCTGCTCTGCCCCCTGCTGTGCTCTTGGCTTCAGCGTGAGCTAGGAGGCAGGTTTCAACCCCACCCCACCCCCAAATTTTCAACCCTCCCCAAAATTTTCAAGCCCTCCCCCCCCCCGAAATTGTCAACCCTCCCCAAAAAATTTTTCTGGCTACGGCCCTGCTCAGAAGTGTCAATTTGACTGAACACACATAAACAGATACTTGGGAACACACGTGCCTACCTATATAAGTCGTCTGTCCCCAAATTAATGAAAATGATTTTTAAAAAATATTGAACATAAATGCAATCACAGTATATCCCCTTCAAAATAAGCTCCCTGTGATCGAGTACAAGTGCTGCTGCCACTCTTCATAGCAGTAGAGGAAATCTTCACATGAGATCTTGTTCAAAGCTCTCATTGCACTGCCTGGAGTTTCTAACTTTCCCAAAACGATATCCTTTGAGGTGGGGAACGAAATCACATGAAGCCAAGTCAGGGATGTTAGGTGGGCAGGGAAGCATTCAGAACAGCCTTCATACAAACAGTAACATGGTTTTCAGTTCTTGAAGCTGAAGAACGCTGCTCCAGGTTCCTCTGCATTTTTGCCCATTACAAGACAAAAAAAACAACTACGCACTTTGGTAATGGACTGACTACTACTCGTATAAAGGTGTGGACTACACTAAAGAAAGTCAAACTATATGCCTGGGCTCCCTCTCTGTTTGCCTTAACCACCACCTTCCTTTCCTGGCCTGTCTCCGTTTCTCAAATCATTCTCATTACTTTTGGAACAGACCACGTATATAGTCATTTTGCTGCTCTTTAAAGCAGTCACTTCTTTCTCTAAGTGGGCCATGTTCAGAAGTTTCAACTTGATTGAACATACATAAACAGATACTCGTGAACACGTGTGCCGGCCTATATATGTGGTCTGTGTTGAGTATGCATGCCCAGTGTGGAACACATCTCACCACCCTAAAACAGTGGATGTGGCTCTTACTGAGATATACCACATTATCGCAGGATGTATATGCCCTACACCATTGGAGAAATTATACTGTTTAGCCGGCATTGCACCACCTGACATCCGCTGGGAAGTAGCAGCCAATAATGAAAGTACCAAGGCAGTGACATCCCCAGCCCATTCCCTGTTCGGATATCAGCCAGCATGCCAACGCCTTAAATCAATCAGTAATTTTCGAAGATCTACGGAAATAATCACAGGAACCTCTCAGCAAGTGAGAGTCCAAAAGTGGCAGCTAAAACCCGGGAACTCAAGCTGTGGCTGATATCGAATGAGGGACTTCCCCTGGGCACACAGAAGACTGGCTGACCTGGAAGGCACTGAACAGACTGATCTCTGGCACATGAGATACAGAGCCAATCTTCAGAAATGGGGGCTCAAAAGTGGAGTCCACAACATGCAAGTGTGGAGAAGAGCAAATTACAGACCACCTACTACAATGCAGCCTGAGCCCTGCCACATGCACAACGGAGGAACTCTTTATAGCAACACCAGAGGCACTCCAAGTGGTCAAAGGACATTTAATATAATGCTGATTTTTAAAACTTTGTGTTTTTTTTAAAAAATACATTACAACTGTTTTTGCTTCTGATACGATAAACAAATTCTGCTCTTTAGAAAAAATTAAAGGAAAAGCTGCTCCAGTGTGTAAGAAAGAGTAATCTGAGGCCCTGTCATACGGTTTGGTTTTAGTCTTTGAGAATAATTTTTTAAACTGTTTTTATTTGCTTTAAAACATTGAGAACCTTTATGGGTTGGGAGGCAAAAAAAAAAAAAAGATATTATCTAGCTCTTATAAATATACACCTATAAAAATACATTATGCCAGGGGAACTCATATTAATTGCAATCCAGTATATCTGGAAGGACCCAGGCTGGGAAATTTGTTTTAATGAGACAGAATGCATGGATTTCCTAACACTTGAGTTCTTTCTGACATTTACAATTTTAACTAGTCTGTTTTACAGTATCCAATGACTGCTTTATAAAAGGGTTGCTGACCCAGTAGTATCCTTGAAAGGGGAACTGCGATCTATTTTTTTCTATTACTGTAATATTTTTGTCATCTACTTTCTAAGAGGCGAACCATTTTTCAGTCTAACCGTCCTATTTCTGATCAAATCAATCTCTTTGCCTTTGCTGTAAATTGCACTCAGTTTTACCAGGTTAAGAGGAAGGTGCTATAAATAACCGGATACAATATCATGTAGTAAGCTATCTATAAATAGTTCATCATACTTCCAGTATTTTGGACTGATCTAGTAAAAAGGTTTCGTTTCCAGTAATTACATCCTTCTTAAATCTCTGGCTTCATATTGATTCATGCTAATGCCAGGCTCTTGGTTCTGACATCTAGAGATCGAACTATGTTTTATTGATAGATTTCATTAGCAGCTACATCTGCCCACCCTTTATTCAGTTTTTAGGCAAAAAGATTCCTCACCCAAGGAACACATTTTGGAATAACATTAAAGGGCAGTAAATTATCCGTTATTTCATATATGGTTTTACTATAAAGTATGGCAGGGGGTACCATCTTAATTTTCTGAATCAAACAACATAGAATCATAGAATCATAGAATCAAAGAGTTGGAAGAGACCTCATGGGCCATCCAGTCCAACCCCCTGCCAAGAAGCAGGAATATTGCATTCAAATCACCCCTGACAAATGGCCATCCAGCCTCTGCTTAAAAGCTTCCAAAGAAGGAGCCTCCACCTCACTCCGGGGCAGAGAGTTCCACCGCTGAACGGCTCTCACAGTCAGGAAGTTCTTCCTAATGTTCAGATGGAATCTCCTTTCTTGTAGTTTGAAGCCATTGTTCTGTGTCCTAGTCTCCAAGGAAGCAGAAAACAAGCTTGCTCCCTCCTCCCTGTGGCTTCCTCTCACATATTTATACATGGCTATCATATCTCCTCTCAGCCTTCTCTTCTTCAGGCTAAACATGCCCAGTTCCCTAAGCCGCTCCTCATAGGGCTTGTTCTCCAGACCCTTGATCATTTTAGTCGCCCTCCTCTGGACACATTCCAGCTTGTCAATATCTCTCTTGAATTGTGGTGCCCAGAATTGGACACAATATTCCAGATGTGGTCTAACCAAAGCAGAATAGAGGGGTAGCATTACTTCCTTAGATCTAGACACTATGCTCCTATTGATGCAGGCCAAAAACCCATTGGCTTTTTTTGCCGCCACATCACATTGTTGGCTCATGTTTAACTTGTTGTCCACGAGGACTCCAAGATCTTTTTCACACGTACTGCTCTCGAGCCAGGCGTCCTCCATTCTGTATCTTTGCATTTCATTTTTTCTGCCAAAGTGGAGTATCTTGCATTTGTCACTGTTGAACTTCATTTTGTTAGTTTTGGCCCATCTCTCTAATCTGTCAAGATCGTTTTGTATTCTGCTCCTGTCCTCTGGACTATTGGCTATCCCTCCCAATTTGGTGTCGTCTGCAAACTTGATGATCATGCCTTCTAGCCCTTGGGCTGTTTCTACTGAAATGTATTCAGGTGGCCCATTTTGCAGCAGGCAACTTTTTTAGATGGAGTGCATACAAAGCATTACATTTGGCAAATATTGTATGTCACTTAAATTAGGGTCATCTGTTAACTGGAACTCACCTAGCTCTAGAAAATATGCTATATGTAAACGTTATGAAAATGACCTCTTAAAACACTTTTTTTTCTAATAATTATGACTTTGGCTCATATGTCTTAAAATACCTTAAAATTTAAAATATGTATAACTACATCAGAGAACCAATATGGTGTAGTGGTTCGAGCAATAATTAAAACCTTGGGGACCAAGGGTGCATCAACACTGTAGCTTTAATGCAGTTTTGATACCATTTTTAACTGCCTTAGTTCAATGCTATGGAGTCATGGGAGTTGTAGTTTTACAGGTTCTTTAGCATTGTCTGTCAAAGAGTAAAGTGATGCCAAACTGCATAAATTCTGCAGTGTAAAGCCATCCTTGCCAAACTACAGTTTCTTTCCATGGTTCCACAGCACTGAGTCAGGGCAGTCAAAGTGGTAATAAATTCATTAATCTTACTGTGTAGGGGCCTCCTGACAGCGCAGTGGGTTAAACTGCTGAGCTGCTGAACTTGATGACCAAAAGGTTGGCAGTTCGAATCCAGGGAGTGGGGTGAGCTCCCGCTGTTAGCCCCAACTTTTGCCAACCTAGCAGTTAAAAAACATGCAAATGTGAGTAGGTCAATAGGTACTGCTTGTGTGGGAAGGTAACGGTGCTCCATACAATCATGCGGGCCACATGACCTTGAAGGAGTCTACAGGCAATTCCAGCTCTTTGGCTTAGAAATGGAGATGAGCATCACCCCTCAGAGTCGGATGTGACTAGACTTAATGTCAGGGGAAACCTTTAACTTTTTTTTTTATGCATCCCAGGTTTTAAATCTGTCTTCAGCTATGGAAATCCATTGGGCAAGTTTGAGCCAGTCACACTCTCTTGGCCTCAGAGGCAAAGGAAAACGTTACTTTAAAAAACACATGATCGGTTTGCCTTAAGTTTACTGTAAGTAAGAAATTACTTGAAGGCACACAACAACAACAACAACAACAACAACAACAGCAGCAGCAGCAGCAGCAGCAGCAGCAGCAGCAACTAAGCATCCGCTGAAATTCACCTTCCTTTACTCTTACTCCAGATTTTTAGAACTACACACTAGGTATTAAGTCAAGTTTGCAAGTCAGTCACAGAATTAAATAATAATAATAATAATAATAATAATAATAATAATAATAATAATAATATACTTTATTTATATTCTGCCCTATCTCCCTGGAGGGACTCAGGACAGATTCCAAACAAAAGACAAACATTCAGTGCCCGAATACAACACCAGTACATCCATACTAACAAAATTTAACAACCCTTCATATAAACATGAATTATGACTTTACAACTAAAATTAAATAAAAATGCAGTCTATTATAAAAGTATCCTGACTTCCTATAAGTTAAATCAAGTTTGGGGAACACTGGGCATCCAATATTTTATCCTACAACTCCCATCAGCTCCGCCCAGCATAGCCAATGATAAAGGACTATGAGAGCTGCAGTTTAAACTTCCGCATCATGATTTACAGGAACTAGCAACAAAAATACGCCATGAAAACTCTGCATCCATATTGAAAGACAATAATCTCCACACATCTAAAAATAGCAGTTTTGTTTTCCAAACCACATATTAAAGGGAAGTAAATTATAAAATAAGTGTTTTTTCTTCTCCAAGGCAAATATTGGAACATTTTACCAGAAGTATTCAAGGGGAGAAAACACTGTTTATTAGATCAGTTCAGCTGCGTAGCTGAAAACAATGATTGCTGGCAGATGTTCATCTGGGTCAATTAGTTGTGACCTCAATGACTCTTCCATACTTGTAATAATCCCTTTTAGTTTGGCAATAGGAACTGTGCAACCCTCCAAATGCTGCAGAACTGCATGCCCCAGTACGTCACCATCTACGCTCACTAGGATTTGCAATACAAAATCTGGAGGGTCCCAAGGTTACCACCCCTTATTTAACTTATGTATGTATTTAACTTATGTTCATCCTAAAACACACAAATCTCATCTGCTTCATTAGTACCAAAAACAAACCTGAATATAAATGGCCTAATGATCTCAGGTCCAGGTATTTTTCTAATAACTATTTCAGTGAAAGAATGCAATGGTGTAAGATGAGGTATATTCTCGCATTGACTTCCAAATCAATCAGCCCACAGTGAAGTGCTAGAAAACATGGCTTTGTTTTGCCCCTCTACATCTCTTCCAAGTTACCGCAGAGAAATCGTAACTTGCCAAATCCCAAATTCCTTGGATGCCAGCACTTATCTTTCAGAACTCAGTGCCTGGAAACTGAAATCTCTAGGTTAGGACTGGCTGTCTTCTTCCTATAGTTTCAATGGGCTGAGAAGGATGCAAGAATCAGCAGCCCCTACCCCCCAATTGATGGTTGCACCAGTTTGTCATTAAAATGTGTCATTTCTAAATTATATGTGGTTTGGGAAATGCTGCATTATTTGATGGCCAGCTACAATGGTGGAACTCACCTGCCAACCACCAATTAACTTCGTTGCCACCAATCTAAATGTATTGGTCTACGACCACACCATTCCCTCTTCCCTGTCCTACTGGCCCACCGACCACCGGAGTCAGTTCACTGAGCCACTCAAAAATGGAGGGAAACTCCCGACTTAAAGAGTGATGGCTGTTATCCAGACAGACCCCCTTCTATGTTCTCTGATTTTTGCCTGAGTCTCCTTGGGGAGATAGAGCGGTATATAAATAAAGTTTTATTATTATTATTCTTATATCGAGGCACAGAAAAACACACTGAATGCTTTTGGTGAAGTATAAACAGATTTGTGAAGTGTATGTGAACTAGAACAAGAAGGCTTCTCAGATATTAGGAGAGGTCCAGACACTTAGTGGTTTCAGAAGATTATCAAGCTATTTCCTTAAAAGAAAATAGTTCCTTAACTTGTCTTCCACAGAACTATGTTCACTCACAGGTGAACTAACCGGGCTTTTCAAAACCCCTCAGTCCTCCCTCCCTTCCAGAGGTTTTGAATATCTCAGCAGTCTGTCCCTTAGAGGCTCTCTAAAAATGTAGCACTTCTCCCCAGAGGCTATTTTTAATTCCCCCTCCTACAGAAGTTTTTCCCTTCGACTTCCAAACACTTCTCTTCTCCCCCTCACTCCTCCCCGTCCCCCAGATTTCCACTCTCTCTGGCGCCCTCTACCTTCTGAAGGCAGGCAACACTCTTTAACTCCCCTACCAATCAGGCACCACTATTATATAAGGAGCGGGTTGTTCCCTCCTCCTATAGCTTAAATCGGGCCTTTTCTCCCAGGGCCTAGAAATGGTCCTACACACTAGCCTGGCAAGGTAGGCCCATTCCATTACACCAGCCTTCTGGTTGTACAAAGGATAAGCAACAACAATAGGTACCGCTTTGACGGGAAGGTAACGGCGCTGAATGCAGTCATGTTGGCCACATGAGCTAAGAGGCGTCTATGGACAACCCTGTCTTTTCGTCTTAGAAACGGAGATGAGCACAACCCCCAGAGTCAGACTCAACTAGACTTAACGTCAAGGGAAAACCTTTACCTTTATCTTCAACCTTCTGTTTTGACCAGACCATCTACCTTTGCTCCAACTTATTTCCCCACTTTTATCAATGATTTCGTAATTGGTCCCAGATTCTGAAAGCAAAATGTTCCTTTTACACAAACTTATGACTCAGTTCTGGGAACTTTTAATGGTTTTGTGCCAGGCATGTTTCCATCATTGCTATCAACAGCCTTATTATATAAAAGGGACTGGGCACATACTTCCCTGGACGCATTTTCACGAGTTAGTGCAGGATTTGGGAATTAATTTGAATACATTTGATAAAAACAGATCTAACTCTGTTAAGGCTTTTCTTCTCAGTCCCTATGTCTGAAGGCTTTGTTTGCTTTGCTTTGTGTTTCTCAATCGCTGTATTCTCAGCCAAAGGGACTTTGAACAAAACAACTTGCCAACATAATGCAACTTTCTCATCTTCTTATGGACTAAACAGGAAATTAATTTCCCCCATCCCCTTATTTGATTCCTCTGATGATGGTGGTTGAAAAACATAATGCCACATGCTATATTTTAGACCATATTCACTGAACGTTGCTTTTAGGATTTTTTTAAAAATAGAAAATATGGAAGCGGAATCTGTGGAAAGGAAGGGCTGGCTGTATCACCAAATTTATTGAATTACTTTTGTACATTTGATGAGCATACCCTTCCTCTTTTTGATAAATCTTATTGTACAAATATGAGAGATGTTGGTAGGGAAAATGGGAAAGTTCTACCTTATAAAACAAATACGAATTATAGTTGCATTGTAGACAGAGTACTCTATATATGCTCAGACCTGTGCTGGTCAATGACCGAAATAAATGATTTGATTTGATATATGCTCAGAGACATTCACTCAAAATACCCTGACTCCTAAATCCACTTTAAGTATACTATGAAACACGATGTTTGTTCCTGGGTTAAAATGTCATTTCCTAATTGGAAATTGTAATTTCCTGGTGGTACAGCAGGTTAAACAACTGAGCTGCTGAACTTGCTGAACAAAAGGTTGGTAGTTTGAATCCGGGGAGCAGGGTGAACTCCCACTGTTAGCCCCAGCTTCTGCCAACCTAGCAGTTGAAAACATGACGGGAAACTCCAAGCAGTCATGCTGGCCACATGGCTTTGGAGGTGTCTATGGAAAACGCCGGCTCTTCAGCTTAGAAATGGAGATGAGCACCAACCCCCAGAGTCAAACACAACTAAACTTAATGTCAGGGGAAACCTTTACCTTTACTTAATTGATTATATAATAAAAACATATACAAGTTTATTAAACACATTTTAATAAATGTGTCCTGCAACACATTTTGCTATAGTTTTTCAATGAATATCTTGAATCTCAATCAATTCAACGGCAGGCCCTTTCACATTGCCCTTGTACCTCAGCTATGTTTCTTCAGCCGTATTGTTTTTATATTGCTTTCAATTGTGTTGTTATTTGTTTTATCTGATGGTTTAATTGGTTAAAGCTGAAGATCAATCCCGACAAGACAGAGGTCCTCCTGGTCGATCGTAAACAGGATCGGGGTATAGGGTGGCAACCTGTGCTGGACGGGGTTACACTCCCCCTGAAGCCACAGGTCCGCAGCTTGGGAGTCCTCCTGGATTCATCAATTACGCTTGAGGCTCAGGCGTCGGCAGTATCCGGGAGGGCCTTTGAGCAACTGAGACTTGTGCGTCAGCTGCGACCATACCTCGCAAAGGCTGATCTGGCTGGGGTGGTCCATGTCTTGGTCACCTCTAGACTGGATTACTGTAATGTGGTCTACGTAGGGCTGCCCTTGAAAACGGCTCAGAAATTCCAACTAGTCCAACGGGCGGCGTCCAAGATGTTAACTGGGGCCCCTTACAGAGAGAGGTCAACCCTCCTGTTCAAGGAACTCCATTGGCTGCCATTTATTTTCTGAGCCCAATTCAAGGTGCAGGTGCTTACCTACAAAGCCCTAAAAGGTTTGGGACCATCCAACCTGCGTGACCGCATCTCCGTTTATGAACCCACGCACTCTCTTCATTCATCCGGAGAGGCTCTGCTCGCGATCCCACCCGCATCGCAGGCGCGTTTGGTGGGGACGAGGGACAGGGCTTTTTCTGTGGTGGCCCCCCGACTCTGAAACTCCCTCCCTAAAGACATCAGACAGGCCCCTACGTTGGCAGTCTTTAGGAAGAATTTGAAGACCTGGCTGTTCCGATGCACCTTTCCAGAATAGGAAAACTCCAGTAAGCACTTTATCAGAGTCCCAGAAGCACTTTATTTAGAATTTTAAGTTTTCTGCACATTGCACTTCCTTGAAATTCAATAGACCATCTATCACACCCAGCACTTTTAACCTGTACCCTTTACTTTGGTTCGGCCCTGTTTTTATTGTGATATGGTGTTTGCTTTTGATGTTTATTGTTATTGCTTTGATGTTTTGATTTTTGTTTGATTTGCTCTGATTTGTTTTGTTATGCTATTGTTTTGTGGAGGCCTTGGCTTTTGTAAGCCGCATCGAGTCCTTCGGGAGATGCTAGCGGGGTACAAATAAAGTTTAATAATAATAATAATAATAATAATAATAATAATAAAGTGTTTTACATGTGTGTTTTAATTGTAATCTTGGGCATGTCCCTTGTAAGCCGCCCCGGGTCCCCTAGGGGAGATGGTTGGCGGGGTATAAAAATAAAGTTGTTGTTATTATTATTATTATTATTCTATCCCAGCATCTGATCCCAGATTTTCTCCTTTAAACTGGATTACATGAGCCTTCACTGCCCAATAATCTGGGATAAATAACTAATCTGAAATCAAATCCTGGGATATAGGGGCTGTGTTTTTGTGGCATACACACAGCCCCTATATCCTCATAATTTGTGGCAACCACAAAAATGACGTTTCTGGAGTAGAACAACTAATTTAAAAGTATTTTATGCACAATTAACCAAGAAATAACACTTTTTCAAATTTTGTTACATTGTGTTATAAAAATATGCTTGGCATAAAACTTTGGCAACCATCAGAATTGTCAGGAAAAAAATGAAATCCAAGGGCCCTTCCAGACAGGCCCTATATCCCAGGGTCTGACCCCAGGTTTTCTGTTTATCCCAGATTATCTGGCAGTGCCGACTCATATAATCCAGTTTAAAGCGGAAAACCTGGGATCAGATTCTGGGATAAAGGGCCTGCCTGGAAGGGCCCAAAGTTAACTGCATATTGGGTGCAAACAAACTCATATGAAATCAATGCAATTTCCTTCTGCGCTGAAGAACTGCCTTGAAAGCCTTCAAATTTAAACTCAGGCCCCTTCCACACTGCCATATAAAATCCAGATTATCTTTGAACTGGATTATATGGCAGTGTAGACTCATATAATCCAGTTCAAATGAGATAATGTGGATAATCTGATTTGATAATCTGGATTATATGGCAGTGTAGACACATATAATCCAGTTCAAATCAGATCATGTGGATTATCTGCTTTGATATTCTGGATTATATGGCAGTGTAGACTCATTTAATCCAGTTCAAATAAGATTGGGTGATTATCTGCTTTATTAATCTGGATTATATGGCAGTGTAGACTCATATAATCCAGTTCAAAATCAGATCATGTGGACAATCTGCTTTGATAATCTGGATTATATGGCAGTGTAGACTCATATAATCCAGTTCAAAATCAGATCATGTGGACAATCTGCTTTGATAATCTGGATTATATGGCGGTGTAGGAGGGTCCTCAAAGGCAGGTCTTTGGCCCAAATGAAGGGTATAAAACTAGGCATATAAAACTATCATATTATTTGAGAACACAGAAATGCTGGACCACTCTAATAACCCACCATGGCAGACTACACAGAGAAGCCACTGAAATCAATAAGCATGTGGACAATTTGAACAGAAAGGGAAAAAAAATGAAAATGAACAAAATCTGGCTGCCAGTATTAGAAAAAACTCCTCTAAAGGCACAAAACAATCAGGGTGAGCTAGCACCTCTCAACAAAGGATTCCCCCAGGCAGGAAGCAGTCAGGCTTTGAAGCTGCAAGGCTATTCAATGCTAATCAAAGTGGCCAAATGCAACATTCACACTTGCCTCAAAAGAGTTCTTTCTCCCACCCTGGACAATATTCTACAGATATATAAACCCAATTTTCCTAGTTTCCAACAGATCTCCCAACCTCTGAGGATGAGTGGGAGAAACGTCAGGAGAAAATGCTTCTGGAACAACACCAGAGCCCGGAAAACTCACAGCAACCCAATGATTTTCCCAGTGAAAGCCTTCGACAACAGTAGGCATGTTGATTTGAGAGCCAACCTGAAAGCTGGACTTACTCGGAAGTTTTCAAAACAGTGCTACTTGCTTTCAGCGCCAAAAGGAGGAAAGGGGGAAAGAGTTACTCTGGAAGACAGGCCGCATGCCTTTTTTTGCCCCCCCCCCCCCCCCTTCCCTTCCAGGAGAAGAATCGGTCTGAGTTGTTTGCAGAGGAAGAGCTTGTTAGGGTCATATTGAAAAGGGAGGGAAACCCACTGAGCCTGGCTGCCTCCACACTGGAGAAGGGATGCGGCTGGGCGGTGGGATCTAGGGAGCTGTCCTGTCACAAGGTCTTGGCGCTAGGGAAGAAAATCCACTTCAAACCCAGTTTCTGCCTCCTGCAGAATCCTGGGCTTTGTAGTTTAGGGAGGCTGTTAAAGGCTCCTCCCTAAACTACAAACTCCAGAATCCTGCAGGAGGCAGCAACCGGGTTTTAAAGGGATTTTTGATGATAGTTTGAGTGGGCTTCTCGCCCAAGGAGGGTTTGGGGAGGCCAAAGGGCAGCAGCAGGAGGAGCAGCCGCTCCCTTGGTTCCACAGCCTTGGGGCAAAGCAGGGCTGCCTCCCTTCTTTCCTTCTTGCAGGGTGGGACCCAATGGCGCCCCAAAGCCCAAGGCTTTCTTACCGGCCGATCCTTGGGCTTCAGCCCCCGCCAGGAAGAAGAGGTGGAGGGCCAGGAGGAAGCGGGCGGCCATGGCCCCGCAAGCAAGGAGGGCTCCCTCCGGGAAGCAGAGCCCCACGCTCGCCCCACCCGCCCACGGCGCCGGCGCTTTGAGGACGCAGAGCCGGGCAGGCCTGGATGGGACAGGCCTCCCTTCCCACCCCCCTTCTCGCCTCTGCTTCTTTCTCATTCCTCTTGCTCGCATTTCTCTTTCTCTCCCATTCTTTCCCCCTCTGTTCTGCCTCTCTTTCATTCGTTCACATTCTTGGCATCTTGTAGCCATCCAGATGTTTTTTTTTGGGGGGGGGGGGGAGGAACTTTTTTTCATCTCAGGAACAAGAGTTGTGGAAGGTGTGCATTGCATTTCAGATATAAATGTCCTAGAATGGAAATGGGGAATATGCCACTCTCCAGTTTTCCTGTAATGTCTAAATCATCACAGTGGTAAAAGGTAAAGGTTGTCCCCTGACATTAAGTCCAGTCATGTCTGACTCTGGGGTGTGGTGGTCATCTCCATTTCTAAGCCGAAGAGCCGGCGTTGTCCGTAGAATCCTCCAAGGTCATGTGGCCAGCATGACTGCATGGAGCGCCGTTACCTTCCCACTGGAGTGGTACCTATTGATCTACTCACATTTGCATGTTTTCGAACTGCTAGGTTGGCAGAAGCTAGGGCTGACAGCGGAAGCTCATGCCGCTCCCCAGAATCGAATCTGCGACCTTTCGGTCAACAAGCTCAGCAGCTCAGTACTTTAACCCACTGCGCCACCGGGGGCCCTATTACAGTGGTAAAATATCTATTTTTTTCTTTTTCGTGTCAGGAGTGACTTGAGAAACTGCAAGTCACTTCCAGTGAGAGAGAATTGGCCGTCTGCAAGGATGTTGCCCAGGGGATGCCCAGATGTTTTGATGTTTTACCATTCTGTAGGAGGCCTCTCTCATGTTCCTGCTGACAAAGGGAGCTCATCCGCACTCTCCCTGGATTCAAACCTCTTACCTGTAGGTCTTCAGTCCTGCTGGCACAAGGCTTTAACTCAGGGTCCTCAAACTTTTTAAACAGAGGGCCAGGTCACAGTTCCTCAAACTGTTGGAGGGCCAGATAACAATTTGAAAAAAAGGTGCGTGAATTCATATGCACATATCTTATTTGTAGTGCAAAAAACACTTAAAAACAGTAATTAAAGTGAAGAACAATTTTAACAAATATAAGCTTATTGGTATTTCAATGGGAAGTGTGGGCCTACCTTTGGCTGATGAGATAGGATTGTTGTTGTTGTTGTTGTTGTTGTTGTTGTGTGCTTTCAAGTCGTTTCAGACTTAGGTTGACCCTGAGCAAGGGCCAGGTAAATGACCTTTGGAGGGCCTTATTCGGCCCCTGGACCTTAGTTTGAGGACCCCTGGTTTAACCCATTGCACCACCAGGGCCTCCTGCAACCCCATGATTCCTCACTCACATAGCAGGTAGGGCTAGTTGCTGTCTAACATCTGGAAAGCTAGAATGTGCTTGCTCCTATTTATATAAGAAGCAAACAAAGGGTAGAGTTGCAATGTAATAATAATAATAATAATAATAATAATAATAATTCTATTTATTTGCCCAGTCATGTGACCATTTCAAAATACAACACAAATAAAAGACAAGGCAAAAAGAAGAGGACAGCAGCTGACCTTCTATCTACAGTCAGAATCTTATTTTCCTGGTTCTTCTTTCAGGAGAGTTGCAATGTATTTAAGAACACAAAGTTTAAAACTTTGGCATTATGCTAAATGTCCTTTGACCAGAAGCTGGCCACTTGGTGTTGCTCCACCAGGTCTCCATTGAGCATGTGGTAGGGCTCAGGCTACATTGTAATAGGTGGTCTGTGGTTTGCTCTTCTCTCACACCCACTTTGTAGACTCCACTTTGTTGCCCCATTTCTGAAGGTTAACTCTGCATCTCGTGGTGCCGAGCGCAGTCTGTTCAGGGCCTTCCAAGTTGCCCAGTCTTCTGGGCAACTTGGAATCAGGCATAGAATGAGGTTCCAAGTTTTAGCCTGCCACTTTTGGACTCTTGCTTGCTGGAATGTTCCTGCAAGTATCTCTGTAGATCTTAGAAAACTACTGCTTGATTTAAGGTATTGCCATGCTGGCTGTTATCTGAACAAGGGGTGGGCCAGAGAGGTTGCTACTTTGGTCCTTTCATTATTGGCTGCTACTTCCCGGCAGATGTCAGGTGGTGCAATACCGGCTAAATAGTGTAATTTCTCCAGTGGTGTAGGGTGCAGACAGCCTGTGATAATGTGGTATGTCTCATTAAGAGCCATATCCACTGTTTCAGTGCGCTGAAATGTGTTCCACACTGGGCACTGGGATCAGATCCTGGGATATAGGGGTCTCACATAATGCAGATTGAACTGTATTGAACTGGATTATATGAGTCTACAAAGCCAGATAATATGGGATAAGCAGATAATCTGGGATCAAATCCTGGGATAGATAGATAGATAGGGATATTTATGTGTGTGTGTGTGTGAGGGTCTGTGTCTGTGTGTCTGTGTATGGGACAATGTGGATCCAGTCTCATCCTCTCTCACACACATTCTTTCTCTCTTTCTGCCTCTCATATATGTTTTCTCTCTCTCTCGCGTTCTCTCTCATTCTCTCTTGCCTTCTTTCTCTTTCTCCTCCTTTCTCTCTCTCCTTCTGTCTGTATGGTGAAGGCAGGTATGCCTTACTCAGACACAATTCCTAACAGCCAGTAGGCTGTTAGGAATTGTGAGAGTTGAAATCCAAAACACCTGGAGGGCCAAAGTTTGCCCATGCTTGGGTTAATGGAAGTTGCAACCTAACATCTGGAAAGCTAGGATTTGCTTGCTCCTGTGATGGGTTACATTTCTGCCATGGCTCAATGTGATGGAATCCTTGGGGTTGGAGTTTTACAAAGTCTTTCACCTTCTCTGCCAAAGAATGTTGTTGCATCACCAAGCTACAAATCCCAGGATTCCATAGCATTGAGTCATAGCCATCAAAGCAGGGTCAAGCTGCATTCATTCTACAGTGTAGATGTGCTCAAAACCAGATTACTGAGACTGACAAGTAGTTGAGCTCGCAAAGAAAGTGAATCAGAAGTTGTTGTTTTTTTATTATGTCAAACAAATTGAGAATATGCTGCAAGATGCCTCTGGTATGAGAGAATTGTCCATCTGCAAATACATTGCCCAAGGGATGCCTGGATGAGTTACCATCCTGTAGAAGGCTTCTCTCATGTCCTTCATGGAAAGCTGGGCCTGACACACAGGAGTTCACCGCTTTCCCTGGATTCGAACCGCCAACCTTCAAGTCTTCAGGTTGACACAAGGGTTTAACTCATTGTGCTACCGCAGCTCCAACAACCAGGAGTGAACCTAACGGTCTTTGTTTTGCTGTGTCTTTCATGGTAGTCAGTTACCACCTTCAGTTGCATGACAACCAAGGCAATATGAAATGTACAGGCAGCCTTCAAGTTACAAACAAAATAGGTTCTGTATGTTTATTCTTAAATTCAATTTGCTTGTAAGTCGGAACAGGTCCCTTTTTTAAGTGTAACTGCAGCCAAATATATAGAAAAGCTTTGGCGAGCATAGGGAAAGGTTAGCACCCTTGTGGTGTTTGTTTTCCTGTTTGTGCCCCTGTTCAGAAGATTTTACCTTACTTTCTGTCCCTGTGATCATTAGATTGTGGAAAAAATGGCTTGTTGTGGAAACAAGGATTGGTGAGAAAGCTTCAGTGGAGACACTTTCCCCCCATGATAACACTTTCAGGAGTGAATTTCCCTTTCAAGAGGTAGATGTATTTCACTTCCTGTTGTCTCACCTCCATCCATTGGAGCCCCTGCTGCTGCAAAAGGTTAAAGGACTGAAGATTGACAGGTTCGAATCCAGGGAGAGCACAGATGAGCTCCCTCTGTCAGCTCCAGCTTCCCATTGCGGGAACATGAGAGAAGTCTCCCACAAGGAGCGTCCCCTGGGCAACGTCCTTGCAGACGGCCAATTCTCTCACACCAGAAGCAACTTGCAGTTTCTCAAGTCACTCCTGACACAAAAAATAAACAAACCTCTATCCTTAACTATAAGTCATTTGTAAGTCAGATGTTTGTAACACGGGGGCTGCCTGTATATGATACATGAAAACCCAATTAAATTAATAACCCTGCTGTTCAGGAATTACATGAATTACATAAACTGAAAAACCAGGGCACTAAGGGGAAAATTTTCCTTATGGCAGAGCTGGGCCGGCCATTCTAAATAAGGTCTCCTTTTTGATGTTCTACCAGTGTGTTTACAAAACAAGAATGCACACTCAGCACTGCTTAACCATTAAGGCATACAAAGTCAGTTAAGTGAGACCAAAAACATGCACTTGCTTAAGAAAAGAAAACATCAGAGGCGTTTTGCTCGATGAGATGAAAGACCCTTTTTTGCAGGAATCTGATTCTTAATGATTACTGCAGAAATAGGTCAACGGTTCCCTGGCGAACCATCACTTACTCATCCAAAAATGTAGCACATTGTGAAAAAAAATAAGCAGCACAAATTGTTGGAAGATAATTGCAAAACGCTGTGATGAAATGGGGACAGAGGGGGACACTATACTCTCAGTAGCATCCTTTTTGCATGCAGGACACAACGGGGCTCGAAACTAGCATTCTGGCTGCATTCTTTATTTGAATTCTAATACATACATACATTACATGTGTGTGTGTGTGTATGGTTTCTGGGTTAATTTATCAGTCTCCAAAGTGACACCTATAAAATGCAGCTTTTTCATTTAAGCGTTATATGCACTTTGTCCAGCAGAGGGTATCAGTGTTGTTTCATTTATACATCAACAATCTATGAATAGGACAGCATTTTTTTATATACTGTACAAAATCCAGCCAAAGTTAACTGCTCCCATTGAAATTCTGTTGACTTCGACAAACAAGGGAATTTGGGAGGATTACTTACAGTTGGCCCGGGACCAGATCTAATCAAGTTATGATAACATCTTTCTCCTTACCACTTTTGTGTGGGAATCCATATTTTTAATTAATTAGAGGCAAAGTCTCTTCTATTTTAATATTACAAGTGCTTTTAAAGCTGCCAGAGCATGTCTGCCACTTCCTTTTTTTTTATCGTGCCAGAAGCGAATTAAGAATAAAGTTACAATGTATAAAAAACCACAAAGTTTAAAACTTGGCATCATACTAGATTTCTGTGAAAACGTCCTTCATTGTGCATGTGGCAGGGCTCAGATAGTAAGTGGTCTCTGGTTTTCTCTTCTCCACACTCGCATGTCGCTGACTCCACTTACAGCCCATGTCTTAAGGTTGGCTCTGCATCTCGTGGTGTCAGAGTGCAGTCTGTTCAGTGCCTTCCAAGTTGACCAGTTTTCTGTGTGTCCAGGAGGGAGTTTCTCATCCAGTCTCAGCAACTGATTGAGGTTCCAGGTTGTAGCCTGCCACTTTTGGACTCTAGTTTCCTGAGGTGTTCCTACAAGTATCTCTGTAGATCTTAGGTAGCTATTTCTTGATTTAAGGTGTTGGTGTGCTGGCTGATATCTGAACAGAGGATGGGTCAGAGATGTCAATGCCTTGGTCCTTTTATTACTGGCTGCTTTTTCCTGAAGGATGTCAGGTGGTGCGAAAGCGGCTAAACTGTATAATTTCTACAGACGTGTAGGGTGTAGACATCCTGTGATAATGTGGCATGTCTCATTAAGAGTCACATCCACTGTTTTAACATGGTGAGATGTGGTGGGGCTTTAAAGGTTGGAGATATAGGCAGCTTGGAGCAGAGCCATAACAACAACAACAATTACATGCACATAACACGGCACCCATGCACATTAGGTGGAAGTGTCTGCAATTCATCTCTGAATATTGAGCTCTTTCCAAGGACCTAGGATGATGATGATGATGATATTCTACTTTTTTTTCTCTTAAAGAGCCTCAAAGTGATGAACAGTCGTAAAAACAATACAATACAGAGCTATCTATGTCACAAAACTTCTTTTAAGATGCAGATTCCTATTAAACTCCTGTAAAGTAGAAATTTGGCAGATTATTTCAAGTAGGAAATGCCAGAAAAGTTCCATCCATTTTCCATCTGTTATTGTGCATTTTGTGGTGTGGTGGACATTTTTGGATGATCTTGAACAGAAGTCAGTGGGCATTTTGTAGGAGCACTTCAGTTGTGTCTTTCTGCCTGGCAGAAGTTTGGATTAGATAGCTATTTGGTGCCTTCCAACTCTTAAAGTGCTGTCATTCAGACAAGAAATGATCTCAGCTGCACAAAAAATAAGCAAAATACGGTTCATATTGTTTTGCCCTGTCATTGCAGGAAACGTGAGTTTTGTGTCAAGTACACATAAGAAGACTGATGTGTCCAGAGCCTGACTTGGGACAGACCATGGCTGGAATCCTGTGTGAACTTGTAAACATCTTAGTTATGGTGTTACAAGGTCTTTAGCCTTCTCTGCCAAAGTGCTAGTGCCTCACCAAACTACAGCTCCCACAATTCCACGGCATTGAGCCGTGGCAGATAAAGTGATGTCAAACTGCATTAATTAGACTATGCAGATGCAGCCTCAGAATTTATTTACATTTGCCAATGGTGAGTGGACTGGGGTTCAACTAGTAAATAATTTAACAAACACAATTATATAAAATATATAGGCAGTAAAATTGTGTGTTTTATAGAAATGAGTTTGTAAAACCAACTTGTCATAGGCAAGTGATTTTAATCCTTTTCTTCCAGTGGTCACTACATGCCAAGTTGCTTATATGAGCCAATTCTGAATCTTTTTAATAAGAGAAAAATATAGAGATGTTATGGATGTTTTCTTTGTGGATTTCAACAATTTAGTCCACTGCCGCTGGGCCTGTCATGATTCCCTTTCAACCTTCAGAAACCCAGTTTTGCTGTCTGCCTTTGTATTTAAGAATTTAATGGCTTAATTAATGAATTCTTAATGTGTACTAAGTGGAGGGTCTTTTGTCTTAGGGAAAATAGCATGAAACTTTCCTTAGCCTCAACCCAGCTGCTACCACTGAGCTCTTAGTGTATGGGCAATTGGATTGAATTGGAAGAGACAGCTTCCACGACCAACTCTGGGGAATATAAGGAATAATGATAAAATCTGCTCCAAATGAATTACATTTCAGCAGCTTCAGTTTCTAGTTAACAGAAGTATCTAGTTATAAAGCAGATTATAAATGGGTTTAATTTGCGGAATTGCCTGATGTGATCTGATGGCATAATGCTGTCAATGGCTGAAAAGCAGTTTGTTATTCAGGCGCTTCCCAGCATCTGTCATCTTTAATGGATTTAATTTTTGAATTACAATCCTATTCATGCTTCCATAGAAGTATGCCTTACTACATTTGCTTGCTCTTTAGTGGAAGTGTTTGGTTGTAGCCTTAGCAGAACTATGTTCTAAAAGCATACAGTAGAGTCTCGTTTATTCGACATAAATGGGCTGGCAGAATGTCGGATAAACAAAAATGTCAGAGAATACAGAGTCTCCTACTGTTACCCATCTGACATGGCACTAGACACCTAGAATACTAACAACAGGGACTCAAAGGGTTACGGCAAGGCAACACCTCGGGGCTAGAGCAGCCCAGCAGGAAGTGCTTGGATGCAGAAGAGGAGCGTGGAAATCACAGAGGGAAGGAGGGAGGACGCTTCCGCTTCGTCCTGCCTCTTTCCCCCCTTTCCTCCCTCCTCCTCCTGGTCTTGCCCTTTTCACTTATTGGGAATAGAGAGAGTTGGGGACCACTTGTTTAATTGAAGGAGAAATGCTGGAGGAAAAGGGGGCATTGGATAAGACAAAATGTCGGATAAACAAAGGTTGGATAAGTGAAACTCTACTGTATTAGCAAACGGGGGATAGCAAATGTGTTCACTCTGAGCCCTTCCACACAGCCACGGTTACACCTCAGCAGGAGTTCACCTTGCTCAAAGCACTCACCAGGAAGCCAAATGTAGTAATAAACAGTTTATTGATAAAACACACAGTAAAAGAGTAAAAGTCCAAATATAAGTAGAAAGAGTCCCAAAAAACAAAAGACAAATCTCCAACACAAAGTTTAAAGCTTGAACATTAATCCAAAATTCAAGGAAAAAACAAGAGCTTGAATCCAAAAATAAAGTTCCCAACAGTGGTAGCAAAACTTGACTAGAAAACTTGGCCTGAAGCTAAGACATGACCAGGAACAAAGCAGGAGCTTCTCACTCCATTTGCAACATTGCTTGATCGAAAACCAAACAGCTTCCTTTCTCTAATTAAGGGCAACAATGCATGAAGGCATTCCGTTGGCCTTGAGAAGCCTGTCTCGGCCTCTCTTTCCCATGGCTCTGCTTGCACCTGGATTTCTTCCCCCGCAGGAGCAGCCTTGATTCTTTCTAAACCCTCTTCATCAAGGGAACTCATGCCCTCCTCCTTTCTCTGCCTGTCAGCTTCTAAAACAAGTTTCATTTTCACAGAGGAGCAACATCTAATTCCAAATCCCCCTCCGCAACCGGGGAATCACTATCCTGTTCCAACATCCCCTCTGTCTGAGCACCTCCAGAAGCATCAGCATTAGGACCTGCACCCCCAAACCCCTCATCATCACCATCAGCTGGTTGAACTACAACAGCCATATAACAAGGTAGAAAATCCCACAATAACTGGTCCACACTGCCATATATTCCAGTACAAAGCAGAAAATTGGGATTTTATTCAGCTGTGTGGAAGGGGCCATAGTATCGGAACTTGAAGTTATTGAAAAATGCTCAGTGATTGGAGAGTTATATAGAGCGAAGTACTTCTTTACATACAGAGTCCTTGGTTGGCATCCTGTTGGTTGCACACAAATACAGGTAGACCTCACCACTGCATGTGTCTCTTTACAGTCACTGTGTGCACTGCACTTACCTATGGATGTTTACTGGTCAGAGAAGGCAGGAAACAGCCAGTATTTGTGGCTATGTTCTTGTATTTGGGCACGCAATGATGCCGTCATCTTTTGAGCCCTTCATGGCTGTCCATGGGGACAGGGTCATGGAGAATTGCTGTACTATGCATCTAGTCTCCATGTGGATGGAAGGAGACAGTTGTAGTTCCACCTAGTTTATATTTTGCCTGATGATGCAGGATTTCAATCTTTTGCTCAATTTTCATACATTGTTACAAAGGGTGAATCCACACTGTAGAATTAATGCAGTTTGACACAACCTTAATTGCTATGGCTCAATGCTCTGGGATTATGGGGGTTGTAGTTTAACAAGGTCTGGGTCCTTTTTTGCCAGAGTACAGGTACTTCACACAAACTACATATCCAAGGATTTCATAACACTGAGCCATGATAGTTTAAGTGGTGTCACTGCTTTAATTCTACAGTTCAGAAGTGCCCTAGCTAATGATTTGATTTGATTCCCCCACCCTTTGTGAGCAGCGTAATGTTTTCTTTCCAAGAAAAAGTCATTTGTTTACGGTGAGATTTGAGCTTTATTAACAATGACATTTTTTAAATACTGAAGAATACAAAACATTTTAATAGTGAAAAGAATAGTCTTTAATTTCTTGCAAAAACAGTACCAATCTAATTTAACAACCATTAAAGATCCTTCTAAAACTACTTTCGTTTCAGTTCTGTGGTGAAACTCGGAAGGGGGCTAATTAGCGAAATTAAGGCATTTGTATTAATTTACATAGCATTTCTCAACACATTCAAGAACAAATAATTTTGGAAATAAACCCGCATCCCCACAATTAAAAACATAACTTATAAAATTTGTATTTTTCAGAATATTATATAAACACTTTATAGAAACACGATAATAATTTATCTATATTTTGCATAATTGAACAGCCCTGATCATTTATTTAAAATAAACTTACTTTTGTAAATTCACATCAAAAGAAGCCCATGTGTACAAATAGTCATAAATTTAGTGATACTGAGCATACAGAATTAGAGAACTGAAAATGACTACACAGCCTAGTAATTACTGCAGACAGAAAGGAGCATAACATGCAGTAAACACACATGTCCTCTTGCACTTGCAGTTGAGTATATGCAAAAGTCTGAAAAATCAGGCTTCTGTGTCTCTTTTTATATGCAGTTAGATATTTGCTTTGATTTGTGTATTGTGTATAGACTAAATGTAGCCCCTTACTACTTCTCTTATTATTTCTCACTGGCTATATCAAAGATTGTAACACCAAACATCTGTATGGCAGGCAAGCACCACCATCTGTAAACTGGGTCGTAAGTTAGAAATACACTGAGCAAATTCCAATTGGGTCCTAAAGGGTAGAAAACCTGTCAGAAACATCTCTGAAGATGTTGATTTCCCCTCCTGATGTAACCCATGTATCCCTTGGTATATGGTCCAGAAGATAAGAGAGGAACATGGACAACGGGGTCTTTGGCAAAAGAGAGGGAACTACTTCCTTTGACATCTGCGGATAGGTTTCTTTGAGTGGCATAAAGACCCAACAGGATCTTGGCCACTGTTGCCAATTTTACCATTGTTACCAAATACCAATTTTATTTTATTTTTCAAAGCAGAACTCTTTACTGTTATTATTTTAGATCTTGGCTAAAGTCGTTGTATCGATCTAAATCATGAGCTCAACAAAAGTAAAGTGCATTTTCTCACATTCTCTCAGATTACAGATAAAGACATGTGTAAGCAATCCTGGGCTATTCATAGAGGCACTTCATTAAGGACTTTCCGGCATCATTAGTTTTTGCACATTATCTTTTTTGGTTGGTTTTTTGAACCCATGTTCTCTTGAAATACTATTGTTGATTGCAAGAGTACAGTGTTCCCTCGCTACTTTGCGGTTCGCTTTTTGCGGACTCGCTGTTTTGCGGGTATATAGCATCCCTACTTTCCGGATTTTCACTTTTCGCGGGTGGCCTTGGAAGTAACACCCGCGATAAGTGAGGGAACACTGTATTATAATTTCCATATATATCCCATCACTAGAATGTTGGATTCTTGAATACTTTCTTCCCCTAGTGAGCATAAAGCTATTACTATTGTGGCGTGAAATGGTTTTGTGCTAGTGTCAGGGACACCTGTTGCATGTACTTTTAATATTCAGTAGTCTAGTTACTTCTCTTTTTACTGTTACCTCTCTCTATAAATTAACTTTTTTTTGGAAGCTATACTTTTAATTTTAGGTTATTACTCCAGCTCTGCTAGTCATTAGAACACACCTATCCAGGTATGAGAAGTTGCACAACTTTTCCTTGTCATCTTGCTAGCTCTTTCTCCTTACTTTTAATGGGAACTGAATGGCACTCAATGGCTGACATCCCATTTTACAAATTTTAAAATGATCATGCAGATGGATCCTAGCAAAGGGGAAACAGAGCCCAATAGCATGAATACATATTAAAGCCTATCTAGAAGAGTTGTTTTCCATATGCACAAAGGCCTCCTTGTAGACATACAGTACTGCGTAAGATGGGTCAATGCCTTGAAAAAGAGACTGCTAAAAATGTCTCAGAAAGGGATGCATTGATAAGCTAATACAGTGTTGTTGGTTTTTTTTGTATTTCTGCTATTCTGATTATGATAGAATTATTAAATGCTCCTATTTTGATGCATAGTCTACAGGGATGGATCATAACCAATGAGTAACAATACAGTACACAATGCATACATGAGTTGCTCTTATATATGAGAAGAAATGCAATATGGTAGCAGAGATAATTTCCTCTCTTACATGAAATGGGAAGCTCCCATCTGTGTGATGCTGGGCCATGGCAACTGCATTTGGAAACAATAAGTTAAGAGCTGGCTATTTAAATATGCGTATATACCAATACAAATTAACTTAGCTGTAAACCAGTTTTACTATTATCCTCAACAAAATTAATTTTAAAAGCAGTAGCATTATTTAAACAGTGGCTCAAACACTTTGTACACCTTTACTCGATTGAGTTATGACATCCTTAATGTTATCTTAAATCAATGATGTAGTGCACCTAGAACTTTCTGGTCACCAAGGCCCTATCAACATTGCCATTCAATGTAGTTTGAAACTGCACTGAAAGCTAAAATAATGAAAGCAAAAATACAGTGTGGAACATGATTCTATCGCCGGGCAGAAAGCAATAATGAGGATGATCTGGAGCTAATTAACCATAGTGTCAAGTGTTTCTACACTAATGTATAGTACAGAGGAAATAAACATGATGAACTTGAACTCTTAACATGATTTAATAGACACTAATGAAAGCTGTAGGGATGAGTTCAACATGTATTTGACATGTATGATCCTAGGGCACCTTATTACCAGAGACCTCAAGTCCTTCCCTACTTTCTGACTTAGTCTTCAACTTAAGAGGGGTGGGAAGATGGGTTTCCCAACAACAGTATTGATACAATGGATCTCATTAGTATTTGGCAAAGTATTTGGAGAGTGCTTCTGGGAGATATGAAATCATGGGTGTTAGGACAATTTCTCTTAATTGGCAATGAAGGAGTCCTGTTGTACTAAGCCAACTTTTTTGGGGGGAAACTGGCATGTTCCACAATTTGCTTTGGAAAAAGTCAATTGCACAAAAATCTTGGGGTTTTGCACAAAAAGAAAGAGCTGTGCACAGAAAACAGTGTCTGCTTTGTGAGAAGTACCCCTTTTTCATGCAAATGAATTTTTCAGAAAATGTTCTTAAATGCTAAAAAAAAAGAAGAGAGAGAATTGAAAATCTGCCAAAAAAGAGCCCCCTACATTTTTAGTCTACTCAGAAGAAAGAAAAAATCTGAAATTTTGTGTTCATGTATGCAAGAATGAAAAAATCCAAGGTCTACCTCCTTAGATGTAACAACTCTTCTTTCGTATTAGACACAGTCAGGGATACTGACATGCCTTCAAATTTGAGCACTATATCACTGCTTAAATTAAAAGATCTTAATGTTATAATTCAAGTTTTAAAATATAATTAATTTTAAAAGCTCTGTAAAAACACAATTATATACATATCTACTCAGAAACATGTCCAGCTGTGTTTGGTAGGGCTTGTTCTCAGATGAGAGAGTGTCTGTGTGTGTGGTATTACATCCTATGGGTTAGTTTACATGTAATGGCTGCCAGCTAAAGGCTGCTTGATCCATATGAAAATTGTCATCATATGGTGAACAATGTTTGTGAGCAGAATTTCACATGAAATCAAGGGATTTCCCCACTCACAGCACAGTATCAAGAGATAGGATCTGTAATGGCATAGTAAGTAGGGCTGAGACTCACTCCATGCAACACTGCTGAACCATGTTAGAAGCATTTCATCACCCTTTGTGTCTGTAGATTCCTGCCAGTGTATTTAACATGTCAATAAAGAACATAACTAGTACCTCTTTTAAGGTCAACAAATATGGCAAAAGTAATACAAGAAAAGAATGAATGTGAAACACTACATCAAGAGTAAAGAGTGTAACTTTTTATCCTAGACGAGTGAAGTTTTTGTTTAGCTTGTGATTTTGCTCATTCCATATCTATCTATGAGGAATGGCATATATGGCTTATTCAAGTTAAACCCTGTCAAAATGTAGTCTGGTAAATTGCATGATTCTTTTTCTTGAGCAACTAATATATATATATATATATCTTTCAATAAGTTGGAAGAAATCTTGGGCCAAAAAAGCCCCAATTTCAACACAAGGTATTAAAAATAAAACTCTGTATCCAATAGATATTAAGCCAAATGGAGCATGGTTGGTATTTCAAACTACCACATTATATAGTTTATGTTCAATAAGTTACATTTCAAAACTGTATTCACAGGCATCTGTACTTCATATGAGCATATGCCGTACGTCCCAAAACCAAAGTCAGGATCACAGCATGCGTGTGCAAATCTTAAAAGACCACAAAAAGTGCAAAGTTCAACTGGAGTTTACATAGCTGTTGATGAGACATATTATTCTCCTAATGTTGGGCAAAGGGTTGCTTTCAATGAATGCATGATAAGGAACAAAAATTGCAGCAATACTCAGAGGCCAAAATTTACCTGCTGCTACTTAATAGATTTCACACAGATATGCCAAAGCAAACCCTGTAAGAAGATGTTAGCATAGCCCATTCCAGATCTTGTTTAAAAGCAGCCAAGCAGACGTCGTTCTTCAATCACCATCCCTGGCAAACATGCTGTCCGTTTCCTCTTCGTGGATCCCTCGTTCATAGCGTACGGAAGAGAATCCGCCCCACTGTAGTCGTTTCTTTTTATAAAGGTAGTATAATAATCCAGCAAGGAGAACCATAATAATTAAAACAGCAACTGCTATAGCTCCTCCTGTATGATTAGAAACTGTCAAGAGAAAACACAACTATTAATTTAGAGCTTAAAGTTTTTCCACTCGTGACCCCTTTTCCACTATAGCAAGTATATAGGTATATAAAATAGGTATAAAAATATTTTTTGTTTACTGAAAATAAATCAACATTTGCAAGTCATGTTAAACAGGCTGATTTTCCTTTTTTTGTGGGATACAGCTGAAGCATTTTCTGCATGTTGTTGCTAACAGATTTATGTAAATTAGTGGTTCCCAATCTTTTTTTTTGACCAGGGACCACTTTGACCAGGGACCACTCTCCAACATTAGTATCAAAAGGGTTACAAATTAGTTTTTGGTCAACTTTAGATTTGGTTTGGTTATTTGGGATGCCGATTCAGAAAATCGCATTGGATAGACCACATCAGCTCTAGTTTCTGATAGAGAACATATGCCATCCAGTAGTTGCCATCTGCTTGCCCACTGAAAACCGTATTTAATAAGCTTCGGCATTATAAGAGGGTTTCACAATACCAGTTGCTCTCGTTGCAATGGTAAAGTAACAGTGAGGATGCGGACTATATTTTAGTTCTTGTGGACTACTGGTGGTCCACGGACCACAGGTTCGGAACCACTGGTGTAAATGGATGGCGTTCAGAAACCTTTTACTGTTGCCAAATATTTCATGACCTCAACCCAATTTGGGGTTGGGATCACAATTTATGTAGAGTAGCCTATCTGACAATCATATATTACACTGAGTTTTACAAGACTAATTCATACCCGGTCGTACATAATGTACTTGTTTACAAACCTTATTTCTTTGAAAAGAGTTTATGTTTTTTGTTTATTTGCTACATATAGGAAAAGTGACTCTTCCTTTTCATCTCTGTCAATGTTGACAAAACAATAAACTGTTACTATCCACCTGGGAAAGGTGCATTTCTCCTGTAACATTTCTTAGGTTCAGTTAGATAAACTATATGTAGTAGTTTCGAGTGTTGGACTAAGACTCTTGAGAGGCAATGGTTCAGAGCCCTACTAAGGCATGGAAACCCACTGTGTGAACTGGACAAGTCGCATTTTCCTGGCCTCAGATGAGCAGCTATTGTTAAGAAAACCTAGAAAACGAAGATTTTTTTAAATGCCTAGTTCTAATTTAGTCCCAAAACAAAGCCACTCCTGGCACCAGTTGAGTCCCACAAATGAAGCTCCACTGCAAAGAAGGTGTCTTCTTTGTCTCCTACATTGTACTGCACTTCTAGTGGTAGAAGGGTCTCTGCAATGCTGAGGCTGGTATATTTATATGAGGAGGGCTCCATCAAACACTGAGAAATACTCTTGATTATTAATAACATTCCCAAGTGTGGTTATTGTTAACCCTAGCATGGAATACAAGAGGTCATGTCCTTGCCTGGATTATGTTACAATCCAAAATTTCCAGTGAAGCAAAGATGATGAACAGTCCATTTTTATCTGAATCTGTGCTTAGGTGGTAAAACTGTTCATATGCCATTTAATTCCTTACTATACTGCTAACATGAAGGGAGACCACAAATGATGTGATCTTTTATGTGCCTATTTGTGGGGAAATGATTTTACTACTGTCCCTTAACATGCTCGAAAGGTTTCTCACGCTATCCTATTCAAGCAGTTGGCACATTGAAATGATAAGATGTTATAAGATTTAACGGAAGAACTCTGCAGATCAGACACTGGTTCCTTCTAGTATCACTTGAGTAATTGGTTAAAAAAAAGGAACTACAGGGAACTCGCAACATACACTAAGCCTACTGCATCCATTGAGATTCAGTTCTGGAATCCACTGCAGATACAATAAAATGCAACCAAGCCCATATTATTAACTGGCAGTGATATGAACGTGCAGCCTCCAGCATGTCGACATTCATGACACTATTTACTAATATGGGGCACGGCAATCTATGATCACCGAAACCTAAGGATATGGATCTTGGGGCTGTCTGTTCACACAACAGCATACAATCCTTGTGACTCTGGAGATAACACTAAATGACACTGACTAATGAAAGGACCCTTAGATCTCATTTTTTCAGTCTTTTCGATAAGAAAGTTACAAGTGCTCCCTCTGTTATGCCCTGAGTACCTGGAGGAATCTGGAAAGCTGGCTTATCCTAGGTCCGATTTGGTATTTTATCTGTGCAATGATCTACTCTGACTGGTAACAGTGGCTCTCCACATCTTGACAGACATCTTTCTCATCACCTGCTTTTGGATTCTTTTTTTAAAAACCAAACTATGTGTTGAACCTCTGACCTTCTGCATTGCAAGAAGGTACTCCTTAGCAATTACTGGATTATAGTCTCTGTCTTCCCTGCCCTCAGGCATGGTTGCCTAATACAAAGGCATTCATTCATAAGGCCTTTGATATTTTTAAATAAACCTTGCCTATGTACCTTGAATTGCATTGAAATCAGGTCCTGAATTCCAAATGCATACAAAATAGGTACCCAAAAGTTGGATTAATGCTTCATGTGCCTTGTAACTCCTATATGGATACCTAGTATTCCTTCTAAATAAGTGGATCTCAACCTTTGGTCCTCCAGGTGTTTTGGACTTCAATTCCCAGAAATCCCAGCCAGTTTACCACAGTTTAGGAATTGTGGGAGTTGAAGTTCAAAAGGACCAAAGGACCAAAGGTTGGGAACCACTGCTCTAAATAAAGCCTGAATTGGTCTACAAATTATAAAAATATTTTTCTTCTTAGCCCATTTAAAAAAAGTTAGGGTAACTAGTTACATAAGCAATTTACATTTTGTTACAATGTCCATGCAAAAGCACCAACTCGTTAGAAACTAATATTTTGAGCACTTCACTAAAGTCATAAATTAAGTAATATACTTATGCATTGATTGTCAGGGTGAAATTACAGTAGAGTCTCGCTTATCCAACCTTCGCTCATCCAACATTCTGTATTATCTAATGTAGTCTGCCTCCCGCCTGGATCCACAGCTATTTCAATGCATTGCAATGTTTTGGTACTAAATTTGTAATTACAGTAATTACTTCATAACGTTATGTGTCTTGAGCTGCTTTTTCTGTTGATTTGTTGTAAAACATGATTTTGTGTGTGCTTAATTTGTAAAATCATAATGCAATTTGATGTTTAATAGGCTTTCCCTTAATCCCTCCTTATTATCCAACATTTTCACTTATCCAACGTTCTGCCGGCCTGTTTATGTTGGATAAGCGAGACTGTACTCTACTATACAAAAAATCAAAAGGGTGGACAATGATGCCATACGCTTGCTTCTTGTGGAGATACAGTCACCCCAGAACTCCATACTATGCAGTTGTTGGTCAGCTGTAGTGTCTAAGCCATTACTTGCAAGGGAAGGGGCTGTGCTGCTTGTGTTCTTTATATACGATTCTCCCTGATGAAGACAGCAGCACATGGTCTGCACAGCTGGGCCTGTAGAGCTAAAAGCCCGCTGGGAGAGACAGAGGCAGTGCAGAAGAAGGTTGCATGAATTGTGTGTTGATTTCTTCCCTCTGTGCAGCTGGCTCTTGGGCAGAGAGGGATCACGCTACTTGGCTGACTCTCTTTTCCCAAGCACAGTTCAGAGCCCTACATTGATTGGTTCCAGGTCATCAGGAAGTCTTCATCTTCCATTTTTTTTCTTTTATCGTGTCAGGAGTGACTTAAGAAACTGCAGGTTGCTTCTGGTGTGAAAATTGGCATCTGCAAGGACGTTGCCCAGGGGATGCCCGGATGTTTTGATGTTTTTACCATTCTTGTGGGAGGCTTCTCTCATGCCCCTGCATGGGGAGCTGGAGCTGACAGAGGGAGCTCATCTACACTCTCCCTGGATTCAAATGTGTGACCTGTTGGTTCACTATTTATAGACCAGACAGTTCCATTAAATCTTGTCTTGATTTGGATATATTTTTGGTTAACAACCTTGATTTCTCTCTATTTATCTTAAAACCTGATATCACGCCAAATTCCTCTTTTTTTCCTGTAGCCACTTTTCTATATTGCTTAGTGGATCTTCTACTGTGCCCACCTAATTCTCAGAGTTTTGTGGCAGCCTCTTCCCCCAACCAGTTCACAGAGACATCGTGTGAGAACACATAAGAAAGCCTCTTCAGTGACTGCTTCCAGGTTTTGGAATTCCCATCCTACAAGAGTTGGATGGGTCCACAATTGTTGTTTTTCCATTCCAACTGTTTTAAAAGAACTAACTAGTAGTAGTGGTGGTGGTGGTAGTAGTAGTCGTAGTAATTTTACTGATTAGCCCATAGATTCTTAGGTTTGTTTAAATCCTATGGATAGTTTAATTGTATTTTAACAGTGTATCTGCTGTTGCTATGTACCTTCAAATGATTCCTATCCTTTTGCTTTCTTGGCAGTGCTTTTTTAGAGGTTTGCCACTGCTTTCTTGCAAGGTAGAGAGAGTGCAGCTTTGAGTTTCTATACCTCAGTGGGGATTTGAACAGCATTCTGCTGTAGTCCCAGTCCAACATCCAGACCTCTGAACCACACTGGCTCAGTGGGTTGTTGTAGGTTTTTCGGGTTGTATAGCCATGTTGTTCGGGTTGTATAGCCATGTATAGAAGCATTATCTCCTGATGTTTCGCCTGCATCTGTGGCAAGCATCCTCAGAGGTTGTGAGGTGCCTCAAAACATCTGAGAATGCTTGCCACAGATGCAGGCGAAACGTCAGGAGACAATGCTTCTAGAACATGGCCATACAACCTGAAAAATCTACAACAACCCAGTGATACCAGCCATGAAGGCCTTCGACAATACATCACACTGGCTCATTTTGATGTTTCTAACTTCATTTGTTATAATTTTTGTGAGCTGCCATTATTACCAGTTTTGGGGTAAGTGATTTATTTAAGTAATCAGCAAATGATCAACATCAACAGCACTCCATGGCAATAAACTCTTTAGCATTTGGAAGTTGCTGGCAGGTTTCTGGAAGTTTTACTTGAAGAAGCAACCTTTCTATTCTGGGATAGTCTTGAAAAGATTGAAAACATACATACCTTGAGGAACCTTGCACACAACTCTGCTCTGGACATCCTTGCAGTCTATCCTGGACCATGTCCCATTTGCTGAAAAGATTACACTACATTCACCATTGGCGTTTTCCTTTCCCTTGGCCCAGTTGGCGTATGTAACCTCTGAGCCATCCAGCCACTTCAAGGACTTAGCTGCAAAAAAGAATAAGACCTTCATAATTCATCAGAAATAAAGTAATATTCGGAAGATAGCTTTATCAAGTTCTTTGAATTTATTATCCATTTGTCAGGTTTAGAAAGCGAGTACCAGTAAAAAAAAAAACTGAATGGTTTCCCTGTAACTACAGAAGTTTGATAAAAGTGTGTGCAAAAGTCAGCACCTAGTCAGAAAACCAGGAAAGAATCAGACCAAAGAATATAAACATGAAAGCACTCATTGCTATGTTGATTATTCCACAGAACATTAAAACACTGGCCATAATCCTGATGGGTTGTCAAGAAAATAGTTATGTGTTAGTAATGGCTACAGATTCTTAATCCTTATGTAGCATCTAGTTTAGGGGAGAATGAAAGAACTACAAGCAGCTATTGGGATTGATAGGAGTCCTCTCTTTTACCAATCACGTAGTAGCTGCCTGATGTTTCCACTTCCTCTCAAGTAAGCAATTTCTGTTGCATGGAAAATTTGTTACAAGTCTTGTTTCTGCCTATTGCCACAGATTACCCACAGGAGTGGGTAATCTACCCAAAGCACTCAGAAAACAGGGGAATGCCAGACAGGAAACAATGAGGGCTAGCTAACACCTCACAGAAAAGATTCCCCCCAGGAAGAAGCCAGGCTTTGAAGGTGCAAGGCTATTCAATGCTAATCAAGGTGGCAACTGCAACATCCACACCTGCCTCAAACAGACAAGAGTCCTTTCTCCCAGCCTGGACATTCCACAGATATATAAACCTCATCTGCCTAGTTTCCAACAGACCTTCAACCTCTGAGGATGCCTGTCACAAATGTTGGAGAAATGTCAGGAGAAAATGCTTCTAGAACATGGCCATATAGAATCATAGAATCATAGAATCAAAGAGTTGGAAGAGACCTCATGGGCCATCCAGTCCAACCCCCTGCCAAGAAGCAGGAATATTGCATTCAAATCACCCCTGACAAATGGCCATCCAGCCTCTGTTTAAAAGCTTCCAAAGAAGGAGCCTCCACCACACTCCGGGGCAGAGAGTTCCACTGCTGAACGGCTCTCACAGTCAGGAAGTTCTTCCTCATGTTCAGATGGAATCTCCTCTCTTGTAGTTTGAAGCCATTGTTCCGCGTCCTAGTCTCCAAGGAAGCAGAAAATAAGCTTGCTCCCTCCTCCCTGTGGCTTCCTCTCACATATTTATACATGGCTATCATATCTCCTCTCAGCCTTCTCTTCTTCAGGCTAAACATGCCCAGTTCCCTAAGCCGCTCCTCATAGGGCTTGTTCTCCAGACCCTTGATCATTTTAGTCGCCCTCCTCTGGACACATTCCAGCTTGTCAATATCTCTCTTGAATTGTGGCGCCCAGAATTGGACACAATATTCCAGGTGTGGTCTAACCAAAGCAGAATAGAGGGGTAGCATTACTTCCTTAGATCTAGACACTATGCTCCTCTTGATGCAGGCCAAAATCCCATTGGCTTTTTTTGCCGCCACGTCACATTGTTGGCTCATGTTTAACTTGTTGTCCACGAGGACTCCAAGATCTTTTTCACACGTACTGCTCTCGAGCCAGGCGTCACCCATTCTGTATCTTTGCATTTCGTTTTTTCTGCCAAAGTGGAGTATCTTGCATTTGTCACTGTTGAACTTCATTTTGTTAGTTTTGGCCCATCTCTCTAATCTGTCAAGATCGTTTTGAATTCTGCTCCTGTCCTCTGGACTATTGGCTATCCCTCCCAATTTGGTGTCGTCTGCAAACTTGATGATCATGCCTTCTAGCCCTTCATCTAAGTCGTTAATAAAGATGTTGAACAGGACCGGGCCCAGGACGGAACCCTGCGGCACTCCACTTGTCACTTCTTTCCAAGATGAAGAGGAAGCATTAGTGAGCACTCTCTGTGTTCGTCCACTTAACCAATTCCAGATCCACCTCACTGTAGTTTTGCCTAGCCCACATTGGACTAGTTTCCTTGCCAGAAGGTCATGGGGGACCTTGTCGAAGGCCTTACTGAAATCCAGGTACGCTACATCCACGGCATTCCCCGCATCTACCCAGCTTGTAGCTCTATCGAAGAAAGAGATCAGATTAGTCTGACATGACTTGTTTTTGATAAATCCATGTTGACTATTAGCGATGACTGCATTTGTTTCTAAGTGTTTGCAGACCACTTCCTTAACAATCTTTTCCAGAATCTTGCCCGGTATCGACGTGAGGCTGACCGGACGGTAGTTGTTTGGGTCATCCTTTTTTCCCTTCTTGAAGATTGGGACCACATTGGCCCTCCTCCAATCTGCTGGAACTTCTCCCGTTCTCCAAGAACTCTCAAAGATGGTTGCCAATGGTTCCGAAATGACTTCCGCTAGTTCCTTCAATACTCTGGGGTGTAGTTGATCTGGCCCTGGGGACTTGAACTCATTAAGAGCGGCCAGGTATTCCTGAACGACTTCTTTCCCAATTTGGGGTTGGATGTCCTCCAAACCCTCATCCACTCCATCTTGCTGAGGTTGAAGACTCTCTTTTTGTGAGAAGACCGAGGCAAAGAAGGCATTAAGTAGTTCTGCCTTTTCCCTATCCCCTGTCAGCATTGCCCCATCTTCTCCTCGAAGAGGTCCTATCGCCTCCTTGTTTTTCCTTTTTCTACTGACATAAGAATAGAAGCCCTTTTTATTGTTTTTAATGTCCCTGGCAAGTCTGAGCTCGTTTTTTGCTTTAGCCTTGCGGACCTTTTCCCTACAGGTGTTGGCTATTTGTTTGAATTCTTCTTTGGTGATTTCTCCCTTTTTCCACTTCTTGTGCATGTCTCTTTTGTGTCTTAGCACAGTTAGAAGTTCTTTGGACATCCATTCTGGCTTCTTTGCACTTGTCCTATTTTTTCTCTTTGTTGGCACAGTTTGCAATTGCGCCTTGAGTATTTCACTCTTGAGAAATTCCCATCCATCCGTAACTCCCTTGTCTTTTAGTATCTGTGTCCACGGAATGCTGCTCAGCGTTTCCTTCATTTTTTGGAAATCAGCTCTCCTAAAGTCCAAAATGCGGGTTTGACTTGTCTTAGTTTCGACCTTCCTTTGTACCTCAAATTGCAGGAGCACATGGTCACTTGCCCCTAAGGATCCTACCACTTCGACCGCATCGATCAGGTCCTCCGCATTTGTTAAGATGAGATCAAGAGTAGTCAATCCCCTTGTTGCTTCTTCTACCTTCTGGACCATGAAATTGTCTGCAAGGCAAGCGAGGAATTTGTTGGACCTTGTACTCTTGGCCGAGTTTGTTTTCCAGCAAATATCGGGATAGTTGAAATCGCCCATGACTACTACATCTCTTCTCTGTGCCTGTTTGGTCAACTGTTGGCAGAAGACTTCATCAAGTTCTTCCTCCTGGCTTGGGGGTCTGTAGTAGACGCCTACAACGACATCTTTTTGAGTCCCAGTTCCCTTGATTCTTATCCAGATGATTTCAAGCTGGTTTCCCAGATTGCTGTCTTGAATCTCTTCTGTAGCATAAGAGTTTTTGACATATAAGGCTACTCCGCCTCCTCTCCCCTTTGTTCGGTTTCTGTGAAAGAGGTTATACCCCTCGATATCTACATTCCAGCGATAGGAGTCATCCCACCAGGTTTCAGTGATCCCTATGATATCATATTTGTGGTGTTGTGCTAAAAGTTGGAGTTCGTCTTGTTTATTTCCCATGCTCTGTGCATTAGTGTAAAGACATGTGAGCCCCTGAGATCTTCCCCTGAGCTGTTTAATTGGGATTATTGTGCTTTGGGTACTTGGTCCTTGTTGTGTTTGTGCAGCCCTCCGTTTAGCCTTCTGGCGATTCCCAGATATTGTGGGTAAAGTAGTGTTCGCAAGGCTGTTGTCCCCCTCCCCCGGTGGACCTAGTTTAAAGTGCGTCTAATGAGGTTTGCGAGTCTGTGAGCAAAAAGGTGTTTTCCTACTTGTGTGAGATGCACCCCATCCCTTGCCAGTAGGCCATCCTCCTGGAAAAGCAGGCCATGGTCGAGGAAGCCAAAGCGTTCCTCCTGACACCATTTTCTAAGCCAGTCATTGACCTGTACTATTTTTCTGGCTCTTGTGGGTCCATGTCTTACAACAGGGAGGAGGGATGAAAAGACCACCTGTACATTACATTCTTTTAGCTTTGCTCCTAGAGCTCGAAAATCATTTGTGATCTTTTGAAACGTATGCCTTGCAGTATCATTGGTTCCTACATGAATCAACATGAGGGGAGGACGGTGATAGGGCTTGAGGAGCCTGGTGAGCCTCTGAGTGATATGGTGTATTTTTGCCCCCGGTAGGCAGCATATTTCTCGAGCCATCCCATCTGGTCTGGAAATGACAGCTTCCGTTCCTCTAAGGAGGGAGTCGCCTACTACCAAGACCTGTTTACTTTTGGGAATGACAGGGCCCCTTTTGTGCATTGTAGTGTGTAGGTCTCCAGAAAAGTGATCCTGTTGGTGTGAATTGTGTAGGTGAAAAGTGTTGTCCTCCTCCTCGACATCCCCGGTGCATTCGTCAAGGACAATCCATTGAGATTCGTCCAAGAGCCTATGGTTCTCCTGTATGTGTTCCTGTTGCACCTGGTCTACGGTTGGGGATGGTACACCTGCGCGATTGCTCAAGTGTGAATGTTGTGAAGTGTTGTCCCAGTCAGGGCTATCCCCTGCACACTGATCAAGGATGAGCCACTGATCAGTATCTAAGCCATTCTGGTCTTCCCCAATATGTTGTGTTTCTTGGTCAGGTGATAGTTGTGTGAGAATTTGGAATCTATTGTGTAACTGCAGCTGAGCAGAAGTATTCTGAGGAGGCTTCCGGGTCCTATGTGTCCTTCTAAGGGTGACATTTCTCCAAGCCTGAGGGTTGTCCACAACTGAGGTGCTGTTCTGTTGAGCCTCCCCGTAATGTTGGTGTGATATGGGCTGCGTGTCTAGGACAGTGTGGTGTGTGGTGTCTAAGAACAGCTCAAGTTCCTGAATGTCCTTAAGGGTGTTAATACGGTCCTCGAGTTGTTGGATCCTGTGTTCCATGCGAGTGATTTGTTTACACTTGGGGCAGATGTAATTGAGTAATTGTAGTGTGAAAAAGCTGAACATGCCACAGCTCGTGCATGAGACGGGAAGTTTTCGTGTTTGTTCCATCTAGAGGTTGCTAATGACCCCCTCTTGGTGTGTGTTTGATGTTGTCTGTATGCAGGGGTGAAAGTATAGGTTACTGAGTGTACGACACTGGTTTATATAGGATAACCAGGAAGCCCCGCCTCTCAAACAAAGCAGTCAGTTTTTAAACTCAGGAAGCCCCTCCTTCAAACAAAGCAGTCAGTTTTTAAACTCAGGAAGCCCCTCCTTCAAACAAAGGAGTCAGTTTTTAAACTCAGGAAGCCCCTCCTCTCAAACAAAGGAGTCAGTTTTTAAACTCAGGAAGCCCCTCCTTCAAACAAAGGAGTCAGTTTTTAAGCTCAGGAAGCCCCTCCTTCAAACAAAGGAGTCAGTTTTTAAACTCAGGAAGCCCCTCCTTCAAACAAAGGAGTCAGTTTTTAAACTCAGGAAGCCCCTCCTTCAAACAAAGGAGTCAGTTTTTAAGCTCAGGAAGCCCCTCCTTCAAACAAAGCAGTCAGTTTTTAAGCTCAGGAAGCCCCTCCTTCAAACAAAGGAGTCAGTTTTTAAACTCAGGAAGCCCCTCCTTCAAACAAAGGAGTCAGTTTTTAAGCTCAGGAAGCCCCTCCTTCAAACAAAGCAGTCAGTTTTTAAGCTCAGGAAGCCCCTCCTTCAAACAAAGGAGTCAGTTTTTAAACTCAGGAAGCCCCTCCTTCAAACAAAGGAGTCAGTTTTTAAACTCAGGAAGCCCCTCCTTCAAACAAAGGAGTCAGTTTTTAAACTCAGGAAGCCCCTCCTTCAAACAAAGGAGTCAGTTTTTAAACTCAGGAAGCCAATAAAATATAGCCAATAAAAACGCACAGCAACTCAAGAGTGGGATGTCTGGCAGCCACTTCTAAAATAAGGGACTGGCCAGAATTTGCTACACAATACCACAGTTACAGTACAATTGTGCCACAAAGGATGTAATGGTTATACAGAATTCATCAATTATTCTATATGCTTTAAAAAGAAAAAAAATCAAATTGTGGCATGGTAATGATGCAAGTGGAACTAACATTGCTCCATTTGTACGAGGGAGAGTCAAAAATCATCCACACTCTGATTCTATGAAAACTTCTGTTGGCCATACTATCGTATTAGTGTACAATGTCGCTGTCTTCCCTGATAGTGCTTTGCAATTTCAAAAGTATTACAACAGTTTATTTGCAACTCTGGTGAAAGAATAAATGGCTCCTCCCTTTATCATTTGCCCAAAAGAAGGGAAATGTTTGAACATTATCAGAAAAAGGTTCAACAATCAACAGTACCCATCACTGAAGAGCTGAAGCCTAAAATTCAGACAAAATGCAAAGCATTGATATCCAAGGGCATTGTGTTGTTGCATGACAATGCAAGTCAGCACACCACAGCACATAAATAATAATAATACACTTTATTTATATTCCGCTCTATCTCTCTAAGGCAGTGGCTCTCAACCACTTGTGGACTAAGGGACGTCCTTCTCTTTCAGGTGCGGGTGCTGGCTGGCTCTTTGGCTGCCAGAGGTTGCCCGGCAGGCATTCCAGGGACACAAAGGGGCGGGGCCAAACGAGGCAGTCCCGCAACCCCTCAAAAGTTGCCAGGTGACCCCTCTGGGGGTCGCGACCCCCAGTTTGAGAACCACTGCCCTAAGGGGACCCAGAGTGGATTTCTGGGTACATATATGGCAAACATTCAAAGCCTCCCACAGGATGATAAAATATCCGGGTATCCCCTGGGCAATGTCCTTGCAGACAGCCAATTCTATAACACTAGAAGTGACTTACAGTTTCTCAACTTGTTCCTGACACACACACACACAAATCAATGCCATTGGACTATCACCCTGAAAAAAGTCAGGATGAAGATTCATGTCTGATTAAGAGGTGAAGACAAAGATGCAACCGTGACTTGCAGCTCAGCCTAAAACTTTTAAAGTAAGGGCATGATGAAGCTTGTTCACGATTGATAAAGTGTATTAAAAACAGGGCATTGTATATTTGTCTTTTCTGAAAGTTGATTAAAATAAATTCTACAGATTGAATGTGGATATTTTGATTCACTCTTATATTATTGATAATTTGTCCCTTTTATGAGGTGCAGAACTGATAAGAATTATTTTCTGAGTCCTGATTTGAAACAACCAAGTTCTAGATATGACTCCATGTGTCATTCTCTGTTCCTTATTTTAACCATGAGAAAAGTGTTGATAAATTCATGCTATCTATATCCTATATTGAATCATTTTTTGTTTTACTATGCACGGTTAATTCTAAGAATACAATCCAAAGTGATGTATCATTAAGTTCAAAGGAACTAAAGAATTTAGTTAAATCTCTCTCATTTCAGTGAGCTCAAAATATGCCTAGACTTTAATTTAATCTGTAGCATGTTCATAATTATATGTTATATATATATTATACTTACTCACTCCTTACCATTAGACTGCATTCCAAGCCATACCCTTCCAGTAATGAAGTAATGTTTCCTTAAGTATGCCATCACAAACTTATTTTCATCTGCATCATTGATAGTCAAAAGTGCTGCAGAAGGATCTAATGGGAGATAGTGAATGGGAAGAAGATGAAAACTTTTCAAGAAAGTAACTTATTTCACTTTCATAAAAACCATTTATGGCAATACTTTAAAACAGCATTTCAATTAATACTGAAAACATTAATGCCACATCAAAATATTCCAAATGTCATGACTGCTTTTGAAAAAAATGACATGATATACATATATATATATTTGGACATACCAAGTTTCTTGCAGACATCTTTCGCAGCATCTGAGGTATACGTTGAGAAATTGTAAAATCCCATATCAAATGCATAGCAATGGTCTTTATATGGTATCCATTGTGATAATCCCCCAGTAGTCTTTGGACATTTTGTAGAACTTTCTGCTTGCTTTGACTCTATTTCTGTAAAAATACAAATATTATAATAGTCACACATGCAAAGAAATGATGGTTGATTCCTAGAGTCAATTCTGCATTCTGCATTCAGATAATGCAACTTTTGGCCCTCCAGTTGTTTTGGACTTTAACTCCCAATAATCCCAGCCAGTTTAACAGCTGTTAGGAACGGTGGGAGCTGAAGTTCAAACACCTTAAAGGTTGAGAACCACTGCTCTACTGCATCGATACTACGGGGCTTTCTTTCTCCTCTCTGGTTTGGCACATTTGAAGAAGACAAATAGGATGAAAATAGCTGAGCTGAAACGGCTTCTGTGTAAACACAGTGATACTCTCCAGGGGTCATGGTATCCACTGTGGTTTGGTTCCAGGCTGCCAAGGATACCAAAATATATGAATGTGTAAGTCCCATTATATACAGTGGCATAATAAAGAGGTGTCCCTTATATAAAACGGCAAAATATTTTCAAGCTGTAGAATTCATGGATGCAGAATCTGTGGAAATGAAGGGCTGACTATATGTTAATTGCTGTTTTCATATATAGAGTTTTCCTGGGATTTTATGTCAGTATTTGTCTGTCTTATGTTTGCCATTGTACATTGGAATCCCCTTGGGGAGATAAGGCGAAATACAAATAAAGTTGTATCATCATCAACATATGTAAGTCCTGCTGATTTGCAGAATCTTAACCGTTCAACTTAACCATTCAAGCCTGTTCATCCTGATCCCATGTCCTGTTCATCCTGCCATTCTATGGACATACAATATGAATGGGTTCCTGAATTAGTAAGCTCAAAAAATATTCCACTTACACAGAAAATAGAAAATAATAGAATTCAGCGTATAATTGTATAAACTTGTTATACTGTTCAATTTCACAGTAATCACAAACTATATTATATGAGTTTTTGTACAGTCACTCTGAAATGGTACTTACAAAGTTATAAACTTAGCACTTGTTTTCCTTAGAGATACAGCCTTGTTACTTAGTGGTATCTAATCTCTAAGGAGAACAAGTGTCAAATTTATAACTTTGTAAGTACCTTTAAATGTGTTTTAGCATATAATGTTTAATGGATATATTTGCAGCAAATGTTGATGTATATAATAAGTTTTAAGTTTATAACTTTGCAAGTATCTTCAAATGTATTTCAGTGTATGATGTTTTATATATATATATATATATATATATATATATATATATATATATATTCGCAGCAAATTTTGATCTATATAATAATTTTAGATGACCAGAGGAAGGCCTGGAGTAAGGCTGATTCATACTCAACTCGACATAAGAAGACACGTCTTTGATACCATTTCAGAGTGACTGCACAAAAACTCATATAATATTGTTTGTGATTACGATGAAATTGAACAGTATAACAAATGTATACAATTATATGCTGAATTCTATTATTTTCTATTTTCTGTATAAGTGGGATATTTATTCTATGGACATATTCATTGCTCCAACATCATAATGGCAACAGTGAATAGATCAGCTGCAACTGTGCTGTTTTTCTGGTGGAAGAGAGGGAGAAAGAAGTGTGTGCCAGTCTCTGCTTAGCTACTCCTTCTCCCTTCCCTCTCCCTCCCTCTGTCTCTCCAAGAGAGCTGACAGTGACCATCAGCTGCTTGGAAAGCAAACATGGCAGTGGGGTGTTCCAAGTTTTCATCAGGTATCCAATCTTTTTTTTTTTTGTATTCAAATATCTCTGGAGTACAGGCATTCTCCTATAACTCCTAGGCTCCTTCTACACTGCCCTATATCCCAGGATCTGATCCTAAATTATCGTTTATCTGGGATTATGTGGCATTAGAAACTCATATAAATCCAGTTCAAAGCAGATAACCTGGGATCTGATCTTGGGATATAAGGACAGTGGAAGGTGACTTTAATTTGGGGGAGGGTGGAGGTGGTTGTTTTGTAGCTATCCAGATCAGTATTAGCCTGATAGGATAAAGAAATACAGACACACACACACAGAGCATGTAGTTATTGTTATATTGTATTGAGATATTTATTTGTACTGTCTGAAAAAAATTATTGGCGGAGGCGGTGAAGTCTTATGGATATTGCCAATACACAAACTAACTACTTATACACATATTTTCCTGTATTAGAATAGGGTACTTCTCAATAAAATTGCACTAATTTTGGTGGTATTACCTTTCCATCAATATTGTATTTATTCCAAACATGTTACTCGGAAGATATGAAACCAGCACAGCTAAATAGGGGTCAGCAACCGCACAAGCTGTGTGTGTGTGGGGGGGGGGGGGATTTCACTTCCCAGCACCTCTCTGACAGGAAACTACAGGGAAGGAGATTCCACTTGAACATTAGGAAGAACTTCCTGTCTATGAGAGCTATTCAGCAGTGGAACTCTCTGCCCTGGAGTTTGGTGGAGGCTCCCTTCTTTGGAGGCAATGCGCTCTATGTGGGGCTGCCCTTGGAAGACGGCCCGGACATTCCAACTGGTCCAACGGGCAGCAGCCAGATTACTAACTGAAGCAACTTACAGGGAGCGGTCAACCCTTCTGTTTAAGGAGCTCCACTGGTTGCCATTTATTTTCCGGTCCCAATTCAGGGTGTAGGTTTTGACCTACAAAGCCCTGTACGGTTTGGGTCCTGCGCGAACGCATTTCCATCTATGAACCCATGCGACCTCTTCAATCTTCCAGAGAGGCCCTTCTCTCACTCCCGCCCTCATCACAAGCGTGACCTGTGGGGATGAGAGAGAGAGCCTTCTCTGTGGTGGCCCCTCGACTCTAGAATTCGCTCCCCAGAGATACTAGGCAAGTCCCCACCTGGCAATCTTCAGGAGGAGCCTGAAAACTTGGCTGTTCCAATGTGCCTTCAATAGTTGAATGTAAGATAATCCCTGACCAAACACTACATACAATGCCCTCAGAAGCACTTTATTTTCCAGTTGTGCAATTAAATCCATCCTCATCTCCCAGATTCCCTCCCTGATATTTTACATTGCCCTATCTCTCAGTGTTTTAAAATTTTTAATCTTTGAATTTGGCCCTGGCCACACTGATAGTTTTAGTGTCTTAATGTTTTGATTTTTTATTGTTGGGTTGCTTATTTACATTGGTTTTGTATTTTATGTTACTTTATTTTCTGATTTCTGTTGTGTTTTTGTGTTATTCTGTGTTTACTGCATTGATGGGCGTGGCCTCATGTAAGCCGCCCCAAGTCCCCTTGGGGAGATGGTGGTGGGGTATAAATAAAGTTGTTTTTATTATTATTATTATTATTATTATTATTATTATTATTATTATTATTAAACAGAGGCTGGATGGCCAGGGGGTGCTTTGAATGCGATTTTCCTGTTTCTTGGCAGAGGGTTGGACTAGATGGCCCATGAGGTCTCTTCCAACTATGATTCAAGATCACATCAGCAAATCTAAAGATGCCCTATAGGATGTGATGTCACTTCTGGTTGTGGCCCCAGGGATCTGCATGATGCCCACGAGCACAACTTTAGCCACCACTGTTCTCAAGGGACATGTTTAACATGAATAGAGGGGGGGGGGAGGGAATCTGATATCATAATTACTCTTGGTTTATAATACCGCAAGCCACATAATACACGGAAAAACACCACATAAATACAAACTCACTGTTAGGTGAGGAGTAGCAAATAGCACCATCAACTTGATTTGTGCATTTCATACGATTCCACATTCCTTTAGTGTCTAAGAGAAAACAGTTTCCAGGAGGAAGGGAATGCTCATACTCCCAGGGCTTGTAATCAAATGCACTTCCATCAGACCACTCAAAATCAGAATCACTTCCCTGGGGGAAAAGAGCAATACAGTTCAGGGATTTGCTTTCTGCAAATGTTAGGGCACATGACTTAGAACTGTTCCATTCCTACAGATGTTAAAGCTCATTTTCATGTAAGTGCTTTGACTGAATACAGTAAACCATCTAGTTTCCTGACACACACCATAGCCAAATGAATAAGCATTGGTTTAAGGACAAAGACCTTAGTGACAAAATTAAAGATTATTTCTTTAAAAGGAAGAAATAGCTAGTGTGAGACTGTATTTCTTTAGTCAGTATTTACTTATGTCATTTGTATGCCACTTTTCTCCAAAAATGGGACCCAAGACAGCTCCCGTAGACACGTAGTCAAAAAGCACAATTTTAAAATGATAAATAAAATATTCACAACAAAAAGCGCTCCCTGCTTATACATTAATAGTTTGCTTAAATAACAACACCTTTCCCTGCTGGCAAAAGGAAACCAAGGAGGAAAGGAAACTGGAGAGGGTGGGGGCAGCTACCTAGAAGGCTCTCCATTGTAGCCTTTCTGATGATTATGGAGGAAAACATTAACATGTATTAGTGAACTCTATTTTTATACTTGGAAGATGCAAGCAGCTTCAGTAAACTGCCTATCTAGCTCATCTTTGGATGACGATTTTAATTCTGATGATTTTAATCTGGCGAGCGGGTTCTTAATATATATTTAGAAATATTTTAATTTTACGGATGTATTTATTATGCATTTTAGATTATCTTTGGCATCGAATTGTTGCCTGTTTGGAAGCCGTTCTGAGTCTCCCCACGGGTATAAATATTTTAAATAATAAATAAATCTAAATCATACAGACACAGGCTGTCCAGTATACTGTTATCTCACCTCCATTCTTAACTATGAGTTGTATGTAAGTTGGCTATCTGTAACTAGGAGACGGCCTATAATGCGTAACAACGTGGGGGTAAAAAGGAAGTCTGCATTACAGGTAGATTAAGAAACCCATAGCTCTGAGTCTGCAAGACAGGGCTGTTGAGGCCAGCGTGTCCTGGAGGATTCTCATTTATAAGGTCATCATAAATCAAAGTCAACTTTACAGCAATTAACAAGAAGTCCATACATTCACATTGTTGATCCCAACTACAACAGGTCGACTAAGCAAATATTATATAAGTATTGATTTCATACAATACATATTTTTTCCAGTGGTTCTACTCTAGCTGGATTGACTTAGACCTAAACAGCAAAGTCAATACATGATTTAAGAAAAGGAAAGGGGTGGGGAGTGGGAGCAAAATAACTTCTATAAAGACATCGACATAGAGATGCATATATACATAATGACTATGAAAGCACAGATCAAAACTTACATTATGACTGGACAAACCAATCCATAGAGGAAATCCATCATTCTTCGCAATCGCTTCCATAAATACTTGCTCTGATTCACTGTGTATGCTGGCTAATTCACTTCCTTTTCTTTTGCATTCTTTCCATGCATCATACCAGCTGAGCTGTTTTTGAAGAACCCAATACGTATTGTTTCTATAGGGCAGTGCTGTAGGCAGCGGTGGTTTGTCCTCTTTGGGTTCTTTGTAAAGGGGAAAACAATGAATACATGTTATATATTTTCTTGAATATTTTCTTGAACCTATTTAGATGTATGTAAAATACTATTCAATCCAAAATTAGAGATAGTTCTTACCCATTTCTATTTTACAGACAAGGACACTATGTAAACTGAACTGCAGGTGTACCCAGTTTTCTGTATTGTTGTAAATATCCCAGAAGCCATCCAAGCTGACACCAGCAACAAAATTATTGCTCTTGACGGAAGGCCTTCCAAGTCTCCAGTTATTGTATGACAAGCGTGAGTCATCATACCACCTTAGAGTGTTGTCTGAGGAGGAATATACATCAAGTTAGGATACTGAGATCCACTGGTTGTATCTAAAATGGTGAAATTGCTGAAGAGATCTGTCCACTATGGACATTACTTGAGGATAATAGAAGTGGAAAGGTGAACCAATGAATTCCCATGGTTTGTGGCATGGTTTGTTCAAAGTGTTATTATTTTTGAGACACTATTTTTTTGGAAATTTCACTAATTCAAATTTAAGACCAGAAGAAAACAGATAAACACACCCGCACATGCCAACAAACACAAAGTCATAAACTATATGCACACAGACAAACATTCACAGACTTCCCATTGGATTGTGGCATGGTCTGTTCAAAGTATCATTATTTTAGAAACCCTTATCTTCTTGAGGGTTTTCCTAATTCAAATTTAGAGTAAGAAGAAACAAGATTAGCATGAACACACACACACAGTCATAAAATGCACACATACAAGCAAATATTCACAGATACATTCAGATCAGAGATTGACAGCAGGGATATGATCTTAAAACAGACTATGACTGTGGATCTTTGCAATTCAATCAGTTCTGGGGTCTGAACAATCACCTCTGGGTGACACCACACATTTCACAATAACAGTGATATCCTGTTTTGTTTATTCAAAAATAATTATGATTTACTTCCATTTAAAAGCCACTGAACACAGCAGGGCTTACTTTTAAGTGGACATGCAGCAGTCATCGACATCATAAAATTTAAGATAACTGCTTTTAAAATTATGGAAGACCCCAAAGCTAATGCCTCTGCAAACAAACAAAAGCCCTGAATATCTATAACAAACAGAATCTTGGGAGACACTAACAAGCTTAGCTGGCTCTGAACAATGTCATCTGCTGTTTTTGTTATGATATGGTAGTAAATGTCTTTGAAATAAAGATAAATTGGCCTACTAGTCCAATTTGGGAGAGCAGGGAAGGGCTTTGTTAGAAATATTTGTTTTTATTTTATTATCTTGCACCCAGTGCAGACTTCCTGTACTGTAGATTTTGTTGAACAAACAATTAGCAAAAACCAAATGTGTCTACATACTGAAAGTACTGGGAATGCAAAATGAAGATGAAAAAAAGTTATAGCATGATGGTTGTGTTTGGTCTCTGTAACGATGTCCCCAAAGAGTCCCAGTGGGGAAGCAATGTTGATCCATACCAACAATTAAAGGGTATTAGGGTTTTAAAATTACTTTTTGTCCAACCTCCAACAGGAGCAGGTCTTGGATAAAGCTAATGGCTTATCTGTACTCATTTAAGACCAGTTTAGTTTGAAGTATATTACATGACAACAGGCACAACTCACAGCAATATATTATTTCTGAGATAATCTAACTTCCTCCCAACTATTGGAGAATTGCTTCTAAACTCAAGAGGAAACTGAGAGGATGCCAGATGATTTCCACTATTAAGAACAGATAGTTCTTAATAGTGGAAATCCTTATGCTTTGATCCTGTGAATGTTGGCTTAACTGCAACAATAGCCCAGATAAGTAACAATAAATGAGATTCAAGCAGTGTTTCCTGACCTTTTTTGGACCAGGGACCACTTGACCAGGGACCACCCTCCAACATTAGTACCAAAAGAGTTATGAATCAGTTTTTGGTCAACTTTAGATGCAGTTTGATTATTTGGGGTGCTGATTCAGAAAATGGCATTGGATAGACTACATCAGCTCTAGTTTCTGATACAGAATATATGCCATTCAGTAGTTACTATCTGCTCACCCACATAAAACCATATTTAATAATCTAGAGCTGGTAGTAGTAATCTTTTGTGGGTAGTCAGCCTCTCACCTCCCGACACCCCATTGATTTGGCATTATAAGTGGGTTTTGTGAGACCAGTCGCTCTCATTGCTGCATGGTATCGAGGCAACGGTGTAGTAATGGTGAGGCTGCAGACCATATTTGCGGATCACTGGTGGTCCACGGACCACAGGATTAAAGATATTCACATCCCCCCAACCTTTACATAATCATAATCATCATCATATTCATCATCATCACGTGATATAGGCTGCATCTACACTGTAGAATGACTGCAGTTTGTCACCATTTTAATTGTCATGGCTCAATGCTGTAGAATCCTGTAGTTTGGTGAGGCACCAAAACTTTTGACAGAGAAGACTAAATCTGAAACTTGTGATCCCATAACATTGAGACGTGTAAATTAAAGTGCTACATTTTTTCAAACCAACTGAATCTGAAGAATCGTATCTAATATCTTGCATTTGACAATTGGAACTATTTAATATGAGTGTGGTATTGATTCCTGTAACAAATGTAAGCTGCCTGTAACATACGGTAATATTACCTTGTAGCTTTAGCTTTAAGTTTAAGGACGGCATGTTAGCCAAAGCAGAACTTCACAGGACTTTCAACTTACCATCTGCCTCATAAAGCAGGCCCAACCAGAGCCACTGAGCAAGGCCACTGAAAGCATGCAGCTGCTCAACAACAAAATTATTTTCTCCTTCATCCCTGATATTCAAGAGAGAGGCATTTATATCTGTTGAAACAAATCAGTGAATTAGTTGAGCAGGGGTTTATAGGAAGCTGTATGTGAAGAACAGGATACTATGTTTTAGCCACATGTTTGGTTTTACAACAAAATAATCTGCAATGACATTATTAAACGGAAGAGATCAGGTGCTCTCTTTGAATTAGATAGTAAGCATGTATTGTAATGGCAAGTACTGATTAAAGCATCTTATTGTATGTGTTGTCGAAGGCTTTCATGGGCAGAATCACTGTGTTGCTGTGAGTTTTCCAGGCTGTATGGCCATGTTCCAGAAGCATTTTCTCCTGACATTTTGCCCACATCTATGGCAGGCATCCTCATAGGTGGTAGGGTCTGTTGGAAACTAGGTTAGTGAAGTTTATATATCTGTAGAATATCCAGGGTGGGAGAAAGAAGTCTTGTCTGCTGGATTCTGGAAGCAAGTGTGACTGTTGCAATTGGCCACCTTGATTAGCATTATTTATTATTTATTAATTTAAAACATTTGTATTCTGCCCTTCTCACCCCGAAGGGGACTCAGGGCAGAGTACAGCATATATACGGTAAACACAAATTCATATACACATACATAAACATTAAAAACATGTATCAAAATATTAAAATACACCATTTAAAACTGTCCTAGTCATCTGCGTCAAATCTAATTGGTCTAGTAATCTTTCCTATTGTTGCTTTATTGAATAGCTTTGCAGCTTCAAAGACTGGCTGCTTCCTGCCTGGGGAAATCCTTTGTTGGGAGGTATTAGCTGGCTCTGACTGTTTCCTGTCTGGATTTCCCCATGCTTCTGAGAATTGTTCTTTATTTACTGTCCTGATTTTAGAGTTTTTCATGGTTTCCTCCTTTCTGTTGAAATTGTCCACTTGCCTAGTTTCCGACGGACCTCACAACCTCTGAGGATGCCTGCCATAGACGTGGTCAAAACGTCAGGAGAGAATGCTTCTGGAACATGGCCATACAGCCTGGAAAACTCACAGCAATTTTTGTCTATATTTTCAGACACAGTTTTTAGAAGTACATAGAAACAAACCACATGTATGGAAAAGTACTTCTATGCTCAATTCCAATATAAAATTTGCAAACTCTCTCTCTCTCTGTAGGTATATGAGTGAGTGTAGATACAAACATAGATATGATAACAGATAGTTGAGAATTAGCTTGCATGGCTTTCAAGGGGTTATAAACTAATTAATGGGGTATTTATCAACAGCTTTTATGATAGCTAAATGGATACTTCACATCAAAGGCAATATACCTTTAAATACTATTTGCAGGGGCTCTTTGGGGTTTGTTTGGCTTGCCTACAGGCATCTAATTGCTATTGCTGGGAGCAGGTTGCTGAATTAAATGGACCCTCTGCCAGATGCAGAAGGACTCCTTACATTTTTAATGTTCTGTCTTATCACACAAAGGCGCCTCCAGTTATTGTATATTGTGTTTCAATGGTAGTTTATAATTTGGATGCTTCTTCTGTGCAGTACTTGCAACAGAAGGACAGAAAAAGCCTTTTTTAAAAGATATGCTCACTTGAATTTAACCCAGCAAGGAAATGTTAATGTTAGCAGATTATAAACCCAGAGAGCAACAGATCGTTTTTGTTGCGATGTTTCTCAAATTTGCAGCCAAGAGAGTGCAAACAAGACCGGTGGGAACCACACACATTGTAGAAGTACTTTGCTCATGATATGCAAAACTTAATCTCCACAGCTTTGCAGATAACTATTCCTTCTCAAACATTGGTCACAGATTATTTTGGCCAAATAATAATGCATGGAAAAATGTTCATGCAACCTAGGTGATTTCCCAGTCCCAACTGCCCAATTCCCATGGCTTCGGTTCTACAAAAATCCAGTTCTGATAATGGAAATTATTGTCTTCTGTTTCCATGTATGGATGGTTTACCCTGTTGCACACATCCATGTGCTCATGTATATTACGTTATCAGTTACATTTATTTCATGCCTTTCTTCCAATGACTCAATGCAGCAAAAATTGTTCCTCTCACTTCAGCCCTTCTACTAACCCAATAATATTTGAAAATATTTATCTTGTCAGTGTATAGCTGGGTGGGAATTAGACACTGGAGAAAATAAGCAAAGTGCTTTCAGATCTAGGAACATTCAAAATGATAACAACACAGACAAAAAAAGTTAAATAGGAATTACTTACTCATCATCCTGCATAAGTGGTGGCCTTCACCTGATCTCAATCCACTCATTCTATTTTTTGTGATCAGAAATGTATAGCAATTGTTTCGAAATGCTACCCACGGTGTGTTCTTTATCTTATGGGGACAATGAACAGATTCATGGTATAATTCTGTTTTTTCAGTTTCATCTGGGGAAGAAAAGTTAAATTTCTTTAAGGGACGACATAAGTGTTTTCAAAATACAGTAAACTGATTCACTGAGAATTATGGATTTTTCCTCATTAACTTCAGAATAGAACATTTTAGGGACTATGTGATTTTTGCATGGTAAATGGAAATTTAGGAGATCACTAGGGCTGAAATAGACAAAAGACGGGAGATAATTTTTTAAACCAGTCTAGGGCTTGACTACACGAGCCAAAAACTCCAGGTTTAACATGAATACAAGGCTATTTGTCTTCACAGCACACAGATATTTCCAATATATTGGGATTTTTAAATGTTGAACCTTTCTCCAAGGGTTGGGATGTTTGGTGTTTTCCAACATATTTTTACAGTTTCAGTAAAAACACAATGATTCATATTAAAACACAACTAAAATTTAAAAAATACCATAATTAAACCCAACAAACCTTCACCAATACTATTTTTAGTTTAAATAAAAACACAATTATACACATTCAAATAGAAGTAAAATAAAATAATTAAAAAACACTAACCTTCACTAATATTATTTTAGTTTCAGTGAAAGCACAATTATACACATGAAAATAAATTCTCACTTCCTGTTGTCTCACCCCTGTTCTTAACTATGAGTCATTCGTAAGTTGGATGTTTGTAATGCAGGGACTGCTTGTATCTCAAAATATTTTATGTATCTAAAATATTTCAACAAAAACATTCCCAAAGCAGCCATTTAAATTCATGTAAGTAATGCTAGAATACAGAAGATTCCTACTTCCTGGCAAGTAGCAAACTGCGCCTGGCATTTCTGAGTAACATTCAGACGTTTTCCAGAATCCATCAGTATCCAAATATACACAGTTATCAAGCAAATCTGCATCGTCATTAGACCAGCGACTGAAACTAATATGTTTTCTGTCCAACCAATGGTAATGTATTCCGTCCTAGTCAAACAACAACAAAAAAGATATAAAGTTAGCACTCAAGGTAAAAATAAAAACCCAAAGCTAGAAATAAAGATATTTTACACATAAACTATTATATCTGTGAGAATCAATGTGGAATACTGGTTTGAGCACTGGACTATAAGTTTGTGAGATGAGGGTCTAATCCCTATTTGGCCATGGAAACCCACCAAGTGACATTGGCCAAGTCATACTTGCTTGGATAAGAGAGGAGGTGATGGCAAAGCTCTTAGAAACAATGTTTTGTTGAAGACTTTCATGGCTAGAATCACTGAGTTGCTGTGAGTTTTCCAGGCTGTATGGCCATGTTCCAGAAGCATTCTCTCCTGACATTTCACCCACATCTATGGCAGGCACCCTCAGAGGTAATGAGGTCTGTTGGAAACTAGGCAAGTGAGGTTTATATATCTGTGGAATGTCCAGTGTGGGAGAAAGAACTCCTGTCTGCTTGACAATTGGCCACCTTGATTAGAATTTAATGGCCTTGTAGCTTCAAAGGGCCAGTTGACACCTCCCAACAAAGGATCCCCCAGGCAGGAATTATCCAGGCTTTGAAGCTGCAAGGTCATTCAATGCTACTTAAGGAGGCTAATTGCAACATTCACACTTGCCTCAACCAGACAGGAGTTCTTTCTCCCACCCTGGACATTCCACAGATATATAAACCCCACTTGCCTAGTTTCCAACTGACTTCACGGTGCTGGGGGCAAAGGACAATATTGGTGTTAGTGACTGCAGCTCCTAACATGTCTGGAAATTGCCCACCCCTGTTAGAAAGCACGATCCTGATCTCTATTATCCGTGCTGCTATTTAAAAGGCCTGTAACATTATATTTACACATTTCAGCTCATCTCTGGCTCATATTTCCACAACTGGACAGATGATTTGGAATACAACTCCTGCCATTCATAGCCAACACAGGCTAGTTGTGGGAAGAGTAGTCCGATATATAAATTAAAGCTTTCTGACTCTAAATTACAGAACCTGGGTGTTTGTGGGATTGGATATGTGATGATATATGTGGGATTGTTTCCAAAAGGTGCCAAATATATTTGAACAAATCTTATAGGAATAAAAATATGTGAATTCCTTTGTTGTAAAATGCAATTTTACAAGCTTTGAATGTAAGTGATTTGACACATTTTGAGAGTTTTGATCTGTACGTAATATTCTGTTCCTCGCCAACAATGTTCTGCCACCTATAACTAATTATTCAGGGTTTTTTTTGGAAACAAACCACTTATCTGTAAATCTCTAGCTAATTATATTCAGTTATTTTTCTCACATTGATCTTAGTGCTTCCTGAGAAAAATGGGCACACTCTGTTCTCTCATGAGATTAAGAAAAAACTCAATGCACTTAATTTCCCAACTACTAGGTTTTTGCCTACTATGCAAAAGGAGCAACAATGATACCATCGGGCAACCGAAACAATTTAAAACTTCTCATATCCTCATATGTAGTACCATATCAGATACACACATGGCATGTTTGGAAAGGGAAAGAATCTTACATCTTTACTGGAGAGTCCAATCCACAGTGGGTAATTATAGCGGGCAGCTTGACTAGCAAGAAAAGCCTGCTGGAATTGTTCTGTAATGCTAACCAGCTGCATATTCTTCTGGAGGCACTCCTGCTGTGCATCAAACCACGTCAAGTTCTTCAGAAGTGCGGTGTATGTGACATTTCGATAGTTCCAGGTGACATTAAGCATTTGCTGCGTCTGGTTTTCTGCAGCCTCTAATGAAGAAACCAAAACAGTTGAACAGGACAAATGCTATCATTCGTCAAATAACTTATTTTTTTTAACAGCAACAATGGTTCCTTTAACTCTTGGATGAAGTTCAAGCTTTAAAAATATTTAGTAGCAATGCACATTTTCAGGGATATGGCAAGAAAAAGGACTGCAATGTCTAGCCAATTTATTACTTAAGAATATATTGAGCAATTGGAAGCATGCCACTGATTAATCAGCAAAGATCTTCTGCAAATAAACACATTTTAATACAAATAAATGTAAAGGAATGAGATAGCAAATATCATTGGGAAGCACTGTGAGAAAAAAGTCATACCTAATCTGAAATGTTGTGCCCCCTGCAACACATGTGTTTGTGTATTAGCAGCAAGTATATTTCTGAATACTTAGCATGAATTTTTTGTAGACTCAACAATTAATTGGTTACAGGACAACTGTGCACATGTCTAAAAAGGTATTTTCCCCTGACATTAAGCCTAGTCACATCTGACTCTGGGGGTTGGTGCTCATCTCCATTTCTAAGAGCCGGCATTGTCCATAGACACCTCCTAGGTCATATGGCTGGCATGACTGCATGGAGCACCATTACCTTCCCACAGAAGTGGTACCTATTGATCTACTCACACTTGCATGTTTTCGAACTGCTAGGTTGGCAGAACCTGGGCCTAACAGCGGGAGCTCACTCTGCTCCCCAGATTTGAACCGCTAACCTTTCGGTCAGTGAGTTCAGCAGCTCAGCAGTTTAACCCACTGTGCCACCATGGGGCCTGGTACATGTCTACTCAAAAGTAAATCTCACTGACTAAACTGGCATTGAAGATAGGAGATTAATTTAGATTCATTTATGACCACAGCCTAAAATATAGGATTGTACTAGAACTGCTCTCATACAAAACCATATAAAGCATTAAAAAAATTACAATCAATACATATAATGAACTGCCATTTCCTTATCTGGCTTACAGCTATTTGTGAGAACAGCCATTCAATTATTTCTGGCCCACACATGTTAAAAGTATTTTGCTTTGCTATCAGTGCATGTAGTACCATATCTGGTACACACAGAAGATGTTTATGATTGAACTGGGGCAGCTGACTAAAATAAAGAACAGAAGAAGTACTGAAATAGTGATCATAGGCACTATGAACGTATTATTATATCACTGTAAGGATGCTTTTCATACGAGGATTTAGAGACGTAATTTGCAAACACACATGACTGCCCTACCAGGTTGGTTGATACATTTCAGGTAGCTCAAATGCAGATGCTTGCAGACTTAAAAGTGCTATGTAAAACAGGAATGGAAAGCACGGCTTTCCAGATGTTTACTACAATCCTCATAACATTGGGACTGATGGGAGTTGCTACCCAACAAGATTTGATGATATAAAAAGTACATGAGCTGTGTCTTAGGGTGCATCTACACTGTAGAATTAATGCAGTTTGAGAGCACTTCAGCTGCTGGTTCAATTCTATGAGATCCTGGAAGTTCTAAATTGGCGAGACACCAGAAAAGGCTAAAGACTTTGAAAAACATACAACTCCCATAATTCCATAGCATTGCATCATGGTAATTAAAGTGGTGTTCAACTACATCATTTCAACAGTATAGACACACCCTTAGAATTGAGGCTGCAGGTAGTCAGAGGATCAGGCCATTTGCCAAGATCAGCACAGATTTATTAGGTTTGTGAATATGTGGATGTTCACTAGGGTTGCTCAGTCTTACCTGCCTCTCGTTGGCAGATGGATACAGAATTGATGTCAGCACAGGAAGTGAAGTTCCAGGTTCCCACATGAGAATTGAGATTGTTAAGCAAAACACCACATTGGGCGTTCACTTCCGCATCAAAAAACTAAACAGGAAAAAGAAGGTGGGATGATACAAGTTGATCAATAATCCTAGGATGTGTCACAGTGGACTATGAACTATCTTAGTATGTGTCACGATGGACTGTTGTCACGGATATAGTTATATTGCTAGTTAAAGAATCCCCTAAACAAATAACACATTTAATGATTTGACTAATGCAACTATGTTCTCCTATCAATTGACAATTTCACACCTTCCCCTGAACAAATCTCTGGAGTGAGAGGTAGAAACAATAGTGTCTCATTTTCTTATGACACTGGCAAAGCAGAGAAGGGCGAAAGTCTGAAGCTCATGTACATAGGGCTAAGTATCCAAACAATGGTTACATTCAATTCTAGCCACTGTTGTGTGAAATGGAACTAAATAAATTATTGTTTTGTTTTACCATTACATCGAGATTTCTAAATAGATGTTTTTAGGTTTCGCTTTGTGTTTTTTTTTAAAAAAAATCATATTTATTCTCATAATTTTAGAAGAAATAAACTACTAGTTGAAAAATGATCTGATTGGCACTGATTGACTCTGCTTCTATAGAGGCACAAAACCACCGATTAAAAATGTAAAAAGTCTGAATGGATTTTACTTTTTAAAATATATAACCAAATCATAGGGAAAAGCTTACAAGGAGAGAGAAAAAGAAGAATCTCAGCAACTTACATCTAGATTAACCCTCCTTAGCCTGCCTTGAAGCAATGGGTGGAAATTGCTATATTCTAGAGGGCTTCCATCTACCCATTTATTTTCACGTGACTGAAGCTGAAGGCGCAGACCAATCCAAATATTTTGGGGTAAGCCAGGAAGCAAGGAGGTTATAAAATCTGTAAGGCAGAAGACAAATACTTTCATATTAGGATCAGACAGTCTCCCTTGTATAGGGAGAACAACAATGGTTAGATTAGCGAGTTAGCTGGACAGGGAAGGAAAGAAAATCACCTCATTTGGAACGCAAATACAAAAAAGAAAAGAAAAGAAAAACAAAGGGGTCCAAGAGCAAATCAAGCCTGAACTCTCACTAAAATGACTTAACCAAGCCTGTCATACTTTGGGCAGATAATGAGATGGCATGATTCAGTGGAAAAGACAATAATGTTCAGTTAAATGGAACAGAATAGGAAAAAAGATAGATCATGATGTCAGGTGGATTGACTCAGTCAACAATGCCATAGCTCTTGAGTTTGCAAGACCTGAATGAATCTCTCATTTGTAGGGTTACCGTAAGTAAAAGTTGACCTGACTAAAAATAACAAGAATAAATGAGATTACAAGTGTGCTAATTTACTATAAATTCATTATTAGTCAACTACAATTTTGTTTTACTGATGAATCATAAATCCTCATGCAGACGATTTACTAAGCATTTTCAATACAATATTAGCACACATGTCCTTCAGCTACAAATGGAAGCAATTCTGAATCTGCCTGAATTGTTTTCTCCTTCAACATCTAATAAATAATTCACTTTATTTATATTCCATTTAATCTCCCTGGAGGGTCTCAGAGCGGTTTACATTACTTTTTTTTTTTTTGGTCGTGTCAGGAGCGATGTGAGAAACTGCAAGTCGCTTCTGGTGTGAGAGAATTGGCCATCTGCAAGGACGTTGCCCAGGGGATGCCCAGATGATTTCATGTTTTTATCATCTTTGTGGGAGGCTTCTCTCATGCCCCCGCATGAGGAGCTGGAGCTGATAGAAGGAGCTCATCCGCCTCTCCCCGAATTTGAACCTGCGACCTGTCGGTCTTCAGTCCTGTCGGCACAGGGGTTTAACCCACTGTGCCACCGGGGGCTCCAGTACATATTAGGCAAACATTCAATGCAATTTTACACGAACAATGACATACAATGCACAGATTTCCATCTCTGCTGTCTGGAAGCAATGCTCAACTTCTGGCCACGCCGAAGGAGCCTGCTGTCTGCAGACATCTCTGATATTTTTGCTGGCATGTCTGCATGTGGTGCCCTTTTTATCTTCCTGCCAAGCATTGCATGCTTTTGAACTGCTAGGTGGGCAAAAGCTAGGACTGACAGTTGAGAGCTCACCCCAACTCGCATCTTCAAATTGTTGACCCTCGGGTCAGCAGCCTTTCCTGCAGCTAGTAGCTTTAACTGCTGTGCTACCACGACCCCTTTCCCCTCAATTATTTCCATGGTAAAAATGCTGCTCAGTTTGCAATACTTCACCTGAATTTTTAGTGGGCACCAGAACTGGTGCTGGTGCTCACTGAGGATCATCTGAATTTCAGGATCCATATTTGCTAATTTTCAATATTTCCCTTCCTTTCAGGACTCATGTTTAATAATTTACATGACTAAGTGAGATCAGACAAGGTCACTCTCGATTTTTCCTTTCTTGGTTCCAGATTAATTTAACTTCTTTTCAACATAAACTGTCATGCTTATGCATGTCTTCTTTGCCATACACAACTGCACAGAGGCCACTGAGAGACATTTCTCACTAAACCAGAGCTCGCCAAACACTTCGTGTTGGTGGCACACTTTTTAGACATAACTGTCTTATGGATAGAAATGCACTGTATCTCAGGTATCAAAGCATATCAATTCTTCTATAACTGAGCCATGTTTTGTAAGAAACAGACATAATTATTTTACCTTGTTCAGCTTGATTTCTGATGGAAGGAAGCAGGCCTCCAAATGCATTGCAATATTCATTTGCCTCTTTAAATTTTAAATCTCGAGAAGGCACTATCTGAAAACACTGAGAGAAGGGGGAAAAATTAAACCATGCTTAAAGCTCTTAGTATATATTTTAGGTATGTAAATCTAGCTAGTTCAAGCATGGTTTGCACACCTAGAAGGGCACACTGATACCTGTTGTGCTAGTGTGTAAATAATACCTTAATACAAAGCATCATTTACACAGCACCACAAAAACAAGGAAATAAAAGTAATTTACAAAAGTCTTAATTGCTGCAGCTGAACTTGATCAAATTCCAATCAAATTGGTTAGAAACTCATACACAGACATTATGGTTTGAAAGAGAGAGAAAAAAGACAAAATTCCTCTTTTTTACCTTGTTGAGAAAACTATGCCACTTTTCAGGACACTTTCTCTGAGGTGGCTTATAACTAGGATCGTGTGTCTCCAGAAGTGACGTATTGTATTTTTCACAGATGAAGGGAAGTTTTGTATTGCAGCTTATAATGTTGTCTGCAGGATTCACAAATAGAAAAAATGGAACAATATTCCTGTTACTTATACTGAAGGAGAAAAAAAAAACACATTCTAGATCTAGCAGACACTTACTAAGTGAAGGACTCAAGCTAAGAAATAGAACACAAGCTTTATATAAAGAGCCAGGTTCAACCCACAACATCTCCAGTTAAACAAGCTTATAAGTTGAGGCTGGAAAATATCTCTTTCCAAGGGCCCTTCCACACAGCCATACAATCCAGAATATCAAGGCAGAAAATCCCACAATATCTGCTTTGAACTGGGTTATCTGAGTCCACACTGCCATATATTCCAGTTCAAAGCAGATAATGTGAGATTTTTATTCAGCTGCGTGGAAGGGGTCTTAACTTGCTCTTATATATTCAGTTATGATGTTTAGAACATTATATTAACTTAAATAACACATTGTCTGAGATCCAGTTTGGGAAGTACTGAGCAAAGGATAATCCGAGGATAATGGATCACAGAAGACCTATGCTATGCCAGAAGAAACCTCCATGGGAAGAAAGTAACGGTTCATGGGGATTCTGCGAGAAGTAGTAAACAGAAGAGCTTGAAACGGGGATTTTGGGGGATATGGGGAAGGGAGGAGCCAAAGCTGATTTTGGAGCTTGGGGAAATTAATTTCAATGGGACAGCTTAAAACAAATGGATCTACCATATGGGAGTAGCAGGCGAAGAGCAACATGTAGCCTCCTGGGTTAAACCCTTGTGCTGGCAGGACTGCCGACCGAAAGGTCGGCAGTTTGAATCTGGGGAGTAGGGTGAGCTCCCGTTTGTCAGCTCCAGCTTCTCATGCAGGGACGTGAAAAAATCCTCCCAGAGGATGGTAAAACAACCATGCATTCCCTGGGCAATGTCCTTGCAGACATAAAATTATCTCACACCAGAAGCAACTTGCAATTTCTCAATTCATGCCTGACACGGAAAAAAAAAGCCTCCTGGATTATTTATTAAATTCTCAATTTCCAAAGACCTTTTGGGAATATATATATCTAAAATAGGGCACATGGAAGCAATTTTATTATGTGTTTGTACCCTATGACTATTTTGTACCCAGAAGATGCTTGTCATATCTATAAAGTTTTTCTGGCTTAAAAAGGGAGGTGACAAAAACTAGCTGAGCCCTAGTACTTCTTTGGCAGGTGCCTAAAGATAAATCATTGTCGTAGTCATCAAACCCTAGAATTCTATCTGATGCAGTCAGATGGATTATTTCAAACTAAACATTTTGAACAGAATTAGGCTATTTCCATAACATATTTCCCTTTCTGAATCTCTGAAACATATAAAAACACAGAATCACATTATGGATTGACCAATAACCTTAATTGCATAGAAACATATTTTGCTCAGGCTGCAACCTTCCTGTATATATATATCTTGTTAAAAGTCCAAATGATCTTTCAGGCAAGCCTGCACATGCTAAAAATTATATTTATAGAGTGGGTCTGGACACTGTAAACAAGATTTGGCAGTTGTTTAGTGGCGCCTGCTGCATGAACTATATTTATATCTGAAGCCTGCATAATCTCTGAATGCTAGATCATCTTAGGCATTACCAACAAGCATTGGCAGGTGAGTTTTTGTTGTATGGCATCTAAACAGTTTTTGGTCTTCAAAAATTTAGAAATAAGGCAAGAAAGAGAGTATGAAATTGAAAAAAATCAAACCAAACACATTTCTTACAGACTTGGGACTCTTCCACATGGCTGTATAAAATCCCACATTATCTGCTTTGAACCGGGTTATATGGAAGTGTGGACTCGGATAACCCAGTTCAAAGCAGATACTGTGTGATCTATCTGCCTTCATATTCTGGGTTATATGGCTGTGTGGAAGGGCCCTAAAAGACTTGAAGGGTTGTAAAGAAAACTTTATTTTAGCATAGGTAATATTAAGAAAAGAAGAATCCTACCTTTGTACCAGCTGTGAGAGGAAATGTGCCAACAATCTCTGAAGTATCTCTCATGATAGTGTGCAAATATTGAAAAACTAGGCAAAATAAAGAAATCAAATATTAATTTTTTCAAATTTGTGCATAGTTTTTTGTGCACATATTTTAAAAAGTAGAAAAAGGTGTATGAAAAGTTTCTTTTGAAAGGAAATTCTTAATATTATTTTTCAAAAAAATAAATGCAATAATAAATGCTTTTGATAATCGCTAAATGAAAAACCAACCAATTGGACAGGATTTTAAAGGTCTTCATAATTATAATTTTAATCTGGATACTCAAACCATAGAAATGGATGGTGAAATGGCATCATATCTTGTTTTTATGGGTTTTCTTAGTTTTTAAAATTGTTTGTCTATTTATATTATTCTGTTATTTAATTTTTTATTAATTGATATGTGTTTATTTTTGTATTTCGTTTATTGTATTTGTTGTGTGTTGTAAGCCACCCAGAGTCCCTTCAGGGTGATGGGGCGGGGTATAAATAAAGCTTATTATTATTATTATTATTATTATTATTATTATTAACTGTTATGCTTCAACAGCTCAGTATATGGATTACCCCTAATGTATTATTTATGATTTGTTTACTAAATTTATTTATTCCTCCCTGGGGAAATTCAAGGTGGCTAACTGTCACACACTTTTATCAATTTAAAACAAAGCAAATACAAAAACCAAAACAACAATTAAACAATATTGTGTGTGTTAGGTTAATAATACAGTTGAAATACAATGAATACAATTAAAATACATTTGAAAACACCCAGTCCCCCCAAAATCCCAGCTACATTCCCAGAGCCAACCCTGCCATTAGGGAGAGTGGAACAATTTAAAAATCTGATGCAGGGTGGAGTGGTAATGGGGATAAGTGTGGGAAAATGTTGGGAGGAATTAGGTGAAATCCTGGGAGGATTTTGTCCTGGCCTAAACTGAGAGTTAAGAGCTAGTCTAGCCTGCTTCTGTGAGTGGAATGGGAGTGGTGACTCTGGGGCACTATGTCTTAGTTAGCAAAATGTCTTTTTATATGGCTCATGGTGCTCTTCACTAATTCTAGGAAATTATTATTCAACACTCTTCAACCCAAAGTTCTCAATCAGCAACAACCTGAAGATAATGCAAATGCATAAATGATAAAGTGCCAGTGTGATATAATAATTTGAGCGTTGGGCTGCAACTCCAGAGGACAGGATTTGAATCCCTTCTTGATCGTGGCGACCCACTGAGTGACCCTAACCAAGCACTACTTTTCTCAGCCTCAGAAAATGCCATGATAGGCTCTTCTTAGGGTCGCCATAAATCAGAAACAACTTGAAGGTACACAACAACATACAAACAGAAATACCTAATTATCTTCAAAGAAAGACAGACGGAAATAAAACAACTCCTCAGCATGCTTATTGGGCGAATGGTTTATATTATTGGAATATCTATACTAAGAAGGAGTTCAAAAGGATGGTGGTTTCCCTCCAAATAATAGCCTCAGGCCCCTTCTACACTGCCATATAATCCAGATTATCAAAGAAGATAATCCACATTATCTGATCTAAACTGGATTATATGAGTCTACACTGCTAGATAATCCAGTTCAAATCAGATAATCTGGATTTTATATGACAGTGCAGAATGGGCCTCAGGTCACATAAAGATACTCATGAATTAACAGTTGATTTTTACTTATTTTAAGAAATTTAGTACACCGTCCTTCAATATGAAGATTTCTGGGGCAGCTTATGATAATGGAAAAAATCAATTAAATATACGCACAGAAAAATGACAGTAAAATAGTAAAGTAGCTTCAAATTATGAAAAACCAGATTAAATCAGTAAAATATGAAAATAGAAAAAGAAGATCAATTGACAGTTGCTTGTATTTTATTTCACTGGGGAGAACTGTGGAAACATATTAATTGCTCAAATATATTTACCTAACATTATGGAACACACTACTATTACACTATTATACGCTGGATGTCAAAAGGACTCTGAAGCTATATAAATGATAATAGTTACATACACGGAATGGTAGTGACTCGTAGGAGGTATGTATTTCAGCCACCAATTCTGTTTCTCATCTGTTAACTGCAAAAGCAAAAAGGAGTTGCATCATTACATCTTACAGAATAAATATGGGGAAATATTTTTTACGTGTAATAGGAAAAGAAACAATTTTCCATCTGAAGATGTAATTTTTTTTAAAAAAATCTAAATAAATATTTTCTGGTATTACTGTAATCCAACAAAATTTAAGAGAATGGCGTTTATATAAATGTAAATCTTAGGACAGACAAATGAAGTGATGTTTAGGACCAAATTATATGTCTTTCTTTACTGAATGCAAATGCACAAGTTTACTCTCTGATCTTAACTTTGCCATCTTCTCACACCAAAGGAAAATTACAGGGGAAGACAAATAAAAATTCCTTTCACTGGATGCAAAAAAGCACCATTATCCAGTCCCACATACATTTATCCCACATCTCATCATTTTCTCTCTCTAAATGGATGTTAACTAATGCTACTAATAATGGAAGAAGTCCCAACTATTTTGTCACAGGTATTCATACAAAGAAAGCTATACGAGGTTTTAAAAAAGCATACATTACATTTGCCATTCTGTTTAAAATCTGTATTAGCGCTGTGAAGGACGTCACATAAGCTAAGTCACTGTCATTCTCAGAACAGTAGAGAGAAGCCTCTTGGTAACTCAGGCGCTTATGGGGCACAAACCAGAATTCAGATCCATCAATATTCAGCGCTGGCCCATGAAGTCCATCTTCATCTACAAATAAAATTAAAATGACATATAGAGATTTAAAGAAATCCTTGTGTGCACCCCACGCCAGATCAGGTTAAACGTGACCTGTACCAGTGGGCATGAATGAATGAACAGTATTTAAAATAGTATACACTAAAGCATTGCATCTTGATAGGAAAAGAATTTGTATTTTTCTGAAAACCACTATTCAAAGGCACTCAATGATTTAAGTATAGTACAGAAGCATTCATTGCTGAGAGAACGCTACAAAAATGGGGATAGTAGCAAGAGTCTCTGTATAAGAACCTCTCCAATTCCTCTCCAGTTCCTGATCTGGGACTCTAATACAGATTTTACCTCAGTCTAGGTGAGACATGAGGGTTGTGGTACAAGCTGTGCTAGACCCAACAGCCACTTTCTCTTTGGAGTCAGTCACAAGAGCAGCATAGCCTACAAGTAGGGGCACATGAGCACTGCAGGGGAAGAAAAGGATTGAAAGAATTTCCCTCCCACCCAGAAAATTCACACACAGATTTCCTTAAGTGGGTTGAGACTAAAGAAATCCATGGTGGGAGCAAAATATAATTCCCATTGCTTTTGATTATCTGCCATGCAGACCAGGGACAATGGGAATTGCAACCCAACAGCACTTGTGGCTCTGAGTTAGTTAAACATTGAAGGACATTTTAAACTCAGACATCAAATCCTTTTTATTTAAATCCAATCCCAACTATCCTGATGAAACAGAAGGAACTGCAGCCTTCCAGTATCACAGCTCCCTTAAACTGTAGTCAAGATGTCTAATGATGAGGAATACAGGAGTTGTAGTTCAGAATTGGGAGAGCCACATAAAATTACATGGCAAGTTGGATTTGGTATGTGAGCCTTGAGTTTGACCAATGTGCTGCAAGATGTTGCCTATACACCAAATACCATATTGTGAGTTATAAATCACTTGTTTGTTGTGTCAGAAGCAAATTGAGGGTAGAGTTATAATGTATTTTTTAAAAAAACACAAAGTTAAAAAATTGACATTATACTAGATGTCCTTTGACCATAAGCTGGCCACTTGGATTGCCTCTGGTGTCACTCTGAGAATGTCCTCCATTGTGCATGTGGCAGGGTTCAGGCTGCATTGTAGTAACTGGTCTGTGGTTTGCTCTTCTCCACACTTGCATGTCCCAGACTCCACTTTGTAGCCCCATTTCTGCATCTCGTGGTGGCAGAGTGCAGTCTGTTCAGTGCCTTCCAAGTTACCCAGTCTCTGAGTGCCCAGGAGGGAGTTTCTCATCTGGTATCAGCCATGGATTGAGGTTTCAGGTTTTAACCTGCCTTGGTCCTTTCATTATTGGCTGCAACTTCCCAACAGTTGTCAGGTGGTGGAATACCAGCTAAACAGTATAATTTCTCCAGCGGTGTAGTGTGTAGACATCCTGTGATAATACGGCATGTCTCATTAAGAGCCACATCCACTGTTTTAATGTGATGAGATTATTCCACACTGGGCATGTGTATTCAGCAGCAGAGTAGCAAAGCCCAACTGTGTGGTTGTGTTTGTCAGGTTGTGCCAGTAAGGGGGACATGAGAGAAGTCTCCCTGCATAAAAGTAACCCATCTGGGCATCCCCTGGGCAACATCTTTGTAGATGGCTGATTCTCTCACACCAGAAGCGACTTGCAGTTAAAATCAGTAATATCTCTGAAACACTTTCTCTTTGACTACTCTTCAGTAGTCACCTACCACTTCCCCAAAGAAGACCTACCAAGGACAAATGTAAGTTTCTTCCCAAAGAAGGATAATATGATCATATATTTCATTTGACCACTTAAAATTAGCTATTGCTGATCACTTGCTCAGATTCCCTTCAGGGCTGTGTTGTAAGATGCTATAATAGCAGTATATTACATAATATATGTAATTGTTATCTGCTCATAAGCTTGCTTAAACATAGTTCAAGAGCTGCTGGCATGGAATTAAAGTGATGGATCAGCCAGGGACAGAGTGAGGAATCAATCTACGGGCAGTTCAGTTTACAGAATGAGGCTAGTGTAAGCAATCCTGTAAGGCGTAAGGGAATTGTATTGTCTTCTCAGACCACCTGATCCTGCTGGACTGAAATACCCTCTGGCCATCTGAAATAATTTGGCCTGAAAAAAATTGTTGGCTTTGCATCTTCCTATGAAAACATCAGTTTTGCACTTCCAAACACTGGCAATGGGACAAGTCCATCTTGCCACGGAAATCATTTCATTTCTGGAACTTGTGATATGTTCTATCTGGGCCAAACAAAAAATGTTCACAAAAACATATGTGAATGACCAAAATTTGAAGAAAATGTATAGCATGCTTTAGTCAATGAGAAAATGTATTAAATGCACACATTACCAAAACATAATGTTGTGTGTGGCATGCTGCATGATAAAGAACTGTGCAAAAACGAGGATGCCATTTATGATAAGAACCAAGTTAGGGAACCAAAGTATATCTGCCAAAGGTTTTGCCTTGTGATCACTGCCACATTACAGCCCCTGAAGTCTTTCTCCCCTCCATCCATTTTAATGAATAACAATGTGTGAAAATAAACATTTGCATACCTGGCTTGTACCACTCTGGTACATTTGGAGTACGACCTGTTCACAAGACAAAAGAGAAATGGTTACCGGATGTGTTGAATGCCCTACGGTTAGAAGCGATTTTCCCCCTTAACAACATTGTTAAACAAAGTGAGGGATTAAACACAGCCTCATCACACTAGAGAAAAAAAATCCACTTTCTAAAAAAACCTTTCTGCATTGAAGGGAAGTTTCTTAGAGAAAAAAGCTCACTTTCCTTAGCAAGTACCAAAGCAATAGAAATAGTAAAAAAAAAAAGTCAATTCGGAAGTTACAAAGGCATTACTATAAAAAACAGAACTAGGTTGCTAAAGACTGTTCTGATGTAATACAGCTCCACAGCATTGCCTCCAAAAATAACACCACTGGGATTAAAGGGTATTTTTTTATCTTTTGCTTCCTGCAGAGGACCATATAGTACTTTCCCATGTTCAGATGATATGGGTAGATATATCTTTGCAATTCAGAAGACTAATTGGTCTGTGATGGTAGATGCTAAATGAAAAGAGTGCAAAAATAGACGGTCGCATGAAAGTTCTGTACTTTCCATTTCAGTGCTAATGGTAATTTACTAATGAAGTCCTCAAAGCAGGGATGTTTGCATCAGGGAACAGGAAACAGAAAGAGATAGAAACCACTACAGACAAAACAGCAGTTTTTAATCCAGTTAAGTGTAACTATTTCATTAGATAAGTGGTTCAAAAATGAATGTGCTAAGACTTCAGTACTGTATACAGAAGTAAGAAAATAGAACTCTGGCATGTCCTTCTGAATAGGACAGAATAAGGAGTTGCTTAACAACTAAACTTTGTTGTGACTGACAGATATACTTGGAAGAAGGAGAGTAATGTCTGAGGTGCATTGATTACATATGGAGTCAATGTCACCAAGACAACAACAGGACCTCATTACACTAGAGAATGAATCTGGTTTCTTCCTCCTGCAAAATTCTGGGGTTTGTAGTTTAGGGAGAAGCCTTTAAACTACACTAAAGCCTCACTAAACAACAAACCCCAGAATTCTGCAGGAGGCAGAAACCAGATTTAAAGTGGAAACAGAAACATGCAAGCACTGTGGGAATATTACAGTTTATAAACTTGAATGGAACTGCAATTTAAAAGAAAGCTAAATTAAATAGAATACATGTTTCCTTAGCAGGTTTTTAAATAGATAACATACAGAGGAAGAAATATTTAAAAACAATTGTTACAAGATATTCTGACTTTCTTTTTCTTTTACTTAAAGCAGATTAGTACCAATGTTTAACTTCCAGGCAAGAACCCAAAAATAACTGGTCTTCATGTAACAATTATTAATAACAACTCAATTAAAAAAAACCAGTGGGCAAACAGTAATAAATTGTTTTTAGAAACCCAAGCTTTGATTGTAGCTGAGGAATACCAAACAAAATCCAGCATTTTTTGGGGGAAAGAACATGAAATAAAATTCCTACAAGGAGCTGGATACAACAGGTGATGCATGTCACCATCCTACCAATACCCCTGTTCTGCAAGTGGCAACCAATGAATTAGAACAAAACAGATAACTCAAAGCACAAGGCTGTCAGGCATCTGTTTTACTTTATGATAATTTTACAGCTTAGAAATAAGAAAATGATGTGAGGCTACTGCTTTGAGTAGTCAACAGACACACCTAATAAAGTCTTATTAAAGTAAAAGATTGCCTTTTTGCTACAGCATTAATCAAGTGGCAATACCGATCCCAAACATTTCAGTAGCCAAGACAAAAATCCAAAGAGTACACTTTAACCATGGTGAAAATGTAATGATTAATTAAAAATATGCCGTGAAGTGCATCCAAATTGTGCTGCAAGATCCAGATACCTCACTTTGCCTAATGTTACAACTGGCTCTCTCAGTGAATGTTGGCTATGTAGGACAGGAAGCAAGAGAGTCATTTTTAGATCACACATGCAACTTCTCTTGCTGGTTTAAATTAGACATGGGATATTAAAAAAGCAATGTAAACATCACTTTAAAATACCCACAAGGCAATAATAATAATAATTCAGTACTTGAGTGCTAGATTATGATTTTGGGGACCAGGGTTTGGATCTGAACTCAGACACTGAAACCCACTGGATGACCTTGGGCAAATCAGACTCTACCAGATTGAGAGAAAAGCTCCTTGCCTTCCTCTCTGCAGAAAGTTTGTCAAAAATGTCCAGAGTCTTTGAGACCCCTTCTACACTGTCCTTATATCCCAGGATCTGATCCCAGGTTATTTGTTTCAAACTGGATTATATGAGTCTCCACTGCCAGATAATCTGGGATAGCAAATGATGCGGGATCATCTTAGGATATAGCACAGTGTGGAAGGGCCTGAATCATCGTAAGTCAGAAGTGACTTGAATGCATAGAAGAGTAACAAATACTTCAGGAAGATGGACATTTGGGTCACAGTGACCAAAACAAAAGCCAAAAGGCATATTTAGGAACAAGGCATGTCAACTACAATCCTGAATATAGACAGGATTGAGCTTACAGGGGTTTGCTATTAAGGCCTACCTTTAGTGATCTGGCATACCCATTCAAGCTTTGAACCACAATGGAAAGGTTTTAAGTAAAAATCTTCACTTCTGTCTTCAAAATGGAAAAATATATATGAACGTCGCATGGATCTAAGAGTCTGCAGAACAGCAAAATAAAGACAATGGAAATATGGAAATTTAATACCAGTTTCTAGATGTGAAATACCATCTTATGAATGTTTACTCACAATCATAAGTAAATTGCACTATGCTCACTGTAAGTTAAGTCTGAAATGGACTGAACATCAGCCAACCATTTACAAAAGACTTTTCTTTTTCTCTTGGTCTTTTAATACTTGTCTCTCCTTCCTTCCACTGGACCAGTCAATTGACAAAAAAAGAACAACACCTTAGTGATCACGGTATAGGAAATAAGTCTATCTGTGTTCAGTGGGGAATCCTTCAAAGGAAGTCAGCAAGGAATTAGTCTAATAGCCAAATACATTATTTCAGCCTTTCTGTAGTGAATGAATGTTGGCAGGAGGCAAGGGACATGGATGATAGGGTTTAAAGTTCTAGAACTGGGAAAGATCCATTAGCAACCCAGAGGACCTGAAGTCCACCCTTCTCCATGGACTTGCTCCTGTAAAAACTATGCCCTGATATAATACACAGCTAAAGTATTTCCACTTTGTTTAAACGTATTTAGAAAGTATCATTCTATACACATGTACTCTGACAAAAGTAACTGCTGAAGTAATTCCCAGGCAGATGTGTATAGGACTGGAGCTCTGTTCATCAAAAAAGTTGAGGTGTACCTTAAGAGCTGCACAGTCTCTAGTATCATATTCATCTTCTTTAAACTCAGCAGGCATAAGAACAGTAGACATCTTTGGAAAGAACAGAGGAGACAATGATTGCATAATTACATTTCAATCATATTAATAACATTAATCTGTACACTGTGGTAACAACAGCTTGCAATTCCTAATGCAAAGGGTTCAACTCCCATCCCTGCTGCATATACTAGGTAGAGATGATATCTACAATCCTGAATCTGGAATACAACAAGTTGTCTAATCCGTGCCCTAGTGGCCTCATTGATCCATCTAAGAGTCTCAATATGGGAGCAAGGAGCCCATTTCCTAAATTGGGAAATGGCTGTTTTGGTGGATAACATTAAAACTCAGAATTCCATATGGAAATAGTCCTTTCCAAAAGAAGTGAAATTTAATCACACTTTTACAATCAAAATTAGTCAGTGATCATGATCGAGAGTCCCATGTGCACACAATACTTCTACCTTAATGGACTTTCCATTTATTTTAACCTAAGAAACTATACTGTGTCCATATAGCCATTGATTTTGATGGAATGATTTAGAGCAGTGTTTACAGATGCAAACAGCAATTCCAGCAGATGTAAGAAATTGGTAAATTGTTTTTAAAAGTGAAACAAATCCTTTTGGTAATTGATTATATTGGTAGAGAATCTGCTGTTCTCAACCTGTTCTTGGATTTAAGAATAATGAAATGTATATAACTAGAATGCCTTGGTGCAGGCACTGACATCTCTGGTCCATCCTCTGTTCAAATATTAGCCAGCAAGCCAACACCTTAAATCAAGAAATAGCTTCCTAATATCTACACAGATACTTGCAGGAATACCTCAGCACGCAGGAGTCCAAAAATGGCAGGTTAAAATCTGGAACCTCAATCAGTGGCTGATACCGGATGAGAAACTCCCCCCTGGGCACACAGAAGACTAGGCACCTTGGAAGGGGCTGAACAGGCTGTGCTCTAGCATGACGAGATGCAGAGCCAATCTTAATAAATGGGGCCACAAAGTGGAGCCCACAACATGCGTGTGTGGAGAAGAGCAATCCACAGACCGCCTACTACAATGCAGTTTGAGATTTGTCACATACATAATGGAGGACCTTCTTACACCGATACCAGACACACTCGGAAAGGCAGCTTCTGGTCAAAGGATATTTAGTATAATGCCAAGTTTTTAACTTTGTTTGTGGTTTTTCTATACTTATAACTGTATCCTCAATTTGCTTCTGATACAATAAATAAATAAATAAAATCAGCTAGAATGGCATGAGATCCCGACTCATTTTACAAAAAAAAAGGAGATAAACAGTTACAGTGTTAAGACTTTTAAATATTTCCACCAACAGAATAAGATATACTTTGTTTAAACTGGTGCTCTTAATAAATATTTCATTTACACGCTTCCTCTGTGAACTGTGCTCGTTAAGCTTGCAGTCTCTTTCAGATTCCATCCCCATTTGACTTTTGGCTAGATTAGATTTTCAATTATCCTTCTTAGTAGTTTAACTTACAGGTTGATTGTTACTCCACTGCCATGTCTCTAGTGATCCGGGATCCCTCTTGTTAAGCCCGACCCAGACCCATCTGTCATTGCTGTAAATGAATTTTTAAAAACAGACTTCAGCGTAAGGACATTTTTCAGCACAATTGCTCTAACATTGTAATCCTGCCATTATACAGTTCTGGGTTGATGATCAAACTGTAATTGTTTTGGAAGAGTGTTACTGTGTTGACCTGCCAAACTTCTCATTATGCATCTCTCATTTGAGTATTTGATTAAACATTTCTGCAAGGGCCCAGCCCATAAGGCACACAAAACAGAGCCATAATAATCATTTGGCTTCAGTCTACATATACCGACATCAAGGTTTGTAACTCTCTATGAATATACAGGCTTGCAAAATGCACCGAGCCTATTTATATTGCTTATTGGATTAACACCTCACATTTTAATTAACTAAAAATAAAAACTACCTGAATAAAAAGATGTCTGCCAGACCAGAAGGATAATAGGCAGCATGAATCAAGGGTCAGCTGTTCATGGATCTTGTATCCTGGGGTCAATCTGGAATGGCAAATGCCCTGGAATGGTTCTGACCACTGGTCCTGAAGATGGAAGGGAGTCCTGATCATCCCAACCCATCTCCACACTGCTTGGCATCCAGAGTGACACTGGGGGGTGTGTGTGTTGTGTGTGTGTTTAGGAATCATCTCCTCCTTTCCTCCTCCCTTATCCCCAATGTGCCCTGGAAAACATTGTTCTAGGTGACAAGCAGTAGTTCATATCATGCCTGCTGGTTGCTGCCACAATGAAATTAGGAGGGGAATGCTGAGTACCATCCTGTGTTCCCAAGCTGCCTAGGCCCAGGAATATGGGATTGCAGTAATATATAATATATAAAAATATTGATTAGTCCCTTAGGCCATATCATAAAAGGATGGCAGTATAAACAGTTGCAGCTGGTTCTGTCTTGGAACCAGTCCAACTGTTTACATGGGTCCAAAGTTGCAGTTTGCTCTGGATTCTTGGGGAGAATTCAAACCAACCCACTACATCTGTTTACGTGGCTCAAGGCTACATTAATTTCAATCAGGTCCATGCATCATGCAGCTGATTCTCCCCCTTCAGGATAATGGTTCGATGTAAATATGCCCCTCTTTACTCACTATAGAAGACAAGACACATCTACACCTACCAGATTACCTGATGCTGCCCAAGAAGATCCTTGGAAGCCCTTTGGCTGTCCACAAAGTCAGCCGGCTGAGAGTGCAAAGTCACGTGGTCAGCATGACTGCATGGAGCTCTGTTACCTTACTGCTGGAGTGGTACCTACTGATCTATTCACATTTGCATGTTTTGGAACTGCTAGGTTGGCAGAAGCTGGGCCTAACAGCGGAAGCTCACCCTGCTCCCCAGATTCGAACTGCCAACCTTTCAGTCAACAAGTTCAGCAGCTCAGAGGATTAACCTGCTGCGCCACGGGGGGCAGGCTGGTGGCGCAGTGAGTTGATCAGGATCTTTGTTTTAAAGCAGATGTAAAATCAAAATATTTTGAATTTGGGAACATATTAAAACATGTTACCTTTTTTTTTTTGGTACTCCATATTTGCAATTCTGCAAATATGAAATACTTTTGAAAGCAATGGCATCATAATAACAATAATTACGACAAAATAGAATACAACAAAATGTCTTTTGAGACTTTGGTAATAAGTGGAAATAGCCATAACCATCAGAAATTGTGAGAGACTAAATGATGAGTTTGACAAGATTATCTGTTGCCACAGGAATTTTAAAACCACACCTTCTGTAGATATTAATGGAAAGTGCTATATTTACACATATCACATATTTTAAATAATCGATGAAACAGTAAGGTAAAACAAAATTAATTTGGGTAGGAATATTGCAGTCTGTCACTTTTTATTGTACCTGAATTCTTTCTATTATTCTGCACAAAGAATACTTTGCACAAAAATATGGTTTTAACGCTGAAATACGGAATGAAATACCATTTAGAATCCAACCATTCATCTTCTGTTCAAATAATTTTAATGCATGGTCTTTGCCGATACATTTTAATTAAGAGAATGGGATGAATTTGTAAACACAGAGACCCCAAACTACTGGAAAGGTTTAATGCTTGATCATTTGCTAAACCATTTACTCATCAAGGCATTGTTCTTGAATTATGAAATTGTATGGGGTTTTATTTGTAAGAAAAAGGTAGTTTAAAGCAATGTTAACTTATTAGAAAATTAATAGTGACTATCCAATAACACAAGGGCATAACAGAAACCTTTCGGATGCCTTCTCCTTGCTGAAGCACAATGGTGCACTTACAGGAAAGAAAAAAAAAACATTTCCTACCAAATCTAATTTAAAATTACTTTTCCTGACAATCAGAACCTTTATCATTCTTCCCTATCTTTATATAAATAAATCAAACTTTTGAGATAAGATGGGAACATCTTATCACAAATATTCTATTTATTTACAGAAATATATTGAAATAAATTTTGACATCAACTGGTATTCATCAGAATACAAGTGTCCCAGCTATATTACCTGATCGTTTTTCTCAGTATTTTATGGAATTCTCTCATTTCCTCCAGACTGCTGAAACTAGGAAGGTGTCCTCCAAGAGCCTCGCAGAACCTTTCTGCTTCTTCCCAGGTTCTTGTTCTCAACACTCTTTCTTTGTGGAAAAACTTTATATGAAAACAAAACAAAGATCATGCTTCTTACGAGATAGCCAAGCATATTTCATTCAGTGGAAACATCTCTCTTAGGCCCCTTCTACACTGCCATATAATCCAGATTATCACATTAGATAATCCCATGAAGTGCTTTGAACTGGATTATATGAGTCTACACTGCCATATAATCCAGTTCAAAGCAGATAATATGGGTTATATATAAGAGTGTAGAAGGGGCCATAGAAGGGGCTTTAGGCCGGATCTACACTACTATATAATCCAGATTATTTGCTTGGAATTGGATTATATGGCAGTGTAGTCTCAGAGAATCCAGTTCAAAGCAGTTAAAGTGGATTGTCTGCTTTGATAATCTGGATAATCTGGCTTTAAATCAACCCAAAATTACTTATACACACTTTTTGCTTGGCCTAATAAATGTATTACACTACATGACTCCCTGTGAGTTGGTATTCCACCTTGTTTTCTATCTTGTTTGCTAACAAAATTTGGCCCAAGAAAAAATGTAGAATTGTCTAGGCCTGGAGTCACTCACAAAAACAGCCCCACTGTTTAAATGGGGAAGATGGTTTTTGCTCCTGTTATGCATTAAATAAGCATCAGTTAACTGGGCGATTCTCAGGAACAGTTTATTTATTTTCTTTGGTCGGTATCCCATTATTCTTCCAAAATGTTACTCAAAGTGGCTTATGGCATAAGACGCTTTTCTTCTCTCATTTTCTTCTCCTTCTGGTGCAAAGGAACATAAGTGAAAAATATCCAGTGGAAATGTCCTAATCCCCTAATCCTTACAGCAGCATGAATTTCTGCTAGGTCAAAAGCACTTTCAAGAAACATAAACATAAAGGAATCTCACAATCCAAATCAGTGTCCTTACTCAAATGGTAGAGGACAGAAGGAAGGAGAACAGTTAACAGCACCCTTTTATCAAATAACGTGATAATGAACTCTTCTAGCCTGGAAAAACCTACAACAACCCAGTGATAATGAACTCTTCAATCTGGAAAAATACTTAGAACAAGAGAAATCGTATCGAGATATTCCACAATTTTGAAAATACAAAACCAGAGTAATATCAAAGACGCGAAGTCTATGACTACCTAGGTGTGTTTTCATGTAACTGAACTAGATAAAGCAGGATATTTAGTAGGAATAGTACATTACCTTGTAACAGGCAAGACCTGATCCAGCCTGCCATCCTTGCGGACATGGGTCAGTGACCTTAGGCGGTGTGTCTGGCTCTTTTTTGGGTCCAACATATTTCTTGCAAATAGAATATGCTTTAAACGTTTTGCAATCCATAACCTCCCACTTTCCAAGGTGTTTTCCACTTGACATAACCACACATCCTCCTTGAATATCTGGAAAGTTGATTTTTTTTAAAAAAAATCACTTTTAATTCGTTGTGAGCTATTTTTTAGAAACAGAGGAATGTTCAATGATATATTATGAAATACATGGCAACATTTATCTAATCTTACCTGGCTGGAAAGAGCCCCAGTTTGTGTATGTTAGTTTTTCATAATTTCCATCTACATTTCCCCAGCTATATTCTCCTGAAGATTTGCTATCTTGTAAGCCAGTCCAGAAATACTTCCCTCCAACTTTGCTGTTCCTCCTAATCAGACTGTTTATGAATTCTTGTTCAAACCTGTAAGCCAGATATTCCACATTAAACAGCCATTTTCCTTATCAAATGCATGAATACAGTATATTTAATCTGGGACAGGCAACTTCCATAGACCCAGGGACACATATATCACCTGATGAACCTTGGAGGGCTTTTCTTCCCCTGTCCCCTGCAAAGAGATGTGGAGGAAATCTGCCACATTTACAGGTCTTTGGGGGATGAAAATGTACTAAAGTCAGAAGTGTTACACTGTTATATGGTGCTGCATGATGCGTATGTATGCGCTTTGCCTACCCTGATATAACTAATAATGAAAATGAACAAAATTTGGCTATCAGTATTAAAAAAACCTCTAAAATCAGGACAGTAAATAAAGAGCAACACTAAAAAAAAACAGGGGAATTTCAGACAAGAATCAATGAGGGCCTGTTAACTCCTCCCAATAAAGGATCCCCCAGGCAGCAACCAACCAGTCTTTGAAATTGCAAGGCCATCAAATGCTAATCAAGGTGGCCAATTGCAATATTCACACTATCCTCAAGCAGACAAGAGTTCTTTCTCCTACCCTGGACACTCCACAGATATATAACCCTCACTTGCCTCATTTCCAACAGACCTCACAACCTTTGAGGATGCCTACCATAGATGTGGGTGAAATGTTAGGAGAGAATGCTTCTGTAACATACAGCCCAGAATACAGCCCAGAAAACTCACAGCAACTTTTATTTCTACCGGAATGTCATTTTTTTTTTGTTTCAGTTGTTGCCTTCAGCTTTCAAGTCAATTCTGATGAACGAAATCCCAAGTGCAAACTTTTCTTGGCTAGGTTTATTGTGAGGAGGTTTGTGATCACCTACCTCTGAGGCTGAGAGTGTGTGACTTACCCAAGGACACCCAGAGGGTCTCCATGACTAAATGAGGATTAAACCCTGTCTCCCAGAGTCCTAGTCCAGAACTTATAACATTATGCCATGCTGGTTATGCTATGTTATTAAAGGTACAGAGGAACCTTTAATAACAACTGCATACTTTGCAAATTTGTCTTATCTTTGGCATACCAACTGTCTGTTACCACAACAAGAAAAAGAAAAACATTACACAATACCTGTTTGTAATAGTGAGATTGCATAGTTTTCCAAATGAAACTTCATTTTGGTCAATCTTGTAACAAAAATCTCCATGCTTTATCCATCCCTAGTTTGGAGAATGATACTCTTTTACTCAAAGATAAATGGAACAGGTATTATATAATTTACATATCAACTCACATAAGGATCCCTGGTCTATATTGCTTCATTTCCAGAGGCAGAATGAAAGCACCTGTTCCTCACTTTGTCTCAAGTGTATATCATTGTTGATCTCTAGCTTCTTTGGGAATAAAGAGGTAGGATGGGGTTATAACTAATATTACCATTTGGTTTTATTCCTGGCAGAAAACAACAAGCAAAACAGGAAAGAACTGATGACATTCACTAGCATGCTGCTTAGAAGTCTGATTTATTGTTAGGCTCAAATATGGCTACCTTTTAAAAAAGGTAGAACAACAATATTAAAATTATTACTATTTTTCCTTTCTTTTGGAAAAGGAACTGAGGGGGCCCTTCCACACAACCATATAACCCAGAATATCAAGGCAGAAAAACCCACAATATCTGCTTTGAACTTCCAGTTGGAGCCCCCAGTGGCACAATGGGTTAAATCCTTGTGCTGGAAGGACTACCAACAAGTTGGAAGTTCAAATCTGGGGAGAGTGTGGATGAGCTCCTTCTGTCAGCTCCAGCTCCCCATGCAGGTTCATGAGAGACGCTTACCACAAGGATTGTAAAACATCAAAACTTCCGGGTGTTTCCTGGGCAATGTCCTTGCAGATAGCCAATTCTCTCACAACAGAAGCGACTTGCAGTTTCTTAAGTCGCTCCTGACACCGGGGGGGGGGGGATATATATATATATATATATATATATATATATATATATATATTCTCCCGTTCAAAGCAGAAAATGTGGGATTTTATTCAGCTGTGTGAAAGGGGCCAAGGTCTCATTTTGTGGCTTTTGGGGGGGGGGGATTTGTTTTATTTTATTAGGGATGGTGGTTAATGTATCATTAAAAACTAATGCATGTTTTAACTAATGTTAAAATGTTTATGAACTGATCTAAACTGCTACTTTTATTTACTGTAAATGTTTTTAATTTCCTGTGCTTGGAAGCTACTTTGGGTCTCGCTCAGATAGCATACACATTTCAATAAATAACTACTTAGGAATTGTTATTAACCTGGATGTTAAAAAATGGCTCAGAAACCCTATGACATATATGTATAGTTTAGATAAGTCAGAATCCCAAAACATTCCAGGATGTTTTGCAATTAATATTTCCCATTTCTGATCTTCTAAGTATGCAAAATCATGGTCAGAGATAACATTTTAAATAAAACTGCCACAACTGGTTCGAAACAGCATCATTCCTTCTTCCTTACCTCACTTGAAGGGCAATCTTTAGAAGATTTGGGTGCATCCAAGACTTTCCCCTTTTTCATGCAGACATATTTTAGTTTTTGTTCACAAGACTGGATATTCCATCGACTCAACTATTAGCAAGAGGAAAAAGTAAAGTATTTTTAAACACCCTGATGATTATTTTAATTCAAGTATTATTTCAAATAATGTATATATTGAATGAAATAATTTAATTTATTTGTATTGTAACAGCAATGGGAATGGGTTTAACCATTTCTCAGCTGTTGCCATTTGCTGTTCATCTCAGATGCCTCTTTCCAGCTTGACAAGAGCCTAAAGACCTGCATAAGCCTCTGCTGCTTTTAAACTTGTTTCATATAGCCTTTTGATTATGAAGAAGGAAACTGTTGCACCACAAAAACTGGCATCTGTGTGAGACTCCTCTCACAAAAAGCTATAAAAGAGTCATGGGACGTCTGTGCTTCTTAAGAGGCTGATGATTTTATCACATTGAACCGCACACCCACTTCCTAATCCCAATGTAGAAGAGGTTAGAATCTTCTTCTGTTTTCTGATGTATCCTAAATGGAAACAATTCTGGAGCCCATTTTACACTGCCATATAAAACCCAAATTATCTGTTTTGAACTGGATTATATGGCAGTGTAGACTCATATAATCCAGTTCAAAGCAGATAATCTGGCAGTGTAAAAGGGGCCTGAGTTCTCCAAACGAGAACAGCCTACAAGCAGAGCCAATCTCTTTTCTTTGCTGCATGTTGATTCATCAACATTGTGCTGGAAAAGTTTCATTGGAGCAAGAAAACCTTAGAGATGGAGAGTGGCCAACAATTGGAAAAAGCATTGACAATTCAGGTGACAACGTGCAACAGAATAACTACCCTATGGGTCTAGTTTTCCAGCTATTACAACAAAAATGTGACTCTGGGGGATAAATAGTTCTCCAAGCATGAGATTCAAGGTAGGTTATTGCCATTAAAAACAATAACAAAATAATAAAACAAAGTCAAAACAGAATTAAATCCAAGTTCTGTTTAAAAAAACACAAATAGTCAATTTAAAAAAGCATTTAAGAGAGAACAAAGCAGAAATGAAAACACCCCAATCGAAATTTGCTACAACGTATTAAAAAACAAATGCCCCGCTACATAAAATAAAATATTTTCCCAATGATGAAAAGGCAGTAAGGAGAGGGTCATGATTGTACAAATTGATGCAGAGAGTGTTTCCCTCTGTCATTTCTGCACCAAATGTGCCTGGGATAATGGTGGGAATGAGAGAAAGATCTCTCGCGAAAATCTTAAAGCTCGGGCAGGTGCCTATAGGGAGGTACAGTTTTTCAGATAGATACCTTTCCTGAATATGCTACACAGTTGGGAGTGTTGTTGAAAGGAACGTTTGGCTCATTTTGATCCCAGTAAGTAAACTCCACTTCAGATCCATCTGACCACTTAAACAAGGCTGGAGTGTCCTCATTCATGAAGCCTGTCCATACCTGGTCTTCTGTTTCTATAATCAAAAGTAGATATTACTTCAAAAAGTAATACAGTTAATCAAATAAACTTGAGCACCTTTTCATAATGCCCTGAAATATTTTTAAGATGCCTCTAAATTAGTGATGGAGCCCCCGGTAGCGCAGTGGGTTAAACCCTTCTGCTGGCAGGCCTGCTGACCAAAAGGTCGGCAATTCAAATCTGGGGAGCGGGGTGAGCTCCCATCTGTCAGCTCCAGCTTCTTGTGTGGGGACATGAGAGGAGCCTCCTACAGGATGAGAAAACATCCGGGCGTCCCTTGGCAACGTCCTTGCAGACAGCCAGTTCTCTCGCATCAGAAAGCGACTTGTAGATTCTCAAGTTGCTGCTGACACACAAACACACACACACAAATAGTAATTTTAAATAATATGGCAAAAACAGTACATTTCATTCTCAATCACATATTTATTTTTGTTGAATAGCCTGCAGTTCTAAATGGTTAAAAAAATTGTCAAAGGACAAAGAAATAACCTCCCACATTAAAAACTTCCGTTACATTATTAATTTAAGATTATGAAAGATGCTTATACAAAAAACAAACAAACAAAACAAAACAGTAGAGTACATTCACATCCATGACCTTAGCCAAAACTTACCATTATGAAGTTTTGTGACAACTAACTCAACATCTGCTAGGGAATGTATGCTGATTAAGTTACTATTGCTTGCATTGCATGAATGATATGCATCTTTCCAGGAAGCAGAGTTGTTTATTGCCTTATAGCAAAACCCATTGTGAGGATTCCAGTCAGATTCACACTCAGTCTCCAAATAGCTCTGAACTCCTGAGAACAAAGGTGAAATATGTGCAATTTACACTGAACATTGTGTAGAGCAAAACCACAGTTACAAAAGAGGAAACTAGAAGTGGGGGTAGGGAATCTCAGGCTCTGGGATAGATCTGCCCCTTTGGACTGATCTGGATGATTGCTCCCCTTTTGAATGACGCAAGCTTGCTGGTTTCCCAGGTTTTGTCAGTTTTCTTGCATTGCAAAAGGTAACATGCGGCCGGCAACAAAATCAAGGCCTCCCAATATACAGGCAACAATGTAAATCCTAAATGTAGATCTCAAGTATTGTAGAAGGGGGTGGGGGACGTGATGACACAATGTGTAGGATTGCCTGTGCTGCTTCCTGAAGTTGAGATAGTGTGATTTTCATTAAGCGTTATTTTACAGGCAGGAATTGTCAGCAACCTTTGTCCGTGGCCCATGACTTGAGGCTGAAAGAGTGGGATTCACCCAAGGCAACAATTTATAAAAAGTTTATACTAAAAATTGGGAGCTCCTGCAACACTAAATGTGCCTTCTTTGGGGAAACCCAGCAGGCCCTGAGGCTGGATAGAGAAACAAATTCCACTTAGTGCAGCCACCTAAACCTCAAACCCTTCTGCTCTGCTGGGAAAGTCATGCCAAAATTGCCAAGGCCAGAAACTGCCCAAATTGTAGGGTGAATACTTAGGTTTGAGGCATAGTAATAAGAACCTTATTATTTGAGAAGACAGAAATGCTGGACCACTCTAACAACCAGCATGTCAGACTACACAGAGAAGCCATTGAAATCAATTTCAACAGAAAGGAGGAAACCATGAACATGAACAAAATCTGGCTACCATGATTGTAAAAACTCTAAAATCAGGAAAGTGAATAAACAGCAATACTCAGAAAAAAGGGGAATTCCAGGCATGAAACAATCAGGGCCAGCTAACAGCTCCAAACAAAGGATTTCCCCAGGCAGGAAGCAGCCAGATTTGAAGCTGCAAGGCCATTCAATGTTAATCAAGCTGGCCAATTGCAACATTCACACTTGCCTCAAGCAGGCAAGAGTTCTTTCTCTTACCCTGGACTTTCCACAGATATATAAATCCCATTTGCCTAGTTTCCAACAGACCTCACAACATCTGAGGATGCCTGCCAGAGATGTGGGCAAAATGTCAGTAAAGAATGCTTCTGGAACATGGCCATACAGCCCAGAAAATTCACAGCAACTCAACTCTATTATCCTCTGGGAAGAGGAGGGATCAAGGAGGGAAAGGCTTAATGCCAAATTAAGAACCTGAGACTTCCTGCAGAGCTGCCTATTCAACAAACCAACTTCACCTCCATGCCAATTTGATAACCACAACAAATCAGGCAAAATTAACCATATAAATCACTGGTAAAGCTCTTGTGGAGTAATGCATGCAAGGAACAAAGGATGGACATGAGGAGTGACTTGGCCTTAAATAGGCTCCAGCTCTTTGGTGAAACCAACCAGCCCAAAACCAGCTGTGGTCTCCTCCACAGGGAGATTCAAATACACCCCCTTGGGTCTTTGCTTGCCAGCTGCAAGTGGGGCTTTTCTTCTGCTTCACAAAAGGTTGACATTCATTTCTTGATCTTCCAGGCACTGACAATTTCATTCTCATTCTTTTTCATTTACCTCCACCCAGCACAGGAATGCAGACCCCCAAAAGCACTTTTCTGAAAATGAATTCAGCTGAAAGATGCTCCCCACACTTGAACACAGAATCACAAACCTAATGATACAGCAGGGCTTGGCGACAACTCTGCACGCAGAAATAGCTCCACGCTCATGCTCTAACAGTTATCTCTGTTTAAAGAGCTTGGTGAAAATCTACATGTGATTGGAGAAAGTTACTACCTAACACAGGAGTTGCCTTGATATTCTGAAATATAGGGCAGTGGGAAGGAATCCAGAGTTGTTTTGGGGTATGATACAACAAGAAGAGGTAAAAGGGCCATCTTGCTACCTGTTGTGCACTAAAATAACATCTGATGCACAGATCCTTGCATTTTATGAGTCGTTTGACCACAGGAACCAGCATGGTGTAGAGGTTTGAGTGTGGGCCAAGGTTCAAACCCCCTCTCAGTCATGGACATCCGCTGTGTGACCTCAGACAAGTCATACTCTTTCAGCTTCAGAGGAAGGCAATTACAAAACAAACATTGGCAAGAAAACTCTATGACAGGTTCAGAAATGACTTGAAGGTACACATCAATAATGGCCACTGCAGTATTCCTTTTGGCCATAAAGCAGATTGTCAAAAGCCAACACAGGACAATCTAAATTCAATGGAGAGTTTAGGAATACTGTATGAGTGAATGGAAAATTGCCCCATCCCAACCAACGGAAAAACACTTTTGTCCCATTTTCACAAGTGATGACCTAATTTGACTGCTTTTTCCCCTTCTTCCCACCACGCTCATTGTTTGTTTGCATTTCCATTACAGTTGAGTTCAGAGTTAGGTCAAAGTTGGCCACAATTCATGTTCTATTTTTAACTGCCTTCTTTTAGCTCCTTTGTTGCAGTAACATAAATAGTGAATCCCCGAAAAAGAGGCATTCATGCAGTCTGACCTTTCATAAGTTTAATCAAAAGTGTGTCCTATCTAATTCAACAGAATATAGATTCCTCTAACAGTTTAATCCTAAATCAAGGATGCAAAGACTTGTAGAAGGTAATATTAGAAGCCTGCCTTATCTGCCAACAGAAATCCCCTTCTGCCAGCAAAATAATCCTCACTCCCAGATCTCAGAGGTATGCAATTAGATCTCTGCTGGCTAAGATTTGCTGGGACAACACCCAAAAAGGAGGTGGAGAAGGGATGGGGAAATGGAGGAGCCAAGTTCTTTCAAATCCAGATAATCTCCAGATCAAGAGTACAGTCACAATGCTGGCACAAAATTAGGTTGGGTCAATTCTCAATATTCCTAGATGGAGATTTTATTCAGCTCCAGCAGGCCTTGAATTGGCACAAGTAGCCCTTGGCCCTCCTCAACAGTTTGGATCATGCAACCCATGCATGCTAACTGAGGTAGGTTAGGATTAGGGAATATGACAAGCTTCTTCAACCAGCAGAATTTCCCTTTTGCTCATTACCATTTTGGCCAATTAAAATGATGTCCTTACGTGCATAAATTGTAACATAAATTATGAACAATGCTGGACTGAATATGTTATTGTTGTGCCTTCAAGTCATTTCCAATTTATTACAACCCTAAGGTGACCCTACCACTGGTTTTCTGCGGATGAGAGAATGTGATTTGCCTAAAGTCACCCAGTGAGTGTTTTTTTTTGACTAAGTAGGGAATCAAACTATGATATCCAGTTACAGTCCAGCACTCAAATCACTGCACCATGCTGAATACAGAGGGATTTATTTCAATGTACATGTAACTAAAATGCTAGAATGTTTGATAAAAGTTTTTCTAATTTTGTAAGTACAGAAGATTGTTTTGTAAACATTTCTTGGAGAAAATGTTTTTTTTCATAGTTAATATCCCCCCCCCCCCCCAAATTCTGTGAATCTGCTTATTATCCAAGCTGAAGAGAATATGCTGAAGAGTTTAAGCCATTCAGGGTTGTGATTCTGAGGTTTTGGAATGCTGTTTTTCTTGTAGACAGGCTTTAAAGTTACTTAAAGATGTTACTTAATAATGATGAGCAGCTGCAATATTTTGGGCATTTAAAGTACATAATTATTTTTCTGAAAGCAATCCACAATGCAATTACCTGGAAATTCTGCTTTGGTGTTATTGAATTGTTTCTTGCAGACATATGGAAGCGTAGTCTCACATGGATAACTCTGCCAGTTGCCTGCATCAGCATTCATAGCTACACACCCAGTTCCATCTAGGAGAGGTGTCTTCTGCATTTCTGTGGAAGAACAATGAGTAGTACTTAAAACTCTATGGCATAAAATCATTGTGTCACATAATTACAGGATTAGGAAAGTGGAGATAGAATACTATCCTCTCCCCACATCTCTGGCTTATTATTATTTATTATTATTATTATTATTATTATTATTATTATTATTATTATACTCTTTCTTTCCACAAAGGAGACACAAAGTGGCAAATAAGTAGATGCCAAAACATCAAATCTGCAGATGAATTCTAAGACTGTTATATGAGAAATTATTTGGCAAGGCTGAAATTATATGCACACATTCCTAAAACCAAGTTCCTGTGAATATAGTGAGACTGGGTACACATGAATACACACTATACTGAATGACAAATATAGTTACCTTGAGCCCAACTAAGGAAGTTCAATGGAGTGTGATCTGACCACTGCCAGCCACCAGAAAGATCCAGTTGGGTTAATCCAATCCAAAATATCTCTGCAATACCATCTTTAGCTGTTGAGTTTTAAAAAAATACTACAACTTAGTATAACATTGATTTTCACAATTATCTACTGCACTGAAGCAAGTAGATGCTTTTCATTGCTTATTATCATTAATTTAGTGTCCAAACAGGAATATTTTGGCACTGTAGAAAAGGCAGAGGAATTTCCATTGCAGTTATGAATATTGGATGGAAAGTGGTTGCAAAAGTATCATACAAATTCAACTGAATGTGCTTTGGTAGATTTAACTCCTGGTTAATAATATAGAGAAGGGAAATACACCAAAGTCAATGAAGTACTCTTTAAAAACAAAGTGAGGTAGTATAGGAAAATGATTTACTGAAAAGAAACATTTAACCTGCTTAGACATGCAGACAGAAAGAGCACCACCCAGGTAACATAAAGCGAACCTGTATATATAAATCTCTTTCTTAATCCTACCTTAAACACAGAATATTTGCAATGGAATTTTATATTTAGTTCAAGGTTTAACATGACAACAAGATTGGAGTTCAGATAAATTACCCTTTTGGTTTACAATCCCCAGAATCATCCAGCCACCATTTTAGAAACACATTGCTTCTGAGTTTAAAATAGGATTACTTCAAAGAACTAGCAAGCCATTCAGATCATTGTTATTAGGTTTTTTTTAATGAGGAAAGTTTTACTCTATGCTCCTAAAATGATACTTTTTTTAGTCATTTTTGAAGGATGTTCAGTCATCTTCATATTTTAAGTGCACAGTACAGCTCCCATAATTGCAGGACCAGTACTCAACATTTCATTTACTTGTGTCTGACAAAATATTTCCTTCTTCGGCATTTTCTAGGTTCTCCAGCAGGACAAGATGTTATACTTCAGCCAGAAGTCCTTCATTTAATCTGGATCCCTTTTTATCTATCCAGGCAAGGTCTGAGAAGATGCCCTACACAGATACTGGGATTGTATTGTACTGTTAAAAAACTACAAACCAATGAGCAAGATATGCTCCTTCCACACAGCTGTATAAAATCCCACATTATCTGCTTTGAACTGGAATATATAGTAGTGTAGACTCAGATAACCCAGTTCAAAGCAGATATTGTGGATTATCTGCCTTGATATTCTGGGTTATACGGCTGTGTGGAAGGGTCTTTCATAAGCTTTTCTTTTAATAATAAGTAACTAAACATAATAACATTAACTTTTTGAAATCAGCATTCTAATTTTAAAATCTGAATTCTGCAACTGCTGCAGAAGAAGAAATGTTTCATGAGATTCAACAGTATATGAATTATAGCAAGTAAGCATGTATTAGACTGGTTACAGTAGAAAAGTGGAGAAAAGCAAAAGGGAGAGGAAATTAAGAAACAAACAAACCTAAGCACATGTTTTGGTTCCAGAAGCTCCTGATATAATTCAAGCAATTAGGAAAGCTTAGGACCAGATATTGGAGATAATATGCCTAAGGCATTCTCTCTTTGAATGAGTAAGCGTTGGCGGCTAGAAATCTATCTATCCTGAAATTACCGTATTTCTGTTGTACAGATCTCTTATCTTGCAAATGCCAGCACCCACATTCCCCAGGATTGACTCTACAGAGTTGTATTTACCTTGAATGTAGCTTAATTCAGACGCGCTGTGGATGCTCAGCAAATCTGCACCTTGCCTCTGACATGAGACATATGCTTCTTTCCAAGATAAGGCAGCCTGGGTATTTAGCTGGTAGCAACTTCCAGATTTCTCATCATGCTCCCATGTATCCTGACAACCATCCTCTGGGGAGGCAAAATACATAATGATGAAACCTGGGTCCCACACAGATACTTCATCAATACATTAAGAAATCCAACCAGATCTAAAGTCCTACTCCTATTTTTTCCCCACCTTTAGCATGACTGCACAAGCATGGAAATGTAAGAAAACCATATGTATTTTCCCTGTGTCCATTCAGCCTCCCTTCTCTGTCTCATGCAAATTTTAAAAAATATAGACAATCAAACAGAAAGGGTGCAGAATCTTCACACACTCCAAACTTTATTGGTTGTATGTGTGTTTACAGAGAACAATGAAAAAAATGGTTTGTGTAAGCATGGTTCTCTAACCTCCATACAAATAACTACACCAGTGAATTCAGACTACCTTAATGGCTTAGTCCTGACATTATGTAGATGTGGCCTTGGAGACCAGGGTTCGAATCCGTGCTTGCACCAGTGGTCTGCAAGAACTAAAATATGGTCTACGGACTCACCATTATTACACCGTTGCAACGAGAGCGACTGGTCTCGTGAAACTGTCTTACAGTGCCAGAAACTAGAGCTGATGTGGTCTATCCAACGCAATTTTCTAAATCGGCACCCCAAATAACAAAACTGAATCTAAAGTTGACCAAAAACTGATTCGTAACCCTTTTGGTACTAATGTTGGAGAATGGTCCCTAGACAAAAAAGGTTTGGGAACCATTGCCATATATTCTTTATACCATGCCATGTCCCAGAAAAACTACCAGAGCTCTGTCACTTATCACAATTGCTACAATCACATTCACTGGGTTGTTGTAGGTTTTTTCGGGCTATATGGCCATGGTCTAGAGGCATTCTCTCCTGACGTTTCGCCTGCATCTATAGCAAGCATCTTCAGAGGTAGTGAGGTCTGTTACCAGTATTAAAAAACTCTAAAATTACAACAGCACAACAACAGAGAGGAAACAAACAAGGACATCTAATCACCTCTCAACAAAAGTTTGCTCTAGGCACTGTCAGGCCATTATATGCTAATCAAGGTGGTCAGTTGAAACATTCACACTTAGCTCCAGCAGACAAGAGTCCTTTGTCTCACCCTGGTCATTCCACAGATATATAAACCCTTTTTCCTAGTTCCAACAGACCTCACTACCTCTGAGGATGCTTGCCATAGATGCAGGCGAAACGTCAGGAGAGAATGCCTCTAGACCATGGCCATATAGCCCCCCCCCCCCCAAAAAAAAAAACTTACAACAACCCAGTAATTCCGGCCATGAAAGCCTTCACATTCGCTATAATCATATATTTCTGTTTAATATTCTAGGGACAACTATAAGTAGATCCTAGTCTTCCATTTTTCCCCTATGAAATGCAACAATAAATATTATGCATTAAGACAACTATTTTTATTCTGAATGCTTTTTATGACACAGTACTTGCCTGATTTTAAGCAGAACCCCCATTTTCCATGTTGACTGAAACTGGAGGTTGTGGAGCACCATTCGCCACCCTGGAACATTTCATTCTGTATGCAATCATGATGCCATGTCTTGTTAAACAGGAAGGGAAACTCACAAGGTTTTCCATAGGAGTTTCCATCCCTGGTGTAAATTTCTAAAGGAAAAACAATAAAAAACAGTTTTAATATTTGCAAAAGAGTTTTTGTGAGATGTATATGTGTGCTGTTTGGTGTCGGCTGTGCCAAATGGGGGTTGCAAAAACATGCAGGTCAGATACTGGATCCCCTGCATTAAGGAAAGGCTATGGGGTTCCTAGTTAGGTGGTTCTGCCATGCTCTGCAGGGGAAAAACCTGCTTTAGCAGTAGCACTATAGGTGACTTTAGGCTTGTCCTCTTAATAAATCCTCTAAAGCAGAGAATGATTTTGTTTGTTTCTAGGACTGTTGGACATATAATCTTCCTTTCTCAATGACTCTGCCTTATCATGCTTTTAACATCATTGTAGTTCTAAATAATTGATACTAGTGCAAATAGTGGAAGCTGAATTGTCTTGTTTGTTGTGGCTTTCTGGAGTAATGTCTGGCATAGAGCGTCACATGTATTGATCGTATCTGGGGGGTTTTCTGTTTTGAAAAATATGTAAATCAATATACAGCAAAACAGACAGCACATCTGTGCCAAAACTGAAACTGAAAATACATCTAGCCAGAAAGAGAAACCACTGAAGATGATAAAGGAAATCAGGCAAGCTGATGAAATGAAATTGCAGTTTTCAAGCCTGCATTTTTTTTCTGTTGGCTCCAATCTAGGTTAACAGGACTGACCAGTCAATTTTATGTGTTCCTCCAGCCAGCTTGATTGTTTCAGTGTATGTTTGCTTTCTACAAAGCAAATAAGAGCTCTCCTTTAAGGGTTTTTTTGCAGGCTATATATGTAAAATGGTAGGACATACCAAAACGATTGTGATGTTTTAAAGAAACCTGTTTTAAATTGGGCTTAATTGGTCACTGTTGTCCAGCAATGAAAATACATTTATGAAACTAGACTACAGTGTCACCAATCCCATTATGGATGAAAATATCCTGAGGCCACCTGGAGATTATAGCCTTTATCAGCCAGAACAATTCAATCGATACTATATAGCTGCTGCACTCTTGGAATCCTGTTTTTGGATTCAATAACAACGGTTGTTATTATGACTGCATAAAGCACTCATATGTAGATGCTATACAAAAATGTTAAAAAGCAGCAATAGTTACCATACAAAAGCAAGGGGAATGAGGAAAGGAATGGGAAAAATCTAGGAATTAGTTCTTCATAGCTCCATAACATAAAAGATATACATGCTTAGCTGTGGGACATGGATCTCATCAACCAAATTTCCCAACAGAGGAAAAACAAAAGACAGCTTGGGATAATTTTCATGTTTGTCTTCTCAGACATACCTATTGTTTTCCTCAAAGAACCACGAATTAACAGAGTTTGTTCTGTAAAATGTAGTAAAACTATGTACAGCCAGACAGGAAGTAAATTACTAGGGTTCCCTGACCACAACATGGTGTAGTGGTTTAAGTGTTGGACTATGACTCCAGAAACCAGGGTTAAATTCAGCCATGGAAACCCACTGAGTGACTTTGGACAAGTCAATTAGGCCCCTTCCACACTGCCCTATATCCCAGGGTCTGATCACAGAGTATCAGCCTACCCCAGATTATCTGGCAATGTAGACTAATATAATCCAGTTCAAAGCAGATAATCTAGAATCAGATTCTAGGATATAGGGCAGTGTAGATCCAGCCATACTTTCAGCCTCAGAAAATCCCATAATAGATTCAGCATAAATCAGAAATAACTTGAAGCCACACAACAACAATGAAGTTAGATAGGGGCAGGGTGGGATGTAACATAAGATCCTACTATTTGGCACAGTTTAACATTTTCATAATTCCTTACACTTATAGATATACATGAAGTATCGCTCCAAAAGGACCTGCTATATATGGAAAACTGCATTTGGAAAGTTTTGTGGGTGTTTTTTTTTAAAAAACCGCAACCTATGGTCTGCTATTATACTCCTGTTGTTATGTGCCTCGAAGTTTACTTTATGTGTCCTTTGTGGGAGGGGAAATTTGCCATTGCCTTCTTCTGAAGTTGAGACAGTATGATTTCCCCAAGATCACCCAGTGGATTTCCATGACTGAGTGGGAATTCAAACTCTACTCTCCCAGGGCTGTAACCTAAGGATCCTTCCACACAGCCCTATATCCCAGAATATCAAGGCAGAAAATCCCACATTATCTTAGTGTGGACTCAGATAACCCAGTTCAAAGGAAATATTGTGGGATTTTCTACCTTGATATTCTGGGATATAGGGCTGCGTGGAAGGGCCCCTTGACTCAGAACTACAATAACATTTCACCACAACTTTTAAAAAAACTTCAGCCAATGATCCAGAGTTAATATCTAGTCCTGCAATTAACTACAAAGACTGTCATTTCCTCTTTACATTTGCTCTTTTGCTCAGAATTAAAGATACAGATCTGGATAACAGCTTAATTTAAAATTTTACAAACTAAGGGCCAAACCACGGCTTCCTGATCCCCAAACTGTAAATGGAAAGTAGCATAAATTATATAGCTGCTACTAGTCATTCAGTCTGCAATGCCCATTTGTGGCTTCATTTAACCTAATTGTCATACTTTTGTGTAGTTCAAGCATATTGCTCACATTTGAATCATGATCAAGCGTTTTCAAAAAACTTTGAAGGCTGCACAACATTTTATTATACTATTTGTATTAATTCTACTGAAATGAAGTCAGAACTGTTGGTTTGATTGCTATTTGGAGAATTAGGAAGTTTTAAACATTGACTGATGCATGTGTGTCCCTTCAAGTTACCAGTTGACTTATGACAACCCCATGGATTTCATATGGGTTGTCATACATCAACAGGCAACTTGAATTCCTGTTGGATTCCTTTCTTAGGCCCCTTCTACACTGCCATATAAAATTCAGATTATCTGCTTTAAATTGGATTATATGGCAATATAGGCTCATATAATCCGGTTCAAAGCAGATAATGTGGATTATTTGATATGATAATCTGGATTATATGGAATCATAGAATAATAAAGTTGGAAGAGACCTCATGGGTCATCCAGTCCAACCCCCTGCCAAGAAACAGGTAAACTGCATTCAAAGCATCCCCGACAGATAGCCACCCAGCCTTTCTTTAAAAGCCTCTAAAGAAGGAGCCTCCACCACACTCCGGGGCAGAAAGTTCCTCTGCTGAACAGCTCTCACACTCAGGAAGGTCTTCCTAATGTTCATATGGCAGTGTAGAAGGAGCCTTAGTTTTCAAGACCAGGCGGGATCTGATTCCTCTAGTTTTAATCTGATGAATTAATGTGATGAAGTCTATCACATTTTCTCAAGTTTTCTGACAGAATAGATCTTTCCTTATGATACTTAATGTCATATTGTACTGTTGTTAGTTGCACAATATTTTTGTATTTACATATTTACTTTTGATTTATTTACTCCAATAACTTATATCGTTTGGAGAGTTGCAAGAAAAATAGAATAAAATAACTGTATCAAAATATACATTTGGAAGTAAACAGTGGCATAAATTTTCAGGGGGAATTCACTCCAGCAGCACAAGTTACTTTTTAAAAAATCCACAAATCGAGAGTCTAGATATTTAGGATAAGTAAAAAGAATTTCTCAGGACTTCACATTCCAGTGGTGAGTAAGGTCAAAGGTTGTACCAAAAATACCAGCCTATTTTGATTCAATGCACTTATTCTTAGTAACTATGCACTAGAGAAAAGTACTTCCAACTTTTTAAGATTGGAAACAGCCCTGCAGGACAGCTTGAAAACTACCAAACTATGATATCATGAGGAAAGGATTGTGATCCTCCAAGGAATACCAGACAGCTGTGTTTGGTCCCAGGAGGGCAGTCTTCAATCCAAGTCTATGGTTCCCTAAACCATTTGAATGTCTGAATGTAAATCATATGTCATAATTAATTAGCTTGGCAATTTAAAAAAATCCCTAAATGTGACGTATTAAAATATGGGATACTTGTATTCCCACTGCAGTCTTTTGTCATGGTACTACACATTACTACACATTATCTGAGCCTCACCTGAGATGGTTCACCTTAGTTGGAAATGACTTGAAGACACACAACAACTGACAGAAGCAGAGCCAAATTAAACTATTTGATTTAATGATTTCTAGACCTTTCATTCAAAACATTGTTTCACAAACAATCTATTCTATCTTTTTTTTAAATCATAATAATGTGCAGATTGTGAGCTCTTCTGCAAACTATGTCTCTGTCTTTTAAGCCTCTCCCTTTCAGTGGAATCTTAGAATCACAGAGTCATAGAATCATAGAATTGGAAGAGACCTTGTGGGCCATCCAGTCCAACCCACTGCCAAGAAGCAGGAAAATTACATTCAAAGCACCCCCGACAAATCGCCATCCAGCCTCTACTTGATCTTCCCTCACACTATTCCAGAAAGGGGCCTTTTTTCCGAGAGGCATGTGGCTGGTGACAGTTCATTCATGTCTTTATGCATTGGCTTGTTGAAGATTTGTTGGGCTGTATGGCCATGTTCTACAAGCATTCTCTACTGATGTTTCACCTGCATCTATGCCAGGCATCCTCAGAGGTTGTGAGACCTCACAATCTCTGAGGATGCCTGCCATAGATGCAGGCAAAACATCAGGAGAGAATGCTTCCAGAACATGGCCATACAGCCCAAAAAACCGACAACAACCCAGTAATTCTGGCCATGAAAGCCTTCGACAATACATCTTTATGCATTCTCTGAATCTTAGTCTATCTTATGACTTTGGCCCACTACATAAATTGTCTTAGTTAAAGTGAAGTCCTGGGTTGGCTTCAGTGCAACCCAAATGTTCTTACAGCACAAATACATTCAACAGTGCCATGAAAAAGGTTCCTTTGAATGTGAATAATTGTTAAGGAGTCCTTACTTCTAAATGCTTTACAAGTTACATATTTATTTATTTATTTATTTACTTTGCTTATATACCACTGTATCTCAAGCCCGAAGGCGACTCACAGCGGTTCACAAACAGTAAAAACAGTAGAAACAGCAGTGGTTACATACAACATATCTGCTCCTCTATTTAGTTAATAAAATATTTCTGTTCTCTAGGTAAAATAAATGCTGCAAAGAAAATACTTACCATGGTATGGAAGCTTACAGATTACATCACTGGAATTGTTCCTTCTCCATGCATCGGAAGTGTCTACACTCACAGTCAAAACCCCATTCTTTAAAATCAGTTTGTTCTGAGATGCAGAATATACGGAGGCATCAGAGCATCGCCACCAAAGTGTAATGTCTGAATCACAATCCACTATTTTCAAGGGTTCCTTGGATTTGGTGGTATCTATTCCAAGGCACTTTTGGGATCCCAAGTTAAAAAGGCGATGTTGGGAGACCCATGTCCATAAGGTCTCTTTTGTCTCTTGGCAGTCTTCAGCTGTAACTTGCTGGTTTTTGACCTGGATGCACTTGTTGGCTTTTTCATGGCGTATGGTGAAAGTGTTGTCATCTTTTGGGACAAAAAAAAAAGACATGTGTTTTGTTATTCATCTGTGAGAATGAGATATAAGATTATAGTGGAGCCATGTTTTAGAGTGCTACAAAGAAACACAGGGAGCTGTCCTATACTAAATCGGACAATCGATTTGCCTCTCCCAGTTTTGTCAACATTGAGTGCTTGTAGCTATCCAACGCCCCTTCTACATTGCCATAGAATCCAGATTATCATATCAGATAATCCCCATTAAGTGCTTTGAAGTGGGTTATATGAGGCTACACTGTCATATAATCCCATTCAAAACAGATCGATTTGTAGAAGGGCTCAAGAAGGTCCTCTCATATGTATTCAATAAAGCTGCTTGTGGTGATTTTAAGACTAAGGGAAAACCTTCTCCAAGGAAATCACAACTTAGCCTGGCTCATATCAAATAATACAATCTTCAGAAAGTCTCAACTCAAGCCATACAGGGTTTTATAGGTCATACCTAGTATTGTCTTCTGAATTATTCCCAAAAATGGACTGGTTACCAGTTAAGATGTAAAAAACAGGGGTGTTGTGTGTTTTCTGTAATCAACTCCAGTCAAGAATTTGGACCCATCATTTTTGACTCACTGTCGTTTCTGAATAGTTTCTAAATAGACCAGTATGTGGAGTGAATTCAAAGTATAGTGTTTCACCATGGTCACATCTCCCAGAATTGAACCACCAGTTTAAACAATGCAGATCCACTCTTGACCTCCTTTTGAACCTGAGCATCTAAGCATAAAGTCCGGAGTCCAGGAGTACATGCAAGCTGCAAATCTGGGATTTCACAGGGAATGTAATCCCATCTGCCAGAGGCTGAACTTCTATGGTATTTCTGGATGTGCCTTTGAATTACCTCTACCTTGTCTAGATTATACTCACCTGGATCTTTAATGACAGGAAACTCTGGTTGAGCACCAAAATGGGAAAATGAAAAGGAAGATTAGATGAAAGGGAGGGATAGAATAGGATGATGAGAATCCCAAAGGTCCAAACACCTTTTCAAAATATGCTCAACAGTGCTGGAGAGTTCGGCAACCTATTTAAAAGTTAATAGAGTCATCCCTGGAGACTTCCAGAAGAAGCAAGTAACCTTTTAGGGGGACAGAAAAAGTGGTATGGGAAGCCAGGAGGTGTTGCAAGTCACAAAAACAGCCATGGCTCTGCATATGTTTTGCACGCACTGCAGTTTGCTTGCCCTGATATATATACTCGCCCCTTTGTATCACTGGACTCTGATTGCAGGGCTTGAAAATAGGATATTCAAAAATAAATTCCCAAATGTATACCTTTGATTTGTCCCAGTTAGCTCCAGAAAGTCTCGCTGAAATGGAAGTCAAGTTTATTGGAGAAGGATATGATATAATTTGGGGTACCAGAGAAAAGAACCCTGGCTTGATTTTTTAAACTTATTGATATCTATTGACTTGTATGGAAGCAACCTTGAGATGACTGTGTTGTTGAAGGCTTTCATGGCTGGAATCACTGGGTTGCTGTGAGTTTTCAGAGCTGTATGGCCATGTTCCCGAAGCATTCTCTCCTGACGTTTCACCCACATCTATGTCATGCATCTTTAGAGGTTGTGAGGTCTGTTGGAACCTAGGCAAGTGGGGTTTATATATCTGTGGAATATCCAGGGTGGGAGAAAGAGCTCTTGTCTGTTTGAGACAAGTGTGACTGTTGTAACTGGCCAGCTTGATTAGCATTGAATGGCTTTGTAGCTTCAAAGCCTGGCTGTTTCTACCGGGGGAATTCTTTGTTAGTAGGTGTTACTGGCCCTGATTGTTTCCTGTCTGGAATTCCCCCTTTTTCTGAGTGTTCTTTTATTTACTGGTCTCACAACAGACCTCACAACCTCTGAGAATGCCTGTCATAGATGTGGGCAAAATGTCAGGAGAGAATGCTTCTGGAACATGGCCATACAGTCCAGAAAACTCACAGCAACCTGAGATGACTAATTCTTTCTTCTGACTGTGCCATGTGTATTTGTGTATTACATTCTGTCCTAGCTAAATTAATAATATTTTTACAATGTTGAATAAATAGTGTTAGTAATTCTGTTAATGACAGCTATGAAATCATCTCAAACAGCAAAATAATTGGGACTTTAGATATTTACTCAGAATTTATTAGCCCAAGTGCTGGAGCTTTGTAAACAATGCTTTTCTAGCTAGAGAAAAGCATGTTTGTGCACTCCCAGCCCACTCAAGGCATATTCCCTGGAGCCATGCCTTCAGCTATTTGCGAGAATAAAACAATTGTTCTGTGTTTAATGCACTGAGCTGAAATGCACTATGCAAGTTCTATTTGATTTCTAAAATGTCATCACTGCTACAGCAGGCTGTCAAACTTTCAAATGGATAAATAAAACGATACTTCATAACAAACCATCACAGATAACTCTAAGAGAAAGATGTAAGATGGGTTTATTAACTTGGTAGAAAAGCATAGGTCTGAAACTTTATTGGTCTGGACATTCATGTGTTTCATTAGGACTATAATCTTTTTATTTCATGTAGGGCTTACATTACATGACCAATAAAATTGCTGTATTTTCTTTTGTAGCCAGCACAACAAAATCTTAATAGAGCAGAAAGGCTATTTTGCTATCAAAAAATAACAAACAACATAACTAATCTAGGTTTGTTTGTTTATAAAAGCATCTTCCAATGCATGAATGTCTTTTGGAAACAGCCAGAAATTGATTAAAATCATCTCCTTGTACACTATGTATTGTATAATGATTTGCTCTACTAATATTCTATAATGTAAAAGACAAGAAACAAAAACAGTTATAAGAGATACAATAAAGTAACTAGGACTCTTGAGGCTGGCAACATGCTCTGAAAAGACATTCATGGAAACTAGGAGCAGCAACTGAACAATTTATTTCAGGCAGTATACTATTTCCTCCAGTACAGTGGTTCACAACCATTTTTTTAAAACTAGGGTCCACTTTGACCAGGGACCACTCTCCAACATTAGTACCAAAAGGGTTACGAATCAGTTTTTGGTCAACTTTAGATTTGGCAAGGTTATTTGGGATACTGATTCAGAAAACCGCATTGGATAGACTACATCATCTCTAGTTTCTGATACAGAACATATGCTATCCAATAGTCGCCATCTACTCACCCACAGAAAACCATATTTAATAATCTAGAACTGCGGACCTTATTTTAGGTCTTGCAGTCCATTAGTGCATTTGGTATTCATTTTACCTCTGTTTCTCTCTGAAACTGAAGTCTAAGGAGTAGTATAGCAAAGAATAATGTGTTAACCCAATTGGTCACAACCAGTCTTTCTCATCTAGCTTGGTCACACTTTGACCAACAGTGAGAGCCTTTTGCAGAAAATTTATCTCCTGGGAGTAAATGAGGACAAGACTAAATTTTCTCTATTCTCTGAGCAAACCAAAATGTGTCATACCTGAACAGAGCTCCCTGTGGCTGTGTTAACAATTCAGCCTGGGAAATGTCATGCATATAGTGTTTTTTTTTTCAAGAGTGAATTAATTACAGGAAACACGTGATGCTACATGGTAGCAAAACACAAATGTATTCAACCACTGTAGCCGTTTGAAAGGAGGTAAACGTATTAATTTAGGGAGCTCTGGCATGGGCTGGTCCATGAGGTCACGAAGAGTCGGAAATGACTGAATGAATGAACAACAAACGTATTAATCCATTTCAGTATTGAAAATGTAAGAAAAGAAGCCAAGTGGCTCCTTTAAAAGGTGTCACACTGTCATTTTCTCCCTTTTGTTTTTATTGTGCTGTGTGATTTGGGGAGGGGGGCGGGAGTGAGTCTTCAGCAAGTGTGCAAATGAAGCATTTGAATGATAAGCTGTACTAAAAGAGACAATAAAAACCAAGTGCTTTAAATATTTTTTTAAAAGTCTCTCACCAAAGTCACCTACAAAAACCTAGAAGTCACTGCACAGAGGAACTGGTCCTTTAAAGGCTAAAGCCGGTTCCCAGAAGGAACAAAGCACATTGTTTTTACGATGCCTGCATGGAGGTAAACAATGGAGCTCCTGTGATGTGGCGACTTAATTCAAGAAGTGATTTGGAATCAGGAATGACAGAATAGTGAAACCAACAACTTTCAAAGGTCCTCTCCAAACTAGATGATAGGTAACAAGACAAGATGTAAGGAAGGAAAGGAGATAACTCTAAGGACAATTAAAATAACCCTATATGATAACATCTGTTATAATCTAAACCCTATAGGCGTGCAGCGTTGGTAGGTATGCTCACAGTGTTAATTATCTTCGTGGTGTTCTATTTGCGTCCTTTTCTTGGCATTTACCATGGCTAGGAAGATGAAACATAACTTAAGGGATCTCCAGCTAAATCAGTTCCACTCATCTTAGTGCAATATGGATGTGAAATTATTAATCGGACCACTTATCTCCAGATTAGGACAATATCTTTGTGGCTGAATCCACACTGCCAAATTATAGCAGTTTGATACCATATCAGCTGCCATAGATCAATTCTGTGGAATTCAAGGATTAGTAATTCAGTGAGATATTTGGCCTTCTCTGTCAGAGAGCTCTAGTGCCACAACAAACCACAAACCCCAAGATTACACAGGACAGACCACATAGAAGTTAAAATGATAATTTTGCAGTGCAGATGGGAAGTGTAGCATTTGAGACCAGAACTTGAAAAAGTTTTATACTGAATACGTCTTCCGCCCCAACAGCTTCTCCCTGCAAAACATTTAAATCTGTTTCTGCATCCCAGGACCCTTCCACACAACCCTATATCCCAGAATATCAAGGCACTGGAATAAATGGCAGTGTGGACTCAGATAACCCAATTCAAAGCAGCTATTGTGAGATTTTCTGCCTTGATATTCTGGGATACAGAGCTATGTGGAAGGGTCCTAACAGTGCTTACAGGAAATGATTCTGTTGTACAGTCAGTCTACATAAAACACAGAATCTACTGGAGATCCAGGTATTATGCTTTTCTATCTCTAACTCTACAAAGCCTTATGGCTTCTTCTTTAATTTTTTTCTTACTACTTATTCAAAAATTTTGTTACTATTAGTACAATCCCTTAGGCCCTTTCACACAGTTGAATAAAATCCCACATTTTCTGCTTTGAACAGGGATATATGGCAGTGTGGACTTAGAAAACCCAGTTCAAAGCAGACATTGTGAGATCTTCTGCCTTGATATTCTGGTTTATATGGCTGTGTGGAAGGGCCCTAAGGCAGGGAAAAATGGAAAGTTACACAATGCCTTTTCCTGAGTGTTAAGAACTGCTTGCTAGCACCCCTCCTTTCTAACTACAATAACCAGACTGCAAGTGCCATCAATGTACTGCCACTGATTTTGGCTTTATGTGCCCCATGCTTCTCAGGTTGTCTTTAAGGCCAGAGGAATAACTGCCTTATATAGGCCCTTTCCACACAGCTGAATAAAATCCCACGTTATCTGATTGGTGACAGTGTGGATTCAGGGCTCTTCCACACAGCCCTATATCCCAGAATATCAAGGCAGAAAATCCAACATTATCTGAGTGTGGACTCAGAAAACCCAGTTCAAAGCAGATGTTGTGGGATTTTCTACCTTGATATTCTGGGTTATATAGCTGTGTGGAAGGGCCCACAGTTCCCCAACACTTCTGCATAATACAGATTACTGCCATGGCAGCTGTGCATGGATATGTTGTCAGCTCTGAGCCAAGACAAGCCCTTGGAGGAAGCCCTCTGAGAATAGACGCAGCAAAGCTGGTCCCAGTGTCGGCAGCATTTGTGAAGACGATAAAGAGATAAAAGCCATGAAGTCATCAGGCTGCCTCTTCTATCTTCAAGTTGTAAATGAGTACCACTTTACTTAAGTACGCCCATCACAGAGAAGAGTCTTTTAAACATAAGAATAGGCAAAGTACAGACAAGTTGTCTTCAAACAACTTGTCTGTACTTTTAAGAGTTATGACTTCAAGTAATTGTTGCTAAGTATACAGAGGTTTGGCACCCTAGAATGTCTTTGTTGGGCTTCTTTTGGTTTCCCATCCCAGGACTATCGGCATTGTTTCTTTCTTTCTCATTCTCATACCACACCTGCTTTCCTATCAAGCTCTACCTGTTCTAGCATGCTGCAGTAGTCATTTCTTGCTAAAATTAAGTAAGTAACTGGTTTTCCTCTTTCTTAGCAGGTTGTGGCTGAGGTCCCAGTTTGCAATGTGCAAGTACCTGAGGCTTACAACTACACACAAAAGAAAGCTTGAATCAACCGTGGCAGTGAACTCCAAGTCCTGGGAGATATCTCTGAAAGGAAGGCTGGCTGTACTCCTGCAAATAATTCCTGGGAAAATATCTGGAAGATCATCAAGACTCCCTAAGGGAACCTGAGATAAATTCAAGTGATTGTCTTTGCAATCAGATATTATGTAGACTCTGGGACTGGGAAGATGAGTCAGATAAAGGACTGGTTTGGCAAATTTTACCAAGTGTTCTTGCACCTGAATTTTGCAGGTAGTTTAGCACTATGAAACAACTTAATTCTGCCATAAACTGCAGTGGGACTAGACACTTGAACTTTGCAACCACGAATGGCTACAGACTATACCCAAAAACATTATGCTTACAAACACTTTGTTGAAAAAGAAAACATGCAGATGAGGCCTTGGGGCGTGTCCACAAAGATTCACTCCACCAATTCAATCCTTCACTGCTAGTTCAAAGGTAGGAAACAGCTCCAGGTATCATGTTACCTGGTGTTTATATAGCCTTTCTTCATTTGAAGTACTCTGAACCTATTCTGTCAGATGGACCAGCAAGAGCAATGATGACACAATGGGTTAAAGCCTTGTGCCAGCTGAACTGTTGACCTGAAGATCAGCAGTACGAATCTGTGAGACAGGGTGAACTCCTGTCTGTCAGCTCCAGCTTTCCATGCAGGGACATAAGAGAAGCCTCCCACAGGATGGTAAAACATCTGAACATCCCCTGGGCAATGTCCTTGCAGACCACCAAATCTCTCACACAGAAGCTACTTGCAGTTTCTCAAGTTGCTTCTGATGCATAAATAAATAAATAAATAAATAAAATGGAACAGCAGGATTTGTTTACTCATGGAGTATCCTAGCAAATATAGAGCCCATCTACACTCACCATGTAACACAGATTCAAACCTGCATAGAAGTGGTTTTGCTGTGCAGATGATTGCATACAAAATCTTGGAAGCAATTTGAGGACCACATGGTGATTACAGAACCCACGGGGCACTAGTGCACATTAAGGGGTTTCTTTCGTGTGATTTTTTTGGGTATATGTTGTCTGGCTTCCACAATTTGAAGCTAGCTTCGAACTGCAGTAAATGGCCAGTGTGGATGTGGTCTTAGCCCTGCATCACAATGCTGCCATTGTGATGTGTGTGCATGTGAGAAAGAAGACATACTACAAGAAAGAGGTACCAGTTTACTAGGAGTGTTGTCTGAGGCTCAATACCACTGATTGTGCCATCTCCATAATCACATTGGTGATATGTGGAGACCCTATCATGTGAGTTGGAAAGCTTCAAAGCTGTCAGATAATTACCAATCTCTATGCACCCAATACACATATCTGTAGTAAAAGTAAAGGTTTCCCCTTGATATTAAGTCTAGTCGTGTCCAACTCTAGGGGGTGGTGCTTATCTCCATTTCTAAACTGACGAACCAGCGTTGTTCATAGACACCTCCTAGGTCATGTGGCTGGCATGACTGCATGGAACACTGTTACCCTCCCACCAAAGCAGTACCTATTGATCTACGCACATTTGCATGTTTTCAAACTGCTAGGTTGGCAGAAGCTAGGGCAACGGGAGCTCATCCCGTCCCACAGATTCGAAGTGCAGTTAAAGTGGTGTCAAACTGCATGAATTCTACAATGTAGATGCACCTGTCTACTTCCTCAGTTGCATGGCTGTGTGTGTGAGAGAGAGATACTTTGTGTGTAAGGCTGCATCTACAATGCAGAATGAATGTAGTTTACCCCCACTTGAACCGTCAGGGTTTGATGCTAAGGAATCATGGGAGTGGTAATTTTACCAGCTCTTGAGTCTCCTCTGCAAAAGAGTGATGGCGCCTCACCAAACTAGAACTCCCAAGATTCCATAGCATTGAGCCACAGCAGTTCAAGTTGTGCCAAACTGATTATTTCTACAGTGCAGATGCACCCTCAGTCAGAAGTGGGAGAAACTGCAAGCACATAGGAAGAGGTGTTTGTGTGCTTGCAGATGTTGTTCCCTGAAGGGCAACTAAGCAACCAACCACAGCCTGCCCCCATCCTGCTTCTCTGGTGGATCCAGGCCCTGCGTGGAAATCCCCTTCCTTCCTTCCTCGCCTCTCATGCCTTTCTTTTACATTAAATTGGCAGCCGGGGGCTGGAGGCTGGCCAGCCTTGGGCTCCCTGAGTCATGCTGCCCAAGGATTAGGTTACTGCGGCTCCTTGAAGCAGATAAACAAAGGGTGAAGGGGGTGGGGGAGATCTTCACACTGAGGAATGAATGCATTAGGCACCCCTTGAACTGCCATGGCTCAGTGCTATCAGATCCTTTGAGCTGTAGTTTGGCAAAGTCCTTAACCTTCTCTGCCCAAGAGTGCCTCTCCAAACAACTCTGGTGATTCCAAAGCCTTGAGCTATGGCAGTTCGAAGGGTGTCGAACTGTATCCATTCCACAATGTAGACAGAGGCTGCCTTACAGCTTGGAGTCACAGATCCCTCAAGTCTCTCAGAAGCAACGTCCTGCTCTTTACCTCCGCAGAACAAAAACCGAAAGCTCTTTTGGCGGCAGCTAATGGACTTAGATCCATGAAGGAGGGAGATGCTGATAGTTTGGCTCAAGAAGGGTCTACGCAGGTCAGAAGGGAAAGGCACTTATTTCAGGTGGCTCTGGCATGGAGTAGTAGACTTTAAAAAGGAAACCACAGAAACTTGTCAAGTCACTGTTCCCAACTGGGCTCTGCTCTAATGCAAGGGAAAGCTTCTCAAATTATTATTATTATTATTATTATTATTATTATTATTTGATGCATAACAAGATTAGTACACAACAAACAAAATCACTCTGCTAGCTTTTGTATCTGATCACATGTCAGACACTTCCCGAGTTTCTAGGACTGTGTGATGTATTAGCAAATAATGCGTTCAGATCTGAGTAGGGTGGCCTTTTGCAGCTGACAGATGGTAATTTTTTAATCAGTGTTGATTGTTTTTAAGTGCATGCCAAGGTCTTTAGGCATTGAACCCAATATAATAAAATGATAATAACATAACAATATATAATATATAACAACAGCAACAATTTTAGAATATAATAATAGATTAGAATATCTAATAACAAGAATTTAATATAATTTAATAATATCTAACAATAACCATTTCAAAATATAATTATAATAGATAACAATATTTAATAACAATAATTTTAAAATATAATTATAATTGATAATATCTAATAATTTAAAAAATATAATTATAATTGATAACAATATCTAATAACAATTTAAAAATTATAATAGATACCAATATCTAATAACAATAATTTTAAAACATACTTAAAATAATATCCAGCAATATCTAATAATTATAATTTTAAAATACAATTATAATAGCAAATAACAATATCTAGTAATAAGAACAATATTTTCAAAACATAATTACAATAATAGATAACAATACCTAGTAATAATAATTTTAAAATATAATTGTACTAATAAATAACAATATATAGTAATAAGAATAATTATATATATATATAGATAACAGTAGATAACATCTAATAATAATTTTAAAATATAATAATATATCATAATATAGTACAATGTATTACAACTATATGTAGTAATAATAACAGTAATTTTAAAATATATCATGTTGTTGAAGGCTTTTAAAATATATCAATTATAAAACAATATATTATTATTATTATTAACCTCACAACCTCCGAGGATGCTTGCCATAGATGCAGGTGAAACGTCAGGAGAGAATGCCTCTAGACCAGTGGTTCTCAACCTGGGGTCCCCAGATGTTTTTGGCCTACAACTCCCAGAAATCTCAGCCAGTTTACCAGCTGTTAGGATTTCTGGGAATTGAAGGCCAAAAACATCTGGGGACCCTAGGTTGAGAACCACTGCTCTAGACCATGGCCATATAGCCCGAAAAAACCTACAACAAGCTATTATTATTATTATTATTATTATTATTATTATTATTATTATTATAGCAGCAGCCTCCCCCTCAAGGGAAGCCCCCCCCCCTCCTTTTTCTTCTCCAGAGACAGAGGGGCTTTCTGCTCCTTGGAGACTTTTTGAAGGAAAAGCCAACTTTGGAGACTTCCCAGTTTCTTGAGGAAATGAAGAAGCTTCTGAAGCCTGGATTCCAGCAGAGCAGTAGTTCTCAACCTGGTACTTCCCAGGTGTTTTGGCCCACAACTCCCAGAAATCCCAGCCAGTTTACCAGCTGTTAGCATTTCTGGGAGTTGAAACATCTAGGCACCCAAATAGAAACCACTTGCTTTCTGCCCATGTGCCCCTTTTCATGAAGGGAATGGGAAGGGTGGCGCCAAAACAACACACTGAGGGGGCGCATGGGGAGGCCAAGGGGGGGGGGGGCAAGACATTCAAGTGTATGTTGTTGTCTGCTTCCTGCCCAATTGTCCCCTTCTAACCTCTCATAACTAGGAAACAAAGGGTGTGTCTACACGCCGTAGAATAGCATGCAGTTGGATACCACTTGAACTGCTTTGGTTCCATGCTATGGGATCCTGGGAGTTGCAGTTTAGCAGAGAAGGCTCAAGATGTTGTAGCCCTACTACTTCTCTGTTTGCACAGCAGTGAAAGTGGTCTTCTTTGCTCCCTCCCTCCTCTGCGGAGGCACCCCACGATCCCCAGAAGTAGCCAGGAAGCGCCCAAGGAGAGGCTGGCTTACCTGAAGAGGCTGCACCGCCCAGGAGGGTGGCCACCAGCCCCAGGCACAGGGCCACTCTGCAGGGGGAACTGAGCTTCCCAAGCGGCCGCCTCATCGCTCTGAGTCGCAATGGGGCCCCTTCGCTTGCAAGAGTGCCACTGCCGACTCCAAGTGGAGGGCAAGCCCTTAGCAGGCTCCGGGGAGCCAATGGGATCCGCCCCCGGCCGGACGCGTCATCTGTTGCCAGGAGGAGAGCGGCGCCTTCTTGAAAGACTCAGGAGCGCCTCGGTGTCTCTCTCTCTCTCTCTCTCCTCCTTGGAAGCGAAAGTAAACGTAACTCGGGCGGAGCTTCCTCCAGGGCTCCTTCTGCCGGGCAAAAGTCCCTCGAGGTGCAGAAAAACGAAGGGAGTTTGGCACCACGAGTACTACCATGACTCAAGGCTGTGGAACCCTGGGAGTTGTAGTTTTGCAAGGCCTGTAGCCAAGCCCCTCGCCAAGAGGATGGTGTAGGGGTTCAAACAACCCCCGAAATGTGTTGTCGAAGGCTTTCAGGGCCAAAATCACTGGGTTGCTGTGTATTTTTCGGGCTGTATGGTGGGGTTCAGAATGTTCTTTGATTGTAGGTGAACTATAAATCCCAGCAACTATAACTCCCAAAGGACCAAATCGATTTTTTTTTTTTTAGTGAAGGACATACATTGGGTTGTTAGGTGTCTTGTGTCCAAATTTGGTGTCAATTCGTCCAGCGGTTTTTGAGTTCTGTTAATCCCACAAACAAACATTACATTTTTATTTATATAGACTAGCCGTCCTCTGCCATGCATTGCTGTGGCCCAGTCTGTGTATATGTGTTTTGTGTGTGTGTATATCTGTGTTTGCGTATATATATATGTGTTTTTGTGCTTGCGTTGTAATGTATTTTTAATTTTTGGCTTTTTTAGTCTCTTCCGCTGTGTTTTGTACTGTTTTTATGAGTGATGGTCACTTGTTGGCCTGATAGGTGTATTGTGTCCAAGTTTGGTGTCAATTCGTCCAGTGGTTTTCGAGTTATGTTAATCCCACAAACAAACATTGCATTTTTATTTATATAGATTAAGGGGACATCAGTGAACACTGACATTGGCATTAATACAAAAGAGAAATCAATTTAGTCATGAAAATGACAATTCCAGCCAACTTGTTCCCAGGTCCCAACTTGTGCTATAATCTAGTCAATTCATTACACTATATAACAAAATTAGAAAAAAAAACTGTTTCTGGTTTGAAAGTGTTATTTCCTGTTTAACTGTGAAGTACTTGCGTACTTTGAAAGTAGTTTTTACACTCTAGAAATGTCATTTTTGTGGCTGCCACAAACTATGTTGAGTTGGTTGGGACTTGATGAAATATTACTTGAAAGACTAGAGCAAAATGTGCTACATGATGTCCCACAAAAACAAAGTTTTTGCAATTTGATAAAAAATTTCCCACATTTTTATGATAGAACCAATTGAGAAATGACATTTATAACCCAAGAACAAAAATCTTGTTACATAGTGTTTATTATTAGAGCAATACTGTTGTGTTGCTATGTGCCCTTCAGGTCATGTTTGATTTGGGATGAGATTTTTTGCATTAATTTCTTGGCCAGGCTTATACAGAGGAAGTTTGTCATTGCCGCCTTCTTCCAAGGCTGAGAGAGTGTGACTTGCCAAAGCCATTCAGTAAGGCTCAGTGATGAAACAGGGATTTGAGTCTTGGCCTCCTACTGCAGCATTGAAACCAACATACCGCTTTAAAATGCTGACTGCTATCTTTGTGTGTATGTGCCTTTCAATCATCTGTAGATTTATTGTGATCCCATGAGTTCAATAGGGTTTTCATAGGCAAGGAATAAGAGGTGGCTATGACAGTTCCTTTAGAATATAGCCTACAGCACCTGATATTCTTTGGTGGTCTCCCATCCAAGTACTAACTGGGTCTGATCCTGCTTAGCTTTCAGTTCAGATGCCTTTAAGATAGTGAGGCCTCTCTCTTATATAGCCAAAACCCAGGCTACTTTCCAAGGAGAAGGTTTCACAGGGTTGGGATTGGTAAAGCCCAAGGCTTCTAGAAGTACTAAAATAACTTAATTTATTGGTTATTTTTCAACCTAACCCAACCCACCCATCCACACGACAGTGCAGATTACAGGTGCATCTTTAGTAAAGAATTAATGCAGTTTGCTACATCTTTAACCACAAGGTTCAATGCTATGGGATCCTGTAAGTTATAGTTTTACAAGTTCTTGAACCTTTGCTGTCAAAGAGTGCTGGCAAATCACCAAATGATAACTCCCAGGATTCCATAGCATTAAGCCATGACAGTTAAAGTGGTATCAAACTGCATTATTTCTAAAGCGTAGTTGCACCCTAAGACTGTAGCATAGCTTCTGAAAATGGAGGTTAGAGTTCAAAAACAGGAAAGGGAGTGGAGATGGAACAGGAAAGGCTAGTTAGACTCATAAATAGGTGAGTTCCTTACTGTAAACATACCTTTGAAATTCCCACTGGTGTACACTCTAAACAGCATTATGTTTGTGAGAAATATGAAAAGGGCAGATCCTTTGTCATAATGAGCCCCAAAAGACTGTTTTTAGTTTAAGTAGTTTTCACAAGTAACATGGCAGCAGTAGGGTTGAAAGTGTATTGGAGGACCAGATGCCAATGTCTTGTGTGTTTGTGTTAGGCAAGCCTAGTGCATCATCTGCTAACAAGGTTGCATCATGCCTTCCAATGTGATAGTAACCATTCGAGGCCAGTTGCTGCTGGTGTCAATAATTTGGAAGGGAAATAATAATAATAATAATAATAATAATAATAATAATAATCCAAGACTCTGCAAGGATCGCATACTCAGCTGCTACAAGAAGATTGTGCAGATGGACTATAAGCAGAAGCATAATACCAATTCTCAGATGATCCATTGGAACTTGTGCCACAAATACCATCTGCCTGTGATAAAGAACTGGTGGGATCACAAGCCTGAAAAGGTTACGGAAAATGAACACATCAAACTATTCTGGGACTTCCGAATTCAGACTGACAGAATTTTGGAGCACAATATTCCTGACCTCATGATCGTAAGGGGGGGGGGGGGGAGTATGGATCATCGATGTTGCACTCCCAGGTGACAGCAGAATTGATGAGAAGCAACTGGAAAAGCATACACGATATGAGAATTTAAAGACAGAACTGCAAAGACTCTGGCACAAGCCAGTAAATGTGGTCCCAGTGGTGATCGGCACACCGGGTGCAGTGCCTAAAGACCTTGGCCTGCACTTAAAAACAAGAGGTGCTGACAAAATTACCATCTGTCAATTGCAAAAGCCCACCCTACTTGGATCTGCATGCATTATTAGCTGATACATCACACAGTCCTAGACACTTGGGAAGTGTCTGTTGTGTGACCAAATCCAACAGCCAGCATAGTGATCTTGTTTGCTGTGTACTAATCTTGTTATGTATCCAATAATAATAATAACAACAATAATAACAACAACAATAATAACAATAATAATATTTCTTACTCGCCTCTCTTCATGGCTTGATTAGCCATCCTTCACTTTTACATTTTGCAAACCTGATGAACGTACAATACCCTGTTCTAGTTTGTTTTGTACCAGTTTTCAGCCCCAAATACAATCCACTACACAGACAAATCAGGCCATGATTGTTCGGTTAATTGATTCATCAACTAAAGATGTCTTTAATTGCATTAATTACTAATAAGAAGTTCTTCATCTTAAAACATAATTGGCTGGATCTTGACTAAACTAGTTGCACTCCATTCCCATTGAAATTAATAGGCCAGAACCTAACCTCAGCTTGGGAGTCTGCTCAACCATGGAAAACCTCCCAAAAGGCCAAATTAAACTCCTTCAGACTCAGAGGAAGACAATGGTAAACCCTTTCTAAATCTTGCCAAAAAAACCAAAAACAAAAAAACCTTGGGATAGCATTGCTTTAGGGTCACCATAAGTTGGAAACTCCTAAATTACATGTAACAACAACAACAAACCTCAGATTACAAGCCTGGACCCAACCCAGTTTATCTCAAGTTCCAAACATTTTGAAATGCTCCATAAGCAGCCTGGTACTCCAATATTCCAGATAAAATGGCCTGTGATTTTCTTTTATTGTAAGATGGAAAAGAAAAATCCAATAATGAGGTCTGTGTACATAATAGGACAAACATTCTGCTCTAAAGGGGCTCATAATAAGATATAAACCCGGAAAAAAGCAATTTGCAATGAGATAAAATTACATTAGGTGGGATTGTGAGACAGAAGCCTTGTTTACAGTACGCGCAGAAAAAATATTAAATATGTCTGAGCAACAAGATGGCCATTTTCTGGCAAAACAGAATTGAAATAACTATTGTGAAACAGATAAGAACAGAGCAAGCAATTTAAGCTGAAAGTAAGCATGTAGATTTCTAGAGAATATTTTCATAGTGCAAGCACAAATGTTTGATAATGATACCTATTCGTAAACGTGCCCCATTTCCTTGTCATTTTTACCCTTCAGAAAAAATACAGATAGAGTAGTATCTTTGATTGATATTGACAGGAGCTGTAGTCAAATCTGTTTTGGATCATGGTGAACTAAAACATTCCTGATATAGCTGATCAGCATCACAGATACTCCTCAGGCCCCATTTACACTGCCATATTATGTAGTTTGTAGCAGTGTTGTATGTCAGTGTATAATGGGCCTTAGTAGCTATAGGGTATGAAATGGATGGGGTGGAGATGGGAAAATGGCAGTGGATGGATGGAGACGTAATGGGAAAAAAGGACTTTCTATCCATCTTTTGGACACGGAAAGTTGTACACTGTATAATGCATTTGTATTCATTTGCATCCACGTGGCACATATGTTCTACCCAAAAAACTAACTTATAGGCAAATTTGTGTAAGCAAGCTGACAATTTGAATAACCTCAAAGATTTACAATTACAGAAAATTAAGCAAATGTGTGCACACACAATTTTACCAAGAACTAGATTATAATTAACAAGAAAATCTAATTTGAGGGGGGAAACACTTGAGCATATTTCCCTTCAAGTGCAAAAAACTTTTCCAAGAAATGAACTAAAGGTCCGCTATGATGGAAGAGAGGCAGTCCCATAACATTTCTGTGATAAAGAAGGATGTTTAGTTAAGCAGATACAGTTGGCCTTCTGTATCTATGGATTTCAGCACCCATGGTTTGAACACTATGCTATCATATATAATGGGACTTGACAATCCATGGATTTTAGTATCCATGGTGGGTCCTACATCCAAACCCCATTCAAGTGGATACAACTCACAGTGCCAGTAGTTAAAAGTGTCTTTGATGCACTTAATGTCTCAGGCTCCATCTACACTGTCTACACTTTCTGAATCCAAATTAGCTTCTTTGAACTCCGCCTCCAGACGCCGAAAATGAAAAGGGGATTTACTTTGTGTTGTATGTTGTTATTCATTGTGTAAAAGGCATTGAATGCTTGCCTTATATGTGTACTGTAATTTGCTCTGAGTCCCTCTAGGGAGTTAAAGCAGATTATAAATAAAGTGTATTATTAGTATTATTAGTGTAGACTCATATAATCCAGTTCAAAGCAGATAATATGGATTCAGAGATTGGATTATATGGCAATGTAGATCCAGCCACAGAATCTCTCAACTCACATGGTTAAGAGCTAAGGCCTCTTCTATACTACCATATAAAATCCATATTATCTGTTTGAACTGGATTATGTGTTAGTGTAGACACATAATCTAGTTCAAAGCAGATAAAAAATAGTTTCCTTTATAAGATGAGTTTTGGAGAGTGCTCACTCATTCTGGAAAGGGGCTGTATGTGGCCCCACATTCCTTTCTGGTTCCCTGACTCCCCCCAAAGACCTGCCCCAAGAATACAATGACATTGTAAAAATGGGTAGTTATTTTGCCCTCAAACCATAAAAAATGCTTCCTTCCAACCATGAAGCCAACAAGCAATGATGCCAAAATGGTAGAAAATGAAATCAGAAGTCATGTTAGAGCAGTTACAACTTTGGTTTAGTGCAATTATTTAACCGTTATCCGGGTGTGAAAAATGGCTCTCATCCTTGGTGCAACTGCCCACCCGTACTCTAGCACAGGGCAACCTGTGTCGAAGGATGCCAAAATGCAGATCCACAATCAAAGTGGTAGATGTTATGCCATGCACCTCGTGGTGAAACTAGGGTTGATTAATTTAGAAAATCTCCCTTGAAGATCTTCTAGATTATATTGCAATTGTTTATAAGCACATAAATGTGTTTCCAAACAAACAGGCACCAAAATTGAGCATGATTTTTGCCAAAATCAACATGTAATTGGCATGCTTGCCTGATGTTGCTACTTAGAAAAGGGAGGGTGGAGAACAGAGGTCTAGTGAAGAATCCAGCTACCTTTCTTGGGTCCTTGCAGGACCTGCTCTTCAAGTCATGCACCACACAACATAGTGCAGAGATAAGCAACCTCATTACATATTCCATAAGGCTCAGCCAGGATAGTCATTGATCAGAGTTGCTGGAAGCTGCAATCTGTAATTTGGAGAATGCAGCTGTTTTGCTGGACCTTTCAGGATGAGAGGGACCTCACATATTTCCTGTAAGTCTTAAGATGATAGCTCATGTTGTGTGGGGAATCCAGGCAAACCTAAAATGGTTTCTATTTGCCACATCTTCCAAAAATGATTGCCAGAACCCACTGTAAGTAATAAATTAGTATAATGTTCAGCACATTCTCAGGAACATTATCTTACAAAAGTTTTAATGAGTAATTAAAGCTTTTAAGGAGCCATTGCTCCTTATGAGAGTGGATAGGAACTCTAGTTTGATCTTTGATATGTTTTAAATGGTTTTATATTGTTTGACTTATTATTTTGATAGAATCTTTTAATTGTATTTTAATCTTATTGTTATGCTTTCAGCTAATTCTATTTCATTGTTTGTGAGCTGTATTTGGTCCCACACCAGATGAAGGCAGTATACAAATGCATTAACTAAATAAGTTGTTGTTGCTGTTGTTGTTTTTGCAATTAAGTTCAAGCTGGAACCTGGCACTGAAAATGAGATTTCCTGGATTGAGCCCTGGTTTGCATTAAGCCTTCTATTTCATCTCTGTTTTGCCTAGTCTCATTTCACCCCAGTCCATCAGTGTTGGCAATATTATTAAAGTTCAATGTGCTGGTCAGAGTGGGAGGTAGAGTCACATCCTTTTCCCTTTGATAACTTAAAGTAATTGGGCCACTCTGTCATCCCTGATAGCTGTTGTCAGACACTACTAGAAGCTCAACAGAGATAGCAACAGAAAAGTGCATCTGATGAAAGGAAAAGATAAAAAAATGAAGTTTGAAGAACCAAGCATAGTCCTACAAGGTTATTTGTTATTTATTTATCGTGTCAGAAGCAAATTGAGAATACAGTTATAATGTATAAAAAAAAAACCCCACAAAGTTAAAGACTTGGAATTATACTAGATTTCCTTTAACCAGAAGCTGACCACTTCGAGTGCCTCTGATGTCACTGTGAGAAGGTCCTCCATTGTGCATGTGGCAGGGATCAGACCACATTGTAGTAAGCGATCTGTGGTTTGCTCTTATCCACACTTGCATGTTGTGGATGCCACTTTGTAGCCCCATTTCTTAAGATGGTAGTCTGTTCAGCATCTTCCAAGTTGCCCAATCTTTTGTGTGCCCAGGAGGGAGTTTCTCATCCGCCACAGATTGAGGTTCTGGGTTTTAGCCTGCCAGTTTTGGACTCTTGTTTGCTGAGGTGCTTGCTGGATCTTAGAAAGCTCTTTCTTGATTTAAGATGTTGGCTTGCTGGCTGATATCCAAACAGTGGATGTGCTGGAGATGTCACTGCTTTGGTCCTTTCATTACTGGATGCTACTTCCCGGCGGATGTCAGGTGATGCAATACCAGCCCAACCATATAATTTCTCCAGTGGTGTAGGACGTAGACATCCTGTGATCATGTGGCATCTCTCATTAAGAGCAACATCCACTGTTTTAGCGTGATGAGATTTATTCCACGCTGGGCATGCGTATTCAGCAGCAGAGTGGCAAAGCACATGGGCAGATGTCTTCATTGTATCTGGTCGTGATCCCCAGGTTGTGTCAGTCAACTTTCATATAATATTATTTCTTACAAAGTAATTGGAAGCAATTGGTTATTCTTTCTGTCCCACACATAATGTTTTCCAACATATTTTGCCTAACCTAAACTCAGAGCTTGAATGTGTGGAGTTACAGGTAACATACTTGCCTGCAACAAGTTACTTTGGAAGTGATTACAAAGGCATAAAGTTACATTCTATAAGTAATGCAGTGATTGGAAACAAAAGTAGTTTTCGTACACAAAATATTTTCTAGTTAATTTTTAAATCCTAAAGGCACTTTGGGTGATTTTACAAGTATTTTTAAATAGGATTTTCATCTTTTTCTTATTGATTGTAAGCTTTTGTCACCAATGTAAAGCATCAAATGACACAATGAATAACTAAATGTTTTTAAACATTGAAACAAGCAATCACAATGTGTAAGTTTTTAATGAATACTTGGAATTAGTGATTTTACTAAGTAATTTTCTTCTTGGGACTACCTGTATACTACAACAAATCAGAAACCAATTGAGATAAATAATTATATCTATTTCCTTTTCATTATGGAGTTCATCAGCTCGGTTGAGTATATTTTTCTCTGCAATTGACTGCAGCACGAACAAAGGATGGAATTTAAATCCACATCTATTATGTTTAGAGCAACAAACTGGGCAAAATATTATTTATTTTACAACAAATCAGCTCAAATTCAGACCCTAGGCTAGAAAAATATAAAGGCTGTGATTCTCTCCTAGTCTCACCCAATCACAGAGCACAAAAATCAATTCTGAATTAATTCATTGGATTTGAACACTGTGCTTATTTAAACTGTGGCTGACAAATTGGTCCTAACAACAGATGACTGTGTTTTGCGGCTGAGGATTCAAGAGTTATGTTTTTGTAATGTTAACCAAGCAATGCAAATAATGTAATACTGTATGTGTGTGTGTGTGTATATATATATATATATATACACACACACACACAAATACATATATATATATACAAATACATATTTGAGTTTTAAACTAATTTTAACCCTGAGAATATGGAGCATGGAGATAAGCCTTTCTATATTATATGAGACTACAATACAAGGTTAAGGGTAATAACTGTGTGTGTAATTCAAAGCATTGTTTCTGAAAGAATTACAATTATTTTCAGAATGAGGTGCACATTTCTGAAATAATCACTTGTGAATTGCTGACAGCCTCTTCTTGTACCCATTTCTGAAATAATCCCTTGCCCTGAAAGTTAAACAAAACATCTCTCATCTTTAGAAATGAAATGCCATCATCCTCTTGAATTTAATCATTCATGATTCATCAGAAAACAAAGACTGCAAACAAATCATATCATCTGCAGAGAATTATTGTGAGACATATTTGTGTATCCCACACGTAACCAATTTTTACTTGTTTTTTATCTTAGGGTGCATCGAATACATGCAGTTGACACTACTGTAACTGTTGTGGCTTTATGCTGTGTAATTCTGGGAATTGTAGTTTGGTGAGGGACCAGCATTCTTTGGCAGAGAAGGCTAAAGACCATGTAAAACTACAACTCCCATTATCCCGTCATTCTAGAGTACACCTAGAATGTTCTAGAGTTCTAGTGTATTTTATTATGTGGCAATGAAGGAGTTTCATGGAAGCTGTTAACACGCTTAGACTGACATAAAGAAAAAAATTCTAGATGTTGCTCAGTTGTTCTGACTTACCCAGCTTAATAAAACTCTGGAAGAAATCAGCTTTGCCCAATCTGATGCCCTCCAGTTTTGTTTGATTGTCCAGTACATTAGGAGGCAAGGGATTATGAAAATCAAAGTACACATCATTGCCATCTTCGCAATCCCATAATCAAGTCCTAGATATACATGACCAAAACCTGCAAGTTTACAGATGGAAGGGAGCATTCACACTGTAGAAATAATACAGTTTGACACTATTTGAACTGCCACCCAATCCTGGGAGTTGTACTTTGATGAGGCACCAATGTCTTTTGGAAGTGAAGGCTATAGTCCAGCCATGGGCAAACTTTGGCTCTCCAGGTGTTTTGGACTCCATCTCCCACAATTCCTAACAGCTGATTGTGGGGGTTGTGAGAGCTGAAGTCCAAAACAACCGAAGGGCCGAAGTTTGCACATACCTGCTATAGACCTTGTGAAACTACAGCTCCCATGATTGCATTGAGACATGGCAGTTCAAGTGATGTCGAAAGTATATTACAGTAATCCTAGATGCACCAAAGTAAGTCCCACTGAAGCCAATGATGCTTGGTTCTGAGGACTAATGTTTTGTGAATAGATTGGTGTTAGGAGTTTTGATCTCCATAAGGAATTTCTGTTGCCTTCTTTTTTTCAGCTATTCCTTTCCACTACCTACTTCTTCCACATGTGTTATTTCAGTTCTCATTCTATTGTCAAAGCAAGTGCTGGGTCCTCTCCCAAAACAACCATGAGATTTTACAGTCAGAGGCAGTTGTTTTTAACAGTATTTTGTAATTGTTACTTGGATGATTTCTTCCTTCTTCACTTCTTTTAACTCCAAGTTGCAGTTTCTCAAGTTGCTCCTGACATGACAAAAAAAACAAAACAAAACAAAAAAAACCAAAAACCCAACCTTCTTTTAAACACTGGATTATAATTGTGATGATGAACTAGTTTTAGTCACATCAAGGGATGAGAATGGATTGTTTCTTTATTATTTGGTCATTGAACAAACAATTATAAAAATATGCCAGAAAAAGTGGCCAATGTTCATCATGTTCCACTTTCTTTTAAGCATCCTCTTCGCTTAAAAACACTGCCCTGTCCCTGAGCAATATTTATGTATCCCATTATCTTTCCCTCCACTGATATCCTTCCTTTGTTTTAACTCTCATTTCATCCTACCTAACAATGTTGTCTCTTCCAGTTAGTTATCTAACTTGATATGCACACACAGGGCCCATGAAAAGAAAGGGAACGCCTGTATAAATATGGTCCTGGGGTTGGGAAAGGGACTTAGGGCATGACTATGTTAAATATGTACCTTATCTATCTCCATATCCTGTATTTCTTCCAACACAAAATTCAAAGCATCTTACAACTTTTCAAAACAAATAAACTCGTAGATTAAAATGTCTATGCTGTAATTAAAAACAGCTAAACTTCAATTCTGATTTAAAAAACATATTTAAAACATAATAAAATACAGACATAGCACGTCTCATTAAAATCATCAGTAAGTCAAAAACCAGAGGCCTATCTGAATCGAAAGGCAGAAAGATATAGAGGAGGGAATCAAGAGAAAGCCTGCTTCTTCAGGTTTTAAGACATGGGCAGGTTTATATAAGGAGATACACTCTTTAAGGCTGGATCTACACTGCCCTATATCCCAGGAGGTGAATCCAGATTATCTGCCTATCCCAGATTATCTGGCAGTATTGACTCATATAATCCAGTACAAATCAGATAATCTGAGATCAGATCCTGGGCAGTACAGATCTAGGAACCTTCTACACTGCCACATAAAATCCAGATTATCTGCTTTGAAGTAGATTATATGGCAGTGTAGACTCATATGATCCAGTTCAATGGAGTTATTATGGATTATCTGCTTTGATAATCGGGATTATATGGCAGTGTAGAAGGGGATAGTTTGAACCCAAGCCATGTAGTGCTATAAAGGTATTTGGGGTGTCTGTTTCCAATCCCCTGGGGTGCCAATTTCATATTGAATGCAGAAACAGTATAATATGGGAGAAGACTAGTTCCCATGTTCCTGTGATTGCAAACAAAGGGACCAACGAAAGCAGAAACATTTCACAGAGTGAAACCTTAAAATGATTTGTCCCCTTACTAAGATTTCAGAGTCTGCTTGGACAATAAGACCACATTTTGAAATGTTAGCTTCACATTTGTTGTTGATTTGTTTCTTGTACATGGAAGAAGATACTGCATTTCTTTTGCTATTTATTAGAGACTGACCTTCTCAGAAGGACATGGAACGTGCTATTTCCCTTGTAAACCACTAGTTTCTGATCTCTCCAGGAAGCCGGTATTGATCCAGGCAGTCTGCCATGTTCAGCTGCAAGAGATGCCTGTGGATTCTGGCAGTAGCTCTTTTCTGCTAAACAGTGCCTTGCCCATCTTTCCCACGTATGTATCTTCTATGCTCCTGTGCAGTCACTGAATCAACTTTCTAGTTTTAAAAACATGCATTAAAATTAGATGAGCACCAGGACCCTGCATTAAGGAACAAGGTGAGACAAAACAAAACAATAGCAGTAGCTAATTAAGTAAACATTAATGTCTAAACATTAGTGTCGGTGACAGCCAGCAGGGAGCTCTGGCGTGGGCTGGTCCATGAGGTCACAAAGAGTCGGAAGCGACTGAACAAATAATTTGGATGGCTCAAAACATTTTGATGCCTGAGCCAAAAGACAAGATGGGGACACTCCTTGTCCTATAAACAAAGGATGACCACATTGACAATCCCACATTTCTTGAACACCTGCAGTGGGATAGGATCCACCCACCAGTTGAACATTTGAACAGAGACATACCAGTTGAAGAACTGAACAGAGGTCTAATCTATACTGACATATAATGCTCTTTGAAATGGCTTTACATGGCCAGTGTAGACTCATATAATACAATTAAATGCAGTTAAACTGCATTATATGAGACTATACTGACCATATAATGTAGTTTCAAATTGTATTATGTGGCAGTCTAGATGGGGCCAGAAGCAGTTCTTCCATCTTCCATCCGCATATTTTTAATCCATTTTACATCCAGAGATAATACTAACCAGTGTTATTATTATTCCGCGATGCTCGTTATGTTTTATTTTGGTACCCACTGATCCTTCCTCTTTGACCTTGAGACATTTAGCATTATCATGTTAACTTAATGTAATTTCTCTCTTTATCATTGCAATGTTTGTTCATTTTTCACTGGGATCATAATTTCTTTTCCTATTCTTATTATCATTTTTAATATTGTCATCACCATTTTCAAGACTTTAAACACTCCCACTGTCATTTTTACCTATGTTTTTTCCCTTATCTAAAATACTTGGAGCAGAAAGGTTTTGGATTCCCCCCTGACCAGATTTTGGAATACCTGTATTTGCATATATGAACCTAAGATCTAAACACAGAATTAATTTATGTTTCATATATATCTTCTATAAATGTACATATAATTTGAGGGTTATTTTATACAATATTTATTAATTTTGTACATGAAACAAAGTGTGTGTACATTGAATCATGAGAAAGCAAGTGTCACTACCACAGCCACCCATGTGGGCAATTCTCGATTTTGGAGTATTTGGGAATTCTGGAGACCTGTCTGAACGTATCTCCCTCTGTGAGCCAGCTAGGAGGTTAAGATCTTCTGGGGAGGCCTTGCTCTCAGTCCCACCTATTTCACATGTGCGGCTGGTGGGGACGAGAGACAGGGCTTTCTCAGTGGTGGCCCCTCGGCTATGGAACTCCCTCCTGAGTAAAATTAGATCAGCCCCCTCCCTCCTAACCTTTAGGAAAAGGCAAAAGATGTAAATTTGTGACCAAGCATTCAGTGAGTAATCTATCAGTGCAATAAGAAAATATGGAACAGTGCAATTACAATTTGGAACAGCTGCAGACTATGATATTAGATTGCGTGATTTTAAATAAGTGGTTTAAAGGTTTTATATTTTGATGATTGTTTTAATATATATATTTTTATTATGTGTGTTTTAATGGCATTTTTATGGCTGCCTCTCTATAAAGCTGCCTTATATATAGCAGCGATTCTCAACCTGTGGGTCCCTCCCCATATGTTTTGTCCTTCAGTTCCCAGAAATCCTAATAGCTGGTAAACTAGCTGGGATTTCTGTGAGTTGTAGGCCAAAACACCTGGGGTCCCACAGGTTAAGAACCACTGCCTTATGGGCTTGAGAAGGGTGGGCTATAAATATGGTTAATAAATAAATAAGTGATACGCAACATCTACTAATAATCATAATTGTTTAATAAACTTCTAATGAAACAAGAAAACATTTCTAGTATTACATTATGCAATGTTATGCAAGTCCATGCTCCACTGAGATCAGAATCAGATGTGAAGGTTTCAGCTTGGTGGCGTTTGATGTGTACTTAAGCATGCCAGCACCAAACAATTTGAACACACATCAGTGAAACCTCTATCCTGGGAGAAGCTGACTACAGAGAATACAACTTTTCTTTTGTTGAAAAAGCCTCTGTCATTCTTTGTCACGGATTCTTATCTTGCTTCAAGCCCAGGAACATTCCAGCTAGTTCTAATTTTGCCGCAATCAGTCAGTTTTATTCAAGAAAGATATCAGACTCCCAGCTATTACAAAAAAAAAAAAAAAAAAAAGGAATAATACATGTTGATTGCTAACTTCATTCACCCTAAGCATCCTGAATGTGATTTTAACGTCTAATCTTTCCTAAGGTCATTGGCCCATTGGAAGCATTCTATTTGTCAGCTATTTGTTTGGTCAGGCATTAAAACCAGTTTATTAAGCTGGGTAGGTGAACTGATTAATTTTATGTATTTCCCTTTTAAATTTTGTATCTTTTTAATTTTACAGGCATTCTTCTGGTTACAAACAAGATAGGTTGTGGAGGTTTTTTAAAATCTTAAATTGAATTTCTATGTACGTAGGAACAGGTACATTTTAAAGCATAACTCCAGTTATTCTCTCTCTCTCTCTCACACACACACGCACGCACGCACACACAAGCTTTGGATAGCATAGGAAAGGATTAACACTCCATGTGGTACTTGTTTTACTGTCTGTGTTCCTGTTCAGAAGATTTCACCTCACTTTCTGTCCCTGTGATCATTGAATTTTGAAAAAAAGTTGACTTGTGGAAATAAGGATTGTGGAGAAAAAGCTTCAGTGGAGACATATTTTCCCCATGATAACTCTTTCAGGAGTGAATTTCTCTTCCTAGGGGTAGATTTTTCTTACTTCCTGTTGTCTCACTCCCATTTTTAACTAGGGTCCTCATCATGTGCTGGATTACCATTTCTACACACTTGGAAGACAATTTAAAGACAGAGTCCCATGGAGCCCATCAAAACAATGCAAGAGTACTTCTGTGGGTCCATCTTAATATACTTGTAAGTCAGAAAAAGCTTGTAGGTATAAAACAACAATAAATCATAGATATGGTATCATCTTATGATAGGAACCAGCATGATGTAGTGATTTGAGTTTTGGACTAGGTCTCTGGAAGCCATGGTTGGTATCACTACTCACCTATTGAAATCTATTGGAAACCTTGAGCAAGTCATGCTCTCTCATCCCGAGAGGAAGGCAATAGTCAAATTACTCTGAAGAAATCTTAGCAAGAATACTCTATGATTTCCATAAGCTAGAGATTATTGAAAGGCATAAATGTGATGAAGGATGACATACAGATATTTTAAATATGTAAATAAGAAAAAGCCAGCTTTGTGAAATCAACAAGCACCAATTTTATGCCTTGATAAATGAAATCAGTTTTGCTGCGGCTCCATGTTATCTTAAATGGGATTAGCTATGGTTTAGAAATTACTGGAACCATTCTCAAAACCAGAGATATTTAAACATTTTCATAGGAAAACCACAATTTTTTACTTAAAATTGATTGTGCAAAACAAAATACTGGAGCAAGATCTAGATTTCTAGTCTTTTAGCACCTAATTTTTGGAGATCTATACTCACCTTTTTCTATATATATAAATATTCAGTGGTATCTGCAGCAAATAATTATTGCATTGAAAATCAGGCCAGGTATTTATTGATTCCTATTGGCACCTATTTAGATAGTTCTGATGTATCCATATTATGAGGCAGACAGATTGCGAACAATACATTGCTAGTAGCTGCATATGAGTAGAATACATTATTTATGGTTGATGTTGAAGAATACTTATTTGGAAAATCAATGTAGCTTCTGCTACAGATGAATATGTTTATGTATTTTTTGAGAAATAAATAATATGAAGCTTCATTTTGAAATAATTATAGGAAGGACAGACATCACTTCCTGCTACATAACCTACCTTCATTCATGCACCCTCTTATGCAGAAAGTAACTTGTGAGGTAACAGCATATGGCTAAAATATCTCCTGTAAGTTTGGAAACAATGGATTTTTTTTGCAAACTGCTTATCATGTAGCTGAGATTAGTGTTCTGAAAATCTATAAATTCTACCGTCTGAACTCAGTGAAAGGGCTAAACTTAATTCATGCTGCTTGCCCTGTCCTTCCCACATGAACTAAGTGGAAAAGGAAACAGTGTGCTCTAAAAATGTGTTATGCAGAAACCCTTCTAGCTTCCAGTATAAAATGCCAATAACTGGCTAAGAATGAAAAATGAAAGCTTATAAAAATGCAGAACAGGACAGTGGTCTTTATTCTTATACTCAATAGGTTTATATTTTTAAAATCTAGAACAGCTTGCAGGCATTCTCATCAGTGCTATTTTAAGTCTGAATTAATGATGTCTTCAGCAGCTCAGCCTAGTAAAAATAGAGGGTTATTAGGTTACTATGTAAAGGAATCATTTATCTTAATAGGCAAGTTTTACATGGGCCCTCAAAAATGCTCTGAATTTGGACATTTAGTGAAGAAGCTGCAATATGTTAAACCAGATTTTTTTTCCTTTTCAGGAGCGACTTAAGAAACTGCAAGTTGCTTCTGGTGTGAGAAAATTGGCTGTCAGCAAGGAAGTTGCCCATGGGTCTCCTGGATGTTTGATGTTTTACCATCCTTGTGGGAGGCTTCTCTCATGTCCCTGCATGCTGAGCTGGAGCTGACAGAGGGAGCTCAACCCACTCTCTCCTGATTAGAACCCCTGGCCTGTTGGTCAGTAATCCTGCCGGCACAACAGTTTAACATATTGCCCCCCCCCACCCAAAAAAATTCTGGCTACGGTACTGATGGGAACCCTTTCAACAAGAGACCTCCAAAAAGTTATTATTAACTGTCCTGCTTAGATCTTGCAAATGCAGCATGTTGGCTTTCTTGGTTGAATCCATTTTTCTTTTATACGGCCTTCCTTTTTTCTTACCGCCTTCCACATTCTGAAGATCAAATTTAACAAATATAAAGTTATTAGTATTTCAGTGGGGAGTGTGGGTTTGCTTTTGGCTGATGAGATAGGATTGTTATTGTTGTTGTGTGCTTTCAAGTCATTTCAGGCTTAGACTGACCCTGAGGGAGGGCTGGGTAAATGACCTTGGAGGGCTGTATCCGGCCCCCGGGCCTTAGTTTGAGGACGCCTGCCATATGTAATCAATGCACCTCAGACGTTATTCTCCTTCTGCCAAGTATATCTGACAGTCACAACAAAGTTTAGTTGTTAAGCAACTCCTTATTCTGTCCTATTCAGAAGGACATGCCAGAGTTCAATATTCTTACTTCTATATACTGTACTGAAGTCTTAGCATATTCATTTTTGAACCACTTATCTAATGAAATAGTTACACTTAACTGGATTAAAAACTGCTGTTTTATCAGCAGTGGTTTCTATCCCTTTCTGTTCCCTGTTCCCTGATATAAAAATCCCTGCTTTGAGGACTTCATTAGTAAATTACCATTAGCACTGAAATGGAAAATACAGAACTTTAATTTCATGCGACAATCTATTGCACTGTTTTCATTTAGCATCTACCATCACAGACCAATTAGTCTTCTGAATTGCAAAGATATATTTGCCATAAATCATCTGAACATGGGAAAGTACTATATGGTCCTCTGCAGGAAGCAAAAGATAAAAAACCCTCTTTAATCCCAGTGGTGTTATTTTTGGAGGCAATGCTGTGGAGCTGTATTAGCTGTAGTACTTGCTAAGGAAAGTGAGCTAATGTTCTCTCTCTCTAAGAAGCTTCCCTTCAATGCAGAAAGTTTTTTTTAAAGAAAGAAAACTTTATTTCTTTTCTCTGTTTTTAGGCTCATACAGGATTTCACAAATGTATTATTGCTAGAAATCTATAAATCATAAAAAAAACATGTACGGCAATTAAAACCAAAACTATAGCCAAGGAGGCACGAACAAATCTAACCCAACTCTGTAGATATACAAGACAGGAAATATGCTCTGTTTTTAATTAATAAGACCTCTTTGCCAAGACAATTATTTCATCTAAGTAATAAATTGTAACATATTGCCCACTATGTCTACAACTCACAAAAGTGTCTCAGCTTTGGCAACTATTTTTAAATGATCAGGTCAGTATTATTTATTTATTTATTTATTTATTTAAAAATTTTCTATACCGATCTTCTCACCTACAAGAGGGACTCAGATCCGGTTCACAACATGTGTTCATATACAAAAATACAAACCACACAATGCATCATCATTACACAATTAAAAATATATTACAATACAACATCGTCATCATCACAATCACATAGCCACGTCATCAAAGCATTCCTGGTCATAATTCACAGTTATTCATTCTCCAGTAGATCTCTAGTGAAGGATTGTTGCGCTGGCATGGGCTGGTCCATGAGGTCACAAAGAGTCGGCAGCGACTGAACGAATAAACAACATGGGCAGTGGATTTTGATGGATGATACTGAAATGGCATCCTCAGCCAACAATGCCCGTTTGTAGTTTAAGATGGCACACAAACTGTACTGTTCTGAAAAAGTCAGGTCTGGCCTTAATTACTAAATTACTGTGCATTTTACCTTCACCCATCTTTGAAATAGCATTGAAAACTGTACTTGGTTGTGAATGCAGTAATCAGAATGCTGGCTAATGCTCACTTACATCATAGTGTCATATCCCACTCCCCAGTTTCCACTGAATGGAGATTTTCCCTCATTCTTGATGGTTGCACAGCCATTCCATTTTGATATTGGTAGAGGTGCCCATGACAAAAAAAAAATCTGTTGATTCTCATAATCATATCACTTACAAGGTATTAAGGGGTAATGCAACACCATCTAAAATTCACAAAATGGCAATACTTTTATTGAGCCAACAAAAAATGCATAAAATACATCATGCAAACTTTCAAAACTCCAATGACTTCTTCATCAGGCAAAAATGATAAAAATCATAAGGAAGAAGAAAACAAATGATGTTAGAAACACAGACCTACATTTTGTAAAGTTGTTATTGTTGTTACTAGTTAAGATGGTCTTGAGGGATATAAATGCAGGCAGAGGTCCCTCTTTTCTTTGGTCATATTGGCACGAGAGGTAAAGAGTCATAAAATCCATCTGATAAAATGGCAACTCTATTAGTAGCTTTTGGATCTGGGGTGTTGTTGTATCACTGAAGGTCATCATTCCTCTCCAAATCAGAAATGAGGACATTTTGTTCAACAACAGTAGCTGGAGAGTTCCCCTCTATAGAGCATGCCTTTCTGAATTGCTGTAGCCTTCTGAAGTGACGACTGGGGTTGTGCCAGCACCACACACAGGCAGATGCAGCCGTGGCAGCGATCACCAAAACTGATAACACTGCCAGGATTACAATTCTATGAGTTGATACTGGGGGGAAAAGAAAGAAAGAGGAAATCTTGACAGTAATTGATATAGAACAACATACTTCAGCTTGATTAAAATATAGCAATTTATTTTGAAGCATACCTTTTACTGATGGTATTGTAATCTCATGAAAGTCTGAAAAATAATCGAAAATCAATGACTAATCACTCAACAATGTGCAAAAGTTATCATATATATATATCACTGCTTACATGGTCAGACGGAGAAAGAAATACTCTGTAATCACCAAGACACGTTCTAGGTGTATTACATGCATCTGTTCAGAAAATTCTAAGAACCGAAGAAGATTTGACTGAGCAATAACAACTTAATTACAAAATGTTTGAGTTTAAGTAAAAGTTGTTAGGAAAAGTCTCCATTCACCAGCAGGATTACAATAATCTTATCATTCAGAATTATGTGTATATAAAAATACTGGTAGTCCTAAATTATAGTATTTACTTGGAATAGAAATTATAGTTGCTAATTTCCATAATAAGAAAGCACACTCTCATAAATCCATTATCCTAAGAAAATTATGGAGATGGCATTCTGCAAAGAAATGGAAATTGGGGTAGCGGGTGGAGGGGGGGGGGCTCTATTTATACATTTATCATACAGAGTTCCTTGAGTATAGAATTACTGAGACTTAAGTCCTAAACGATTTACTTGGAATAGAACCAATTGTTAATGTCACAATCTAATACATTTATTACTTACCCTAGAAAGGAAAACAAGTTACATTCCTGTTGAAGAGAATGTATAATGCAAAGACATGGAAAATTCCTCCCAAAAATAAAAGAAACTGATCTCCCTACACTTTCTTTTTTTGCTCTCTCAGAAACAAGGTAAGTTTCCTATTTTCAACAGCAAAATATGCCACTTGTGCTCTTAGGGAGCTAGCATGGGATCAATGAAATGTTTAAAGCATGATTGCTATCACTATAACATGGATTTCTAAACAATTAACTTTATATGATTACAGAAAAAGCAAAAGGAGGAAGTCTAGAATACAAATGTGTAACTTGCTTTTAATGCAAGTTCATACCTGTGTGGGTTTTACAAATAAATCCTTTCCTTTCTTGGCAGGGTGATACTTGCCAGGCTCCATCTGTGGCTCTCAAGGTGGTGCAAACATTTCCTTTTGTCTCGTCCAGGAGAGGTTCATTCAGGCCCCAGTTTGAATAATGAACTGGAGAGCCATCAAACCATATTATTGTACCATCTAGGGGTAAAGGTACTGAAGTCATTATAAAACCTGCACACTCTGGCAATGTATAAAGGAGATCTAATTGTCATTTCATCCTCAGATGCTGCTAAAGTAAGAAGCAATAATAATAAATAATAAAACTTTATTTGTATCCCACCCTATCTCCTCAAGGGGACTCAGGGCGGATTCCAGCATAACAATGGCAAACATTCAATGCCTGCATAAAACACATGATACTAACATAAAATCCCAGAAAACCCCCGCATATAAAAGTAACATTAAAGCTTAACATCAAATTAAGACCTAACATCAGTAAATTAAACCTGACATCAATAAATTAAACGACACGTAACCAGACAAAATTCTATAATAACATAAATCTAAAAAAACGAAACAAAAGAAGTAAAGATTCATGTGAGTTTCCTAAGAAACATTTTTGAGCAGAATGATAGATATCTATAAATTCTTGCCCAAAACTGAGATATAGAAAAAGTCCATGTTGCCTTCTGGTACAATTGTGGTTAACAACTGCAAGCTGGATCACTTATACTGGAGGTATCTATGGATAGTTATGAAAATTCAATCAATATGTTGAGAATGTTCCTTCCATATACCCCTCCAGTAAAATATGAGAGTTAGGGAAGGAACAACAACAACAACAAATCAAACTGCAAAGGCTCTGGCATAAACCAGTACAGGTGGTCCCAGTGGTAATCAGCACTCTGGGTGCCGTACCAAAATATCTCAGCTGGCATTTGGAAACAATAAACACTGACAAAATCACCTGTCAACTGCAAAAGGCCACCTTACTTGGATCTGTGCACATCATTCAACAATACATCACACAGTCCTAGACACTTTGGAAGTGTTCGACTTGTGATATGAAATCCAGCATATATATCACATTTGCTGTGACATATTGTGTTTTTGTGTTAGTAAAATGATAACAATAACAATGAATTGATTTTTATACCCTGCCTCCATCTCCCCAAAGGGACTTGGGACAGCTTACGCATGGGACAAAATGTCCACAAAACATCAAAGCAAAAAAACAAAACAAAAACAAAAAACCTATTAAAACAATAAACACATTTTTTAAAAAAACATAGCAAAGCGTATCAAATAAAAACACTATTAAATACAACATAAAGATATAAAACCACAGCTTTAAAACTCAGTCAAACAATGCATGACAAAAACCAATAACCAGAAATACTAAGATGGATGTGATCAGGCTATAAAAAGGATCCGGCAAAACAGTGCAAAACAACATCGCATAGGGCTGGGGATTGGAAGAAGTGCAGAGACAGAGTACTATCTGGGAAACTAGGGACTAGGCATTTATAAGTAGGGACTAGTCATTCTCAAATGCTTGTTGGAACATCCAGGTTTTCAGGTCCCTATAAAAGGAGGACAATGTAGGGGCTTACCTAATCTCCCCGCGGAGGCTGTTTCAAAGTCGGGGGGGGGGGCACCACCGAGAAGGCCCTCTCCCTTGTCCCCCACCAACCGTGCTTGTGACGATGGTGGAAGCAAGAGGGCCTCCCTGGCAGATCTTAGAGCCTCAACCGATTCATAGGGGGAGGTGCGGTCATGAAGACAGGTGGGGCCCAAACCGTTTAGGGCTTTGTAGGTCATAACCTGCACCTTGAATTGGGACTGAAAACTTATTGGCAGTGAGTGGAGCTGCTTTAATAGGGTATAAACTAAAAATAACCACACAAAAACTTTCCTGTAAGCACAATGAAACTTTTAATTCAGATATTATGTTATTCCTTTTAATTGAGGCATTAGGTTATCCAAAACTGTTTGTGAAACATTGCATGAACTACCAATGAGTCTATAAGAGTACTATAGCATACAAGTATCTAAACCGATGTGTAGATGCACAAAGCAGAAACCTTTTCTGGTCTGGA